>NW_026652278.1:38606112-38615993 GCF_009828535.3 Hylobates moloch
GTGTACATTGATTTTGTATCCTGAGACTTTGCTGAAGTTGCTTATCTGCTTAAGGAGATTTTGGGCTGAGACAATGGGGTTTTCTAGATATACAATCATGTCATCTGCAAACAGGGACAATTTGACTTCCTCTTTTCCTAATTGAATACCCTTTATTTCTTTCTCCTGCCTGATTGCCCTGGCCAGAACTTCCAACACTATGTTGAATAGGAGTGGTGAGAGAGGGCATCCCTGTCTTGTGCCAGTTTTCAAAGGGAATGCTTCCAGTTTTTGCCCATTCAGTATGATATTGGCTGTGGGTTTGTCATAGATAGCTCTTATTATTTTGAGATACTTCCCATCAATACCTAATTTATTGAGAGTTTTTAGCATGAAGGGCTGTTGAATTTTGTCAAAGGCCTTTTCTGCATCTATTGAGATAATCATGTGGTTTTTGTGTTTGGTTCTGTTTACATGCTCGATTACGTTTATTGATTTGCGTATGTTGAACCAGCCTTGCATCCTAGGGATGAAGCCCACTTGATCATGGTGGATAAGCTTTTTGATGTGCTGCTAGATTCGGTTCGCCAGTATTTTATTGAGGATTTTTGCATTGATGTTCATCAGGGATATTGGTCTAAAATTCTCTTTTTTTGTTGTGTCTCTGCCAGGCTTTGGTATCAGGATGATGCTGGCCTCATCAAATGAGTTAGGGAGGATTCCCTCTTTTCTATTGATTGGAATAGTTTCAGAAGGAATGGTACCAGCTCCTCCTTGTACCTCTGGTAGAATTCGGCTGTTAATCCATCTGGTCCTGGACTTTTTTTGGTTGGTAAGCTATTAATTATTGCCTCAATTTCAGAGCCTGTTATTGGTGTATTCAGAGATTCAACTTCTTCCTGGTTTAGTCTTGGGAGGGTGTATGTGTCCAGGAATTTATCCATTTCTTCTAGATTTTCAAATTTATTTGTGTAGAGGTGTCTTTTAATTGGAGCATTTAGTCCATTTACATTTAAGGTTAATATTGTTATGTGTGAATTTGATCCTGTCATTATGATGTTAGCTGGTTATTTTGCTCGTTAGTCGATGCAGTTTCTTCCTAGCCTCAATGGTCTCTACAATTTGGCATGTTTTTGCAGTGGCTGGTATCGGTTGTTCCTTTCCATGTTTAGTGCTTCCTTCAGGAGCTCTTGTAGGGCAGGCCTGGTGGTGACAAAATCTCTCAGCATTTGCTTGTCTGTAAAGTATTTTATTTCTCCTTCACTTATGAAGCTTAGTTTGGCTGGATATGAATTTCTGGGTTGAAAATTCCTTAAGAATGTTGAATATTGGCCCCTACTCTCTTCTGGCTTGTAGAGTTTCTGCTGAGAGATCAGCTGTTAGTCTGATGGGCTTCCCTTTGTGGGTAACCCAACCTTTCTCTCTGGCTGCCCTTAACATTTTTTCCTTCATTTCAACTTTGGTGAATCTGACAATTATGTGTCTTGGAGTTGCTCTTCTTGAGGAGTATCTTTGTGGCATTCTCTGTATTTCCTGAATTTGAATGTTGGCCTGCCTTGCTAGATTGGGGAAGTTTTCCTGGATAATATCCTGCAGAGTGTTTTCCAACTTGGTTCCATTCTGCCCGTCACTTTCAGGTACACTAATCCGATGTAGATTTGATCTTTTCACATAATCCCATATTTCTTGGAGGCTTTGCTTCTTTTTATTCTTTTTTCTCTAAACTTCTCTTCTCGCTTCATTTCATTCATTTGATCTTCAATCACTGATAACCTTCCTTCCAGTTGATTGAATCGGCTACTGAAGCCTATGCATCCGTCACATAGTTCTAGTGCTGTGGTTTTCAGTGCCATCAGGTCCTTTAAGGACTTATATGCATTGGTTATTCTAGTTAGCCATTCGTCTAAATCTTTTTTCAAGGTTTTTAACTTCTTTGCCATGGGTTCAGACTTCCTCTTTTAGCTCGGAGAAGTTTGATCGTCTGAAGCCTTCTTCTCTCAACTCGTCAAAGTCACTCTCCTTCCAGCTTTGTTCCATTGCTGGTGAGGAGCTGCATTCCTTTGGAGGAGGAGAGGCACTCTGATTTTTAGAATTTTCGTTTTTCTGCTCTGTTTTTTCCCCATCTTTGTGGTTTTATCTACCTTTGGTCTTTGATGATGGTGACATACAGATGGGGTTTGGGGGGGATGTCCTTTCTGTTTGTTAGTTTTCCTTCTAACAGTCAGGACCCTCAGCTGCAGGTCTCTTGGAGTTTGCTGGAGGTCCACTCCAGATCCTGTTTGCCTGCGTATCACCAGCGGAGGCTGCAGAACAGTGAATATCGGTGAACAGCAAATGTTGCTGCCTGATCGTTCCTCTGGAAATTTTGTTGCAGAGGGGTACCTGGCTGTGTGAGGTGTCAGCCTGCCCCTACTGTGGGGTGCCTCCCAGTTAGGCTACTCGGGGGTCAGGGACCCACTTGAGGAGGCAGTCTGTCCGTTCTCAGATCTCAAGCTGCGTGCTGGGAGAACCACTACTCTCTTCAAAGCTATCAGACAGGGACATTTAAGTCTGCAGAGGTTTCTGCTGCCTTTTGTTTGGCTATGCCCTGCCCCTGGAGGTGGAGTCTACAGAGGTAGGCAGGCCACCTTGAGCAGGGGTGGGCTCCACCCAGTTCGAGCTTCCTGGCCGCTTTGTTTACCTACTCAAGCCTCGGCAATGATGGGCGCCCCTCCCTCAGCCTCGCTGCTGCCTTGCAATTTGATCTCAGACTGCTGTGCTAGCAATGAGTGAGGCTCTGTGGGCGTAGTACCCTCTGAGGCATGGGATATAATCTCCTGGTGTGCCATTTGCTAAGACCGTTGGAAGAGCGCAGTATTAGAGTGGGAGTGACCCTTTTTTCCAGGTGCAGTCTGTCACCCCTTTTCTTGGCTGGGAAAGGGAATTCCGTGACCCCTTGCACTTCCCGGGTGAGGCGATGCCTCGCCCTGCTTCGGCTCATGCTCGGTGCGCTGCACCCACTGTCCTGCACCCACTGTCTGACAGTCCCCAGTGAGATGAACCCAGTACCTCAGTTGGAAATGCAGAAATCATTCGTCTTCTGTGTCAATCACGCTGAGAGCTGTAGACTGGAGCTGTTCCTATTCAGCCATCTTGGAACCACCTACTAATGGGATTTTAAAAGCAGAAAATTCTGTAGTTCTTTTAATTGTGATGTTAGGATGTCAATTTTAGATCTTTCCTGCTTTCTCTTGTGGGCATTTAGTGCTATAAATTTCCCTCTTCACACTGCTTTAAACGTGTCCCAGAGATTCTGGTATGTTGTGTCTTTGTTCTCGTTGGTTTCAAAGAACATCTTTATTTCTGCCTTCATTTCTTTATTTACCCAGTAGTCATTCAGGAACAGGTGGTTCAGTTTCCATGTAGTTGTGTGGTTTTAAGTGAGTTTTAAAATCCTGAGTTCTAATTTAATTGCACTGTGGTCTGAGAGACAGTTTGTTGTGATTTGTGTTCTTTTACATTTACTGAGGAGTGCTTTACTTCCAACTATGCGGTCAATTTTAGAATTAGTGTGATGTAGTGCTGAGAAGAATGTATATTCTGTTGATTTGGGGTGGAGAGTTCTGTAGATGTCTATTAGGTCTGCTTGGTGCAGAGCTGAGTTCAAGTCCTGGATATCCTTGTTAACTTTCTGTCTCATTGATCTAATATTGACAGTGGGGTGTTAAAGTCTCCAATTATTATTGTGCTGGAGTCTAAGTCTCTTTGTAGGTCTCTAAGGACTTGCTTTATGAATCTGGGTGCACCTGTATTGGGTGCATTTATATTTAGAATAGTTACCTCTTGTTGTTGCATTGATCCCTTTACCATTATGTAATGGCCTTCTTTGTCTCTTTTGATCTTTTTTGGTTTAAAGTCTGTTTTATCAGAGATTAGGATTGCAACCCCTGCTTTTTTTTTTGCTTTCCATTTGCTTGGTAGATCTTTCTCCATCCCTTTATTTTGAGCGTATGTGTGTCTCTGCATGTGAGATGGGTCTCCTGAATACAACACACTGATGGGTCTTGACTCTTTATCCAATTTGCCAGTCTGTGTCTTTTAATTGGGGCATTTAGCCCGTTTACATTTAAGGTTAATATTGCTATGTGTATATATTTGATTCTGTCATTATGATGCTAGCTGGTTGTTTTGCCCATTGGCTAATGCAGTTTCTTCCTCACATTGATGTTCTTTACAATTTGGCATGTTTTTGCTGTGGCTGGTACCGGTTGTTCCTTTCCATGTTTAGTGCTTCCTTCAGGAGCTCTTTTAGGGCAGGCCTGGTGGTGACAAAATCTCTTAGCATTTGCTTGTCTGTAAATGATTTTAATTCTCCTTCATTTATGAAACTTAATTTGGCTGGATATGAGATTCTGGGTTGAAAATTCTTTTCTTTAAGAATGTTGAATATTGGCCCCCACTCTCTTCTGGCTTGTAGAGTTTCTGCAGAGAGATCCTCCATTAGTCTGATGGGCTTCTCTTTTTGAGTAACCCAACATTTCTCTCTGGCTGCCCTTAACATTTTTTCCTTCATTTCAACCTTGGTGAATCTGACAATTATGTGTCTTTGAGTTGCTCTTCTCGAGGAGTATCTTTTTGGTGTCCTCTGTATTTCCTGAATTTGAATGTTGGCCTGGCAACATTGAAGGCTGGGGGACCTTGCGGAAGTTCTTGATAATATCCTGAAGAGTGTTTTCCAACTTGGTTCCATTCTCCCCATCACTTTCAGGTACACCAATCAGATGTAGATTTGGTCTTTTCATATAGTTCCGTATTTCTTGGTGGCTTTGTTTCTTTTTACTCTTTTTTCTCTGAAGTTCTCATCTTGCTTCATTTCATTAAGTTGATCTTCAATCACTGATACCCTTTCTTCCACTTGTTTGAATTGGCTACTGAAGCTTGTGCATGTGTCACGTAGTCCTCGTGCCATGGTTTTCAGCTCCTTCAGATTATTTAAGGTCTTCTCTACACTGTTTATTCTAGTTAGTGATTCATCTAATCTGTTTTCAAGGTTTTTAGATTCCTTGCAATGGGTTCGAACATCCTCCTTTACTTCGGAGAAGTTTGTTTTTACTGACCTTCTGAAGCCTACTTCTGTCAGCTTGTCAAAGTCATTCTTTGTTCAGCTTTGTTCCTTTGCTGGTGAGGAGCTGCAATTCTTTGGAGGAGAAGAGGTGCTCTGGTTTTTAGAATTTTCAGCTTTTCTGCTCTGGTTTCTCCTTATGTTTGTGGTTTTATCTACCTTTGGTCTTTGATGATGGTGGCCTACAGATGGGGTTTTGTTGTGGATGTCGTTTTTGTTGATGTAGATTCTTTTCCTTCCTGTTTATTAGTTTTCCTTCTAACAGCCACGTCCCTCAGTTCAAATTCTGTTGAAGTTTGCTGGAGGTCCACTCCAGACCCTGTTACCTGGGTATCACCAGTGGAGTCTGCAGAACAGCAAATATTGCTGCCTGATCCTTCCTCTGGATCTTCTTCCCTGAGGGGCACCTGCCTGTATAAGGTGTCAGTAAGACCCTAGTGGGAGATCTTTCCCCGTTAGGCTACACAGGAGTTAGGGACCCACTTGAGGAGGCAGTCTGTCCGTTCTCAGAGCTCAAATACTGTTCTGGGAGAACCACTGCTCTCTTCAGAGCTGTCAGACAAGGTCATTAAAGTCTGCAGAAGTTTCTGCTGCCTTTTATTCAGCTATGCCCTGCCCCCAGCAATGGAATTTACAGAGGCAACAGACCTTGCTTAGCTGCGGTGGGCTCTGCCCAGTTTGAGCTTTCCCGGCCACTTTGTTTACCTACTCAAACCTCAGCAGTGATGGACACCCCTCCCCCTGCCAGGCTGCTGCCTTGCAGGTCAGTTTCAGACTGCTGGGCTAGTAGTGAGCAAGGCTCCCTGGGTGTGGGACCTGCTGAGCCAGGCTCAGGATATAATCTCCTGGTATGCCATTTGCCAAGACTGTTGGAAAAGCGCAGTATTTGGGCGGCAGTGTCCCCATTTTTCAGATACATTCTGTCATGGCTTCCCTTGGCTAGGAAAGGGAAATCCCCCAACCTCTTGTGCTTCCTGGGTGAGGCGATGCTCCACCCTGTTTCGGCTCACCCTCCGTGGGCTGCAACCAATGTCCAACCAGTCCTAATGAGGTGAACCAGGTACCTCAGTTGGAAATGCCGAAATCACCTGTCTTCTACATTGATCATGCTGGGAGCTGCAGACTGGAACTGTTCCTATTTGGCCATCTTGGATCTGAATCTGTTCTTTGTGAGGGTATTTATGAAAAAGATTAGCATTTGGATCATTAGACCGAATAAAGAATATCTGCCCTCACCAATGTAGATTGGATGATACCCAATCCATTGAGTGCCTGAGGTGGGGCATCCATCTTTTCCTGATCTTGGGCCCTGGAGCTTCTGGCTCTTAGGTTTTTGGACTTGGACTGAATTATACCACTAGATTTTCTGGTTCTCCACATTACAGAAGGCATATTGTGCCTGTTTTCAGGGTCCTTAATTGTATGAGCAGATTTTCATAAGAAATCTCTTTTTCTATCTATCTATCTATATCTATCTATCTATCTATCTATCTATCTATCTATCTATCTATCTATCTATCATCTATCTATCTATCTATCTATCTATCTATCTATCTATCTATCTATCATCTATCTATCTATCATCTATCTCTAATCTAATCTATCATCTCCTTTTGGTTCTATGTCTCGGGAGAACACCGACTAACACACCTACAAAGCAATTGGACTCCTGGCCATGTTACTTTCAATGTAGATCCTACACACTTATATTCCCAGAAATTCTGATTTAATTTTTTTAATCATCAGTAAGAATAAAGGGGAAGAGATGATTTCTTCAATTTATATAGTCCAGTTTCTTTGTGAGCTTGGACTGAGGGTTTCAAGTAAAATAACACTGCTCCCTATCCCATTCTAAAAGTTTTATAAAATTTTAGACATTCAGTGTTTTGCATAATAGAGTTAAAATTTATAATCAAGTGTTTTCTACTTTATGTTATGCTTTTTTTTTTAGATTTAAGTGATAAAGAAATCTTACATTTGAGGAAGCAAATACCCTTGAACTAGCACTCTGTGTGACTATATTCAAAGATTTTTCCCTCTCTGAGTCATAATGTTATTGCTCCAAAAGAAGGAAGTAAACAATTTTATTAGACAATTTCTGGGATCTATTCTAGCTCAATTATTTCTGTTATTTTTGTTTCCTTCTGTGAAGTGTAAAAGGGCCACGCAGATATACCTTCATGAAGATCAAAAAAGCAGAGCCAAGACACAAGTTTCTTAGGCAAAGGGATTGGTCTAAAGATGAGAGTGGGAGCAAGTATATTATATATTATTACATATATTCACACACACACATATTTGTTCATTTATTTTTAAATCTGCCCTTCTTTCAGGAACATAAATGTCCTGAGCAGTTGTATGGAATTTGATAACTAATCACTGCATTTCTTTGTGATAAACAGATTCTTTGAACCTTGGTTTCACTAAATTCTAAACATTATAAAGGGACAAACTTTTCTGAACTCTCATTTCTCTTTATCTGTAGAAAAATTACAGACTTAGTGTCTGTTCAATTTTACATGAATTGTTTAAGGCCAAAGTAAGACTATATGTTATGTAATAGTTATTCAAAAAATATTTATGGATGGTAATTGAATTGAGATTCTTCACCATGCAGAGTTCACAAGTTGTAAAACCAGAGTTGGCATGTTTTCCTGCCTTAGCAGTAGAACTCTGGGTGAATCTCTTCAGTTCTGATTCTCATTTTTCTCCTCTGTAAAATGGATACAAATTACCTGCCTTTATCATAGGTTGGTTATGAGATTCAAATAATAACACATTCACAAAGGTATATCATAAATTTCACAGAACTCTACCAATAAAAGTATTATTTTTGACCTTAGGACAACAAACATGTTTTCTTTTTCAAAAGAACTTTAAAATTCTAGGCACTTATTTACAAACCTAATGTTACTTTTACAGAAGATGATGGTAAAGTTAAGTTCCCTTATAGAAGTGATGTAGAGTGGCATTGTGATTTTATTCATATCATGTGCCCACTTTTTGATAGGGTTGTTTGATTTTTTCTTGTAAATATGTTTAAATTCCTTGTAAGTTCTTTGTCAGATCAGTAGACTGCAAAAATTTTCTCCCATTCTGTAGGTTGCCTGTTCACTCTGATGATACTTTCTTTTGCTGTGCGGAAGCTCTTTAATTTAATTAGATCCCATTTGTCATTTTTGTCTTTTGTTGCAATTGCTTTTGGCATTTTTGTCATGAAGTCTTTGCCTATGCCTATGTCCTGAATGGTATTGGCTAGGTTTTCTTCTAGGGTTTTTATGGTTTTGTGTTTTACATTTAAGTCTTTAATCAATCTTGAGTTAATTTTTGTATAAGGTGTAAGGAAGGGGTCCAGTTTCAGTTTTCTTCATATGGCTAGCCAGGTTTTTCAGCACCAGTTACTCAATAGGAGGTCTTTTCCCCATTGCTTTTTATTATTATTATTATTATACTTTAAGTTTTAGGGTACATGTGCACAACATGCAGGTTTGTTACATATGTATCCATGTGCCATGTTGGTGTGCTGCACCCATTAACTCGTCATTTAGCATTAGGTATATCTCCTAATGCTGTCCTTCCCCCCTCCCCCACCCCACAACAGTCCCCTGAGTGTGATGTTCCCCTTCCTGTGTCCATGTGTTCTCATTGTTCGATTCCCACCTATGAGTGAGAACATGCGGTGTTTGGTGTTTTGTCCTTGCGATAGTTTGCTGAGAATGATGGTTTCCAGCTTCATCCATGTCCCTACAAAGGACATGAACTCATCATTTTTTATGGCTGCATAGTATTCCATGGTGTATATGTGCCACATTTTCTTAATCCAGTCTATTGTTGTTGGACATTTGGGTTGGTTCCAAGTCTTTGCTATTGTGAATAGTGCCTCAATAAACATACATGTGCATGTGTCTTTATAGCAGCATGATTTATAGTCCTTTGGGTATATACCCAGTAATGGGATGGCTGGGTCAAATGATATTTCTAGTTGTAGATCCCTGAGGAATCGCCACACTGACTTCCACAATGGTTGAACTAGTTTACAGTCCCACCAGCAGTGTAAAAGTGTTCCTATTTCTCCACATCCTCTCCAGCACCTGTTGTTTCTTGAGTTTTTAATGATGGCCATTCTAACTGGTGTGAGATGGTATCTCATTGTGGTTTTGATTTGCATTTCTCTGATGGCCAGTGATGATGAGCATTTTTTCATGTGTTTTTTGGCTGCATAAATGTCTTCTTTTGAGAAGTGTCTGTTCATGTCCTTTCCCCACTTTTTGATGGGGTTGTTTGTTTTTTTCTTGTAAATTTGTTTGAGTTCATTGTAGATTCCGGATATTAGCCCTTTGTCAGATGAGTAGCTTGCGAAAATTTTCTCCCATTCTGTAGGTCGCCTGTTCACTCTGATGGTGGTTTCTTTTGCTGTGCACAAACTCTTTAGTGTAATTAGATCCCATTTGTCAATTTTGGCTTTTGTTGCCATTGCTTTTAGTGTTTTAGACATGAAGTCCTTGCCCATGCCTATGTCCTGAATGGTATTGCCTAGGTTTTCTTCTAGGGTTTTTATGGTTTTAGGTCTAACCTGTAAATCTTTAATCCATCTTGAATTAATTTTTGTATAAGGTGTAAGGAAGGGATCCAGTTTCAGCTTTCTACATATGGCTAGCCAGTTTTCCCAGGACCATTTATTAAATAGGGAATCCTTTCCCCATTGCTTGTTTTTGTCAGGTTTGTCAAAGATGAGATAGTTGTAGATATGCGGCATCATTTCTGAGGGCTCTGTTCTGTTCCATTGATCTATGTCTCTGTT
>NW_026652278.1:38616093-38623405 GCF_009828535.3 Hylobates moloch
GATAGATACCCAGAGAAAAGGATGTTCTGCTTAGGTATTTCCCTGTCAAGGGTGTCACAGTATGGAGTTTATAGGAAAGGTTCAGGAATTTGGCTCAGGGCCGGCGCCAGTTTCTTTCCACATTTTGGGTAACAATCCAAACATCTTTGTTAGTGCCTGGGAATATTCACGGCCCCAGCTTGGGTTCAACCTTGTGAGAGAAATGCAGCTGCCCAGCTCACAGAGCAGTCAAAGCACCTGGTGTTTCTTGGTCAGGACAGGAGATAAAGGGGGAGAACTGGGGGACCTCACAGCTCCTCTTGCCAGGTTCTCAGAGGTGGAGTTACAGGGTCACGGAGGAAGAACCGGGAGGGTTGGGCACCAGCCTAGCACCAGAGCCAGGTTTGTCTCTGCTCACATCTCTGCCAGTCTAGCGGTGGAGGTTTTTCTTTTCATTTCTCTCAGTATAAATGGGATGGAATGCAGTGGCTTATGTTTTCACAGCTTAGCGTCTTTCGTGTATTTTCCCAGGAGGAGTTTGTGCTTTAATTGACTTAACAGTTCTTATCCAAAGCACGGTCTGACTATCCATTTGGGTAAAGTTTTTTTTTAGTTTTAAAAATAATGATACTCAGGAAAGTTTTAACATTTTGTAAATTTTGACCTTGCATATAAGTTTATAGGTTATTATATATATTTTTAAGTGCTATTATCAGTGAGTTTTTCCCCATTGTATTTTTGCATTTGGTTATTATTGCTTTTATGGGTATTTGTCTATTTTTCTCGAGGATTCTTTTTTTTTCTTTTTTTTGTTTTTTTGAGACAGAGTTTTGCTGTTGTTGCCCAGGCTGGAGTGCAATGGTGCAATCTCAGCTCACCACCTCTGCCTCCTGGATTCAAGCTATTCTCCTGCCTCAGCCTCCCAAGTAGTTGGGATTACAGGCATGTACCACCATGCCCAGCTAATTTTGTATTTTTAGTAGAGATGGAGTTTCTCCATGTTGGTCAGGCTGGTCTTGAACTCCCGACCTCAGGTGATCCACCCACCTCGGCCCTGCAAAGTGCTGGGATTATAGGTATAAGCCATCGTGCCCGGCCAGCACTGTTTTAATACCAGTGGGATGAATGCCTTCAAAGGGGACTTTTTTCTTTTTGAGACAGGGTCTCACTCTGCCACCCAGGCTGGAGTGTAGTGGTGCACTCACAGCTCACTGCAGCCTTGACCTCCTGGGCTCAAGCAATCCTCCTACCTCAGCCTCCCTAGTAGCTGGAACTATAGGCATGCATCACCATGCCTGGCTAATTTTTGTATTTTTTGTAGAGATAGGGTTTCACTTTGTTGCCCAGGCTGGTCTCAAACTCCTGGGATCAAGCCATTCTCCCACCTTGGCCTCCCAAAGTGACAGAGGGGACTTTCAAGAGGCACAGAAGCTCAATGTGATATCAAAAATGCATACTTTCAGTTGGTGTGGCATCAGGGCTGATGGTGGGGATCAGGGCTTTAGGTATGGTTACCTTTCCTGTTTACCCACATCTAGGGCTGGACCTCCCCACACCCTGTGGTGCTTGGAGCATGATCCTACCCAGGACAGTCAGGCAGCAACAGATAACAACAGAGTGGGCTGCCGAGCCCCTCAGAGCCAGACTCTCTGAGCCCTGCAAAGGAAAACATTCCTGGAATATGGAAAACAACCCAGCGATCTTCCTTCAAATTCATGAAGCACTGGGAAATTCCCTTTCCACTGGGGCCAGAGGAACTTAGGTGTACCTGAGTTGTAGAGATGTTTAGTCTTGGCTAACATTATCTGAGGCAATGGAGGCAAGAACTTGCAGGACACTTACCTAGTCCTCCTTCAACCTACCTCTAGTATGAGGATCTGAGGGTCTTAAGTGACCACAAGCAAACAAAAGCCAGTGGTATTTTTTTCTCTTTTTTTTTTTTCTTTTTTTTTTTTCTGAGACAGAATCTCTCTCTGCTGCCCAGGCTGGAGTGCAGTGGTATGATCTCAGCTCACTGCAACCTCCACCTCCCAGGTTTGAGTGATTCTCATGCCTCAGCCTCCCAGATAGCTGGTATTACAGGCATGCACCATCATACCCAGCTATGTTTTGTATTTTTAGTAGAGACGGGGTTTCACCATGTTGGCCAGGCTGGTCTCAAACTCCTACCCCCTCGGCCTCCCAAAGTGCTAGGATTACAAGCCACTGCACCCAGCGCCAGTGGTATTTTTCAAAGGCCAAAAATCCCAGGACATTCTAAATCTGCACTGATAAAAGAGCAGAAGTAGAATCTGGGCCCCAGTCTCCTTACCCCCATGTAAAATGAGAGCACACTCGGACATCTGTGTGGGTGGGTAGAAAGTTGCTGAGCAGAAGTGACACCCCAGTGGGTGATACTGTGGGCTGATCTAGAATGCCTGGCCTTAGGAGGATCATCTAAATAGGACATAGTGGTCTTTGGTAGGGAGATGAGTCACTCTCCAACCCCCAGGTGGCAGCGGGAAGTCACACTGATAGGGACATAGCAAAAAATCTTCTTCTTTGGGAAATGCCTGGGACATTCTTTCAGTTGCCCAGCTTGTAATTTCCTGGGGAGCCTGACTGCTCTCCATATAGATACAGTGGAAGGATTTAGGCCCAAAGGAGTGTCAGGGTGGGGGCGCAAAGGAGAGAAGGGCCCCAGGCTTTGATGCTGTCTTAAGGAGCCAAAGGTGAGTGTTTCAGAGTCATCATGATCACCTGGTGTGTCCATGTTTCTTTTCGTTTTAGGAGCATTTCTGGAGTATTGACCAAACAGAATTTCGAATCCCACCCAGGCTGATCATTCAGATATGGGACAATGACAAGTTTTCTCTGGATGACTACTTGGGTAGGGCTTACATTTGGATCATTGTTTCTAAGAAACTGTACTTGGAATTAGTGAAGTCAGTGAAAACTTGGAAGCAATTCTTTAAATCTTCAATACTTTTTGGTAATGGGGGCCTCTTAGGGGGACAGGGGACACACCCAGTGCTTGCGCAAGCAATTGGCAGTGCAGCCTGACAGTGAGTGCCATCCCTTTTCAAGGGCTCTGGTGAGGGTCTTGCACCAGCTCCTGTCTGTGAAGACTCAAATCCTGTTTCTGCAGGGGGATGCCACACTCCTACATCCACTTTCAAACCAGCCACTCTCTCCTCAGCACCTGAGAATGAGCTCCCACCCTCCTCAACCTGTTCCCAAGTTACCAAAGTCCCCAACCCCCCAGCCATTGCTCCTGTCCCTAGGCCCATTCTCCTCTGTGGTCAGGGCACTAGTTCAATGCACCCTCATCCCGGGCCCCTCCCTCTCCTGGCACACTCCTCCCTCGCCCCCCATGGCACTGTGCTCTCCAGATTTTCACTCTCCCAGGCTCTGCTCTTGTCACATTAGCCAGCTCTGTTTCTGCATCCCACTCTATTTTTTAATTTTTTTATTTTTGGAGACAGCTCTCTTTGTTACCCAGGTGGGAGTGCAGTGGCACGATCATAGCTCACTGCAACCTCAATCTCCTGGGCTCGAGAAATCCTTCCACCTCAGCCTCCCGAGTAGCTGGGACTACAGGCATACCACACCTGGCTAATTTTTTTTTTTTCCACTTTTTAGTACAGATGAGGTCTCACTATGTTGCCCAGGCTGGTCTTGAACCCCTGAGCTCAAGCAGTCCTTGCACCTCAGCCTCTCAAAGTGCCAGGATTACAAGCATAAGCCACAGTGCCCAGCCTCCCACTTTTTAAATACAGGCCTTCCCTGAGGTTCTTCTGCTCTCCTCCAACCCGCCAACACCCCCTCCAAGGATTTACCCACTCTCACCTCAGTGGAAGGTCATGCTTCAACTCTCACCTTTCCACAAAGTATGGCTCCTAAACCAGGATGTGTAACCTGCGCTCTCATAGTGCCTGCAGTACAAAGGAAATCGTTGTGAGGGTCATTCCTGATTCCTGGCCAGAACCTCCCACCTTTATATCTGGCTGGCAGTGAGCTTGTACTGTGACTGAAATCTCACTCAGCATTTCTTCCCTGACCTCACCCCTGCTCTCCTCAGGAACTTAGGAACTTATTTAGCAGCTCACGACCCCTCCATTTCCCCAGCCACCCAGGCAAAAGTACCCAGAGTCCTCTGCGGTTTTCCTCCTCTCTTTCCCCCTACGCCCCGCCAGCCACTCCATCCTAGCAATGTCATCTGTTTTATCATGCACACTTATTTTCTTAGTCCTGTGATCTCTGCCACTTGCCAATTGAAACTCACTTTCTGCTAGCCACATGTTACAGTAGCCCCTGACTGGTCTCCCTGTTTCCACGCTGCTTCCAAGGGGTCCCTCCTGGCAGAGGAAACACCCACCAAAGGCTGTGTCTTATTTATCCCTTTTCCCCGCACAGTACCTAATGCAATGGTTTTGACTTAGTGCTTAGTAAGAGGTCAGTAAACAAATAAGTATGCAAGTAGGCTTACATAAAGCATATGGATAGTAAATTCTAGGATAATAAAGGGTTTGCCCTTGGCTTTGTTTTTTGTTGAGACAGAGTCTCACTCTCTCGCCCAGGCTGGAGCGCAGTGGCACGATCTAGGATCACTGCAACCTTCACCTCCTGGGCTCAGGCGATCCTCCCAACCTCAGCCTCCCAAGTAGCTGGGACCACAGACACGCGCCACCAAGCCTGGATAATTTTGTGTATGTTTTGTAGAGACGGGGTTTTGCCATGTTGCCCAAGCTGGTCCAAATTCCTGAGCTCAAGTAATCTGCCCACCTTGGCCTCCCAATATTGCTGGGATTACAGGCATGAGCCACCATGCCTGGCCTTCCCTTGGAATTTAAACAAAACTGTCAGACAACAAATAAAGAGAATGACTGTGTCTCAAAATACCAAGTGAGTACATAACCAAAAGGAGAGGGGAGACAAAAGCAGTCATAGGTCAAGAAAGGCTAAGGTCACGTGTCTTATGGGTCCACTATATGCTGAAGGGCAGTCCCTGAGCCTGACAGTTTAGAGAGAAAATGCCACAACCTCCCTGTTGCTCTTTGCTGCCACTGCTGAAGGCCAGACTCTTGCCCCAGTTGTCCATAGACTTGACCCCACATCACAGATACCATTTTCTTAAGGAAAGGGCTCACAGGAGTTCCCAAGGCCAAAACACACTTTTCCCTTACTGCGGAAGTGGTACTAAAGAGTTAAAGCGGCCGGGCATGGCAGCTCATGCCTGTAATCCCAGAACTTTGGGAGGCCAAGGTGGGTGGATCACATGAGGTCAGGAGTTCAAGACCAGCCTGGCCAACATGGCAAAACCCTGTCTCCACTAAAAATACAAAAATTAGCTGGGCATAGTGGTGCACACCTGTAGTCCCAGCTACTAGGGAGGCTGAGGCATGAGAATTGCTCGAACCCAGGAGGCGGAGGTTGCAGTGAGCCGAGATCACATCATTGTACTCCAGCCTGGGTTATAGAGACTTAGTCTCAAAACAAAAAGAGTTAATGCCTCACATCATAGAATGGACAGTGTGCTTCTCCAGACACACTGATCGAGGCTAGGAGTCTCAGTTCCTGGTGAGCGTTTTCTGTTCAGTCATGTTCCTTCTCAAGCTTCTGTTTCTGAGGTTTTACTAGGAGAGTCTTGGACATGCACATTTCATGCAGCATCCTGTATTGGTTTTTTTGTTTTGTTTTGTTTTGTTTTGTTTTTGAGACAGTGTCTCGCTCTGCTGCCCAGGCTGGAGAACAGTGGTGCGATCTCTGCTCACTGCAACCTCTGCCTCCTGGGCTCACGCAATTCTTGTGCCTCAGCCTCTTGAGTAGCTGGGATTACGGATGTGTGCCATCATGCCCGGCTAATTTTTATATTCTTAGTAGAGACGGGGTTTCACCATTGTTGGCCAGGCTGGTCTTGAACTCCTGACCTCAAGTGATCTGCCCACCTCAGCCTCCCAAAGTGCTAGGATTACAGCCGTGAGCCACTGTGCCCAGCCAGCATCCTGTGTTCTAAGCACCTTTTGTCTTTACCCAAAGCCAAATGACCTCTCTGCTCAGGGCAGCTCAGAACTAAAAGGAAAACATTTCAGATCCAAGGGCCTTGAGTTGAGTGAAAATTGTGTCTGTAGATATTTCATTACTTTGAGTTTAAAGAACTCTGTTTATGCTGGTATCTTTGAGAAAGAAAACAGGAGATGCTGTGCAGTGGACGGCTATTTCTTCGGCCATTTTCCTTCCTAAATGGAAAGACTTTAAATGTCTGCCAGGCTCCCTTTCTCTGACTCACCATTTACCTGCTCAAAATCACTGCGTGCCTCTCTCCTGACAGGAACGTTCTGTTCACTTGTGAACAACAGCTGATCCACTTGAAGCTCATTTAGACTTACTGTTGTTTCCTTGGCTAGGTTTCCTAGAACTTGACTTGCATCACACGATCATTCCTGCAAAATCACCAGAGAAATGCAGTTTGGACATGATTCCGGACCTCAAAGCCATGAACCCCCTTAAAGCCAAGACAGCCTCCCTCTTTGAGCAGAAGTCCATGAAAGGATGGTGGCCATGCTACGCAGAGAAAGATGGCACCCGCGTAATGGCTGTATGAACATTTCCTGGTTCTGGTTGAAGATCGTTTATGCCTTTTATCATTTAGGTTTTGCCCTTTATCCATAGACTTACTCCAGATAAAATGAGGAAGTTTTAAATTGGTGGGAGTTTAAGTTATGGGAACAGTTTGTGTTTGGGATATGTTTGCCTTTGTCTTACAATATAAGGTGGGAGATGCTATGAGCATGTGTTTGGAGTTGGAGGAAGGTGAAGAAGTTGGAATGGTCAAAAACTAGAGGCCCAGGTGGTTTCACTATATTTTCCTTGGGACTCTTCTTCATCAGGAAAGTTAATTAATGCTGAGCTTCTAGTACAATTTAGTATGGAAAAGAGAACTTCAAATTTGAATTTTTCTCATTGAGAAAAAAAAAAAGGTGGGGCTGGGTGTGGTGGCTCACACCTGTAATCCAAGGCAGGTGGATTACCTGAGGTCAGGAGTTCGAGACCAGCCTGGCCAACCTGGCAAAACCCCGTCTCTACTAAAAATGCAAAAAAAAAAAAAAAGAAAAAAAAAGGTGGAAGAAGCAAGGTATGCTGGCAGTAGTTGAATAAGAAGGCCATAAACTACAAGCAAGTTGAGGAACTCAAGATGTATTTTGATCTAGAAACAATAGTGTGGGTTACCATGCCATGTCGCAAAAGACTACCTAGTTCATTATGCATTATTAAAAATAGCTAACATTTTTGATCATTAATTTTGAACCAGGCAGCATGCCAAGTGCCTTATGTTCATAATCTTTTTAAAAAC
>NW_026652278.1:38623505-38631930 GCF_009828535.3 Hylobates moloch
GCCTGGCCGCCCCGTCTGGGAAGTGAGGAGCGCCTCTGCCCAGTCACCCCGTCTGGGAAGTGAGGAGCGCCTCTGCCCGGCTGCCCTGTCTGGGAAGTGAGGAGCGTCTCTGCCCGGCCGCCACCCCGTCTGGGAAGAAATGAGGAGCGTCTCTGCCTGGCCGCCCCATCTGGGAAGTGAGGAGTGCCTCTGCCCGGCCGCCCATCGTCTGGGAAGTGAGGAGCGCCTCTGCCTGGCTGCCCATCGTCTGTGATGTGAGGAACACCTCTGCCCGGTCGCCCCGTCTGGGAAGTGAGGAGTGCCTCTGCCTGGCCACCCCGTCTGGGAAGTGAGGAGCACCTCTGCCTGGCCGCCACCCTGTCTAGGAAGTGAGGAGCGTCTCTGCCTGGCCGCCCTGTCTGGGAAGTGAGGAGCACCTCTGCCTGGCCTCCCCGTCTGGGATGTGGGGAGCGCCTCTGCCTGGCTGACCCGTATGGGAGGTCTACCACGGAGGCCAGACGCAATGTGGGGGCTGGACGTGGTGGCTCACGCCTGTAGTCCCAGCACTCTGGGAGGCCGAGGCGGGTTGATCACTTGAGGCTAGAAGTTCGAGACCAGCCTGGCTAACATGGCGAAACATATGAAAAATACAACAGACAAACCAACCAACCAACCCAGCGACAAGACAACAGGTCTACCCTGGAGTCATACTCTAATTTTTTCTATTTTCCTCCCTTTCTGATCCTTTATCCCACTTGCTTTTTCTTCCTCTTCCTTCTCCTTCTTCTTTGTCAAATAGAGGATTGAGTTATTATCATTGATCCATACAAAGTCCCTCTCTCATTTATTTTCTTTAATTCCCACCCCCCATTTCTATTCCCCATCTTCCCATGTGCAACCTTCCTAATATGTTTGATATGCATCTTTTTGTTTGTATGTATTTTTAGAAAATGTTTGTTTTGTGTGCAAAAAAAATTAATAAAAAAAGACAAAAAAAAATTTCCAGCTGTCATTGATGATACAAAGTCAAAATTGCTTTTTTTAAAAAAAGAAAAAAATCTGTTTTTTTTTTTTTTTAATGCTTTTTAGCTTCCCGAGTAGCTGGGACTACAGGTGCGCACCACCATGCACAGCTGATTTTTGTATTTTTAGTAGAGACAGGGTTTCACCATGTTGGCCAGGATGGTCTCTATCTCTTGACCTCGTGATCCACCCGCCTTGGTCTCCCAAAGTGCTGGGATTAAAGGCATGAGCCATCATGCCTGGCCTCTCCTTCATTCTTGAAGGATAGTTTTGTTGGATATGGAATATTTGGTGGACAATTTTTTTTTCCTTTCTGACCTTTAAATATGTAATCTTACTTCTAGCCTCCATCATTTCTGAAGAGAAATAAGCTGTTAATCTTATTGAGGATCCCTGGTTTTGATGTTACCTCTCGCTTATTGTTTTCAAAATTCTCTTTGTCTTTGAGTTTCAGCAGTTTGACTATAATGTATCTCAGTGTGAACCTCCTTGGGTTTATTCTGCTTAAAGTTTGTTGAGTTTCTTGGATGTGTAGATTATGTCTTTCCTCAGATTTGGGAAGTTTTTGGTTCTTTCTTTTTTTTTTTTGAGATGGAGTCTCGCTGTGTCACCCCGGCTGGAGTGCAGTGGTGCAATCTCGGCTCACTGCAAGCTCCGCCTCCTGGGTTCACACCATTCTCCTGCCTCAGCCTCCGGAGTAGCTGGGACTACAGGTGCCTGCCACCATGCCCGGCTAATTTTTTGTATTTTTAGTAGAGACGGGGTTTCACTGTGTTAGCCAGGATGGTCTCGATCTCCTGACCTTGTGATCCACCTGCCTTGGCCTCCCAAAGTGAGTTATTTCTTAAAGTTTTTTTTTTTCTGCCTCTTTGTCTTTCCCTTCTCCAAGGTCTTTTATGGTACACAGTTGGTACACTTAGTAATGTCTCACAGGCCCCTCAGACTCTGTTCCTTTTTCTTCATTCTTTTTTCTTTCTACTACTGAGTGGACAGTTTCAGTTTTCTTATCATCATATTTGCCTGTTCTTTCTTCTGCCTGCTCAAAATTTGCTGTTGAATACATCTGGTGAATTTTTTATTTTAGTTGTTTTTCAGCTCCAGAATTTGTTGGGTTGCTTATTATAATTTCTGCCTTTACTGGTATTCTCATTTTGTTCATACATTTTCCCTCTTTATCCCCCTTTATTTCCTTTAGTTCTTTGTCCATGGGTTTTTTTCTTTTTCAATCTCCTGGAGCTTTTCTTTTTTTTTTTTTTTTTTTTATGAAATTGACTTAATGTCTTTGACTAGTAATTACTGTGGGCTTCCTCAGGGATGATTTTTGTCAAATTCCTTTTTCTAGGGAATGGGCCATACTTTCCCGTTTCTTGATATGTTTTGTAATTTTTTGTTGTTGACAACTGGATACTCTGAGTATTATAGTATGGTAACTCTATAAATCTGTTTCTCCCACTCCTCAGTGATTGCTGTTTTTTGCTTGTTGAGGGCTGAAGCCACCTGTTTGTGACTTTACAAGCTATTTTCACAAAATATGTATTCCATATTGTGTATGGTAACAAGTTTTTGTTCTGTTGTCTCTGTGGCTAGCTGGTGACCTGACAAAGATTTTCTTAGATATCTGGCTCCAAAAAAGGAGACCAAAAAGGTTTTACCTTCTTTAGTGTTCTAATAAATACTTACAGTGAAAGCCACTGCTGTGGAGAGTAGTGAAACTGATGCATGTGCCTGCATCACTCCCTTAGGGCCAGACCAACCAAAATGTACAACCCTAAATTTCGAAGGACATGATCCCCACTGTTCCTCCTGGCACCAGTTAGCAACTCCGGGAACATGGGCTGCTATCCCCACTGCCACAAGAGGTGGTAGGTGTGGTGGTGGTGGTTGTGAGGAATAGGGGAGGGTAACTGGTTTATGCATCCTGCTTATTCATACTTACGAAAGATCAGTAGCCTCTTCCTTCATCAAGCACTCCCCTGCTTGTTAAAAGGGTTTGGTCAGTTCCTAGAGTTCTACTAAAGTACTTGATTCCAGTTACTCTTAGTTTTTTTTTTTAACTCTTACTTTTTTTGAGACAGAGTCTTGCTCTGTCTCCCAGGCTGGAGTATAGTGGTGCGATCTCAGCTCACTGCAACCTCCGCCTCCTGGGTTCAAGCAATTCTCCTGTCTCAGCCTCCTGAGTAGCTGGGATTACAGGTGTGTGCCACCATGCCCGGCTAATTTTTGTATTTTTAGTGGAGACAGGGTTTCGCCACGTTGCCCAGGCTGGTCTCGAACTCCTGACCTCAGGTGATCCAGCCACCTCAGCCTCCCAAAGTGCTAGGATTACAGATGTGAGCCACCATGCCTCGCTCCAGTTACTCTTTCTAGCTCAACTTTTACTTTGGTGGGGAGACTGACCCCTAGATCTTTCTGTTCTGTCATTTTGCATCCATGATGTCTTTTGAAGTTCAAATGTTTTAAATTTAGTTAAGCCCAGTTCATCAACTTTTTCTTTTGTAGATCATGCTTTTTGTGTCATGTCCAATAATTATTTTCTTAAACCATGGTGACAAAGATTTTTTCCTGTGTTTATTTGTGTGGGTAGATAGGAAACCTTTAGGGTACAGGCAGGTCATGTAGGAATTGTAGAAGGAGTATGACTTGATGAGAACTGTCTGGCCTGTGTGGGGCTTGCAGAGGAAATTGGCACACTGATGCTGGCAGGAAGCCTTTGGTGGAGTCAGTTTTTATGTTGAGCAGGCTGCAGGAATGCCATCTCCAGGTTGAGGCTGCAGGTTCACCAAGGCTGCAAGTTTGCTGAGGGGCTGCAGTCTGGGCATCTAGCTAAGCAGAGTTTTACTGGATGTCCTCACACTTTTACCCCTGATCCACTCTGCAGCAGCTGGAAACCACAGGAGAGCCCCTTTCTCCTTCAGTGTCCCTTTGGTGCCCTCTACCCAGAAAGCTTAATAATTTCATGTTTGTTTTAAAGGAGAAATGATTAAAGGAATATTGTCTGTTATCGCAGAGCATAAAGATGAATTTGGAGCTAAGAGGTATTAGAATCATCAACAGAAATAATAAAAAGATAAACAAATTGGAAGGAAAATGATAGCCATAAATAAGATGTAGACATTTGTTTAAATCAGCTACAAAATGTTTTCTTGATAAGTGGTACACAACGTATCAAACATTGTTTAAATTAATAGACCTTCCTTTGAGGCTTCAAATTTTTTTCTTAGAAGTATTCGTAGTCCTCAGCATATTCATTATTGAAAACTTTCAGCTATTTAGTGATCTTATGAAGTAGAGAATTAAGTCACTGTACATGGTCTCTGAGGTGAAACCTCCGGAGTATCTTAAAGTAGCAATTATTCTAGTGTCATATGTTTATTTCTATTATACACCTGAGGAAATAAAAGTGTTTATTTTCTTTTCCTTTCTTTTTTTTTTTGGAGGGCAGGGTCTTGCTCTGTTGCCCAGGCTGCAGTATAGTGGCAGTATCATAGCTCACTGCATCCTTAACTCCTGGGACCAAGTGATTGTCCCACCCCAGCCTACAAGTAGGCTTGTAGCAGGGACTACAAGGTGTGCACCACCATGCCTGGCTATTTTTTTTTAATTTTTATTTTTTGTAGAGACAGGTTCTCACTACATTGCCCAGGCTGTTCTCAAACTCCTGGGCTCAAGTGATTCTTTTGCTTTGGCCTCCCAGTGTTGGGATTACAGGCATGAGCCACTATGCCTGGCCATTTCTTGTCTTTATTATTGATTAGCTGGCATTCTTTTGTGGGAGTCTCTTAACATTTTTCACTAGAAACTTATTTTCTATTATCACTACTCTGCACTTTTAAGATATATTGTTATGGCATTTTGAGTATAGATAAATCTAATTATTTGGGACTTCAATTTGGAACTGTTTGTAATTAATTGTATGTGTGAATTAAAACTTTTCTTACTGTTCACTTATAGCTTATGCAAAGGGTTTATATTGAGTTGAATTCATCAGTACCTTTCTAAGTGGTTCATTGGGCCCTGGTCATGTTGTTCTGATACTCAACATATGTTGAGTATCATCCCTGCTTACATAAAAAAATAGATACTTAATTTGGTTGGTTAGGGCATGGAGATAATAGGTAAAATCCTTAATACTTGTGCAGGGTGCACAATGACACAGAGTGCAATGACGCGGTCTCGGCTCACTGCAACCCTTGCCTCCAGGGTTCAAGCGATTCTCCTGCCTCAGCTTCCCGAGTAGCTGGAATTACAGGTGCCCGCCACCATGCTTAGCTAATTTTTGTATTTTTAGTAGAGACGGGGTTTCACCATGTTGGCCGGGCTAGTCTCGAATTGCTGACGTTTGTGATCTGCCCCCGCCTCAACCTCCCAAAGTGCTGAGATTACAGGTGTGAGCCATTGCACCTGGCCTGGGGTTTTTTTTTTTTTTTCCCTAGATTTTTCAGTGAGAGATACTTTCTTCCTTGGTCATATATTGACTCTTTTGTAATAAGCTTTCTTGTATATAGCCGACCTAGGAAAGGCAGGTTACATATATATTATAGCAATAGGGGATTAGTAGATATAATTTTATTATAAATAAGAAATTATTACTGTAAATAATATTTATCCAAATATTATATTACTTAATCCTTTAACTGTTATATAGATTTTTTTTTTTTATATATAGATTCTTTTAAATGTTTTTGTTTTCAGAATTTTGGCTCTTATTGTTAAGTACATGTACAGTAAATTCTAGTATACTTTGTAGCTGATTTAGACAAATGTTTACATCTTACTTATGGCTATCATTTTCCTTCCAATTTGTTTATCTTTTTATTATTTCTGTTGATGATTCTTCTAATACCTCTATATAAGCCAGATAGTCTTTATTTTACTTTAAGTTATGGGACACAGGTGCAGAATGTGCAGGTTTGTTACATAGGTATATGTGTGCCATGGTGGTTTGCTGCACCTGTCAACCTGTCATCTAGGTTTGAATCCCTGCATGCATTAGGTATTAAGCCACTTATTCTTAATTGAGCCTTATTATCCTAAGTAATAGTGGTATAAGTAGTAGAAATAGTTTTATTTAAAAGTATTTTTGTTTTTGCCTTGGGAACAAACTTACTATAAAATTACTGTTAAATAGCTCTCTGGTTACAAAAAACACAATTCATGTAACTTTTCTGTGTTTCAGAAACCTTTTTCCAAAAAGGACAAAGGAACTCAAATCAGTTGTCCATAGTGCTCCTGGTTGGAAATTATTTGGTAAAGTCCCTCCTAGAGAGAATCTTCAGAAAACATCCAAAATCATTCAGCAGGTAAGTACTGACATAACCATGTAGTTTACCCTAGCTTTTCAAGCATTCTTCTTCTTCTTTTTTTTTTTTTTTTATAACTAACCATATTCTATTTTTATTCTTTTTTTTCTAGATACAGACTTTTGTAATTACAAGTATTTATAGGGACCTGCTAAATTTTTTAGAAAAACAGGTCACATATTTTCTGTTATCTTTTATAACTGTGAAAATTCTTCAAAGGAATAGAACATAGACTTTTTTTTTTAACCAGTTATTCCTTGAAAAGATTTTTTAAAAACTTAGCTAATCACTCTCACCACATACTGTTTGACTTCCAGTTGAAGTTGGTAGCATTTGTCAGTGGCACAGATGTTCTGAATATTGGTAGTTGTGAACTGATGAAATATTAAAAAAGCAAAAACTGGGTAGATTATGAGGTTGAACTCTTTCCTTTGTCACTTTTCTGATGTCCTCTCTAAACCAATGACTTTGTAAATGAGAAGAGTTGGTACACAATCTGTTTCTAGTAATTTAGAAGCTATTTCTTCTGATATCTCTATTAATTTAGTATTCTTGAGTTCTTAAGACTTTCTGATCTTATTTGACTTCTGAACTTTGGCTCTTCGGTACTAGATAAGTGAGAATGGAAAGCAGTGAGACTGGATCAGTTTGCAGTGTTTTAAAGTTCAGAGAAGTTATTGCTCAGAAGAAGACATATACTACATTTCCTATTTTTATCCTTCCCAATTGTAGTTTACCAAATTTAACACAGCTAGCATTTATAAAAACAATCACATGAAGGCAATAATCATCATTCAAATTGGAAAAGATATCTTCCTTTAAGGATTTAATAGTGTTCCTTTTATTACTCAGAAGAAAAACTGGTTTCCCAAGTAATATGAGAAAATAATTTTAGATCTTTAAAAACATTAATGTAGTTAATTCTTTTTTCTTCTTTTTGCATTTGAATAAAAGGTTTATTTTTTTCCTCAGGAAAAACAGAAAGCTAGGGACACACACTATGCTTTTAGAACCCCGTATTCTTTTGTAGTTGGTCCTAACCCTTCCTGGCACAGCTGTCAAAAGCACTAGCTGTTTAACCAGAACCAAGATGTTCACCCCCATAGAATGTACATGCACGGCACTAGAGGACTGCATGTTTGTCCCTGAGAGAAGCATAAGACAAAGAGAAGTCGCTGAGAGAGCCGTCTTTCTAAGCAGCCCCTCCCTTTCCCTTTTGAAGGATTTGCCTGAACTATGTAGCTAGTCAGCAGTTAGAGACCGTGTGCCTCCTCCTCTCCCTGTAAACTAACTTAATTTCTTTTTTCAAGAGACTTAGTATTGCTATGTTGCCCAGGCTGCCCTCAAACTCCTGGGCTTAAATGATGCTCCTACCTCAGCTTCCTGAGAAGCTGGGACTACAGGTATGTGCCACCACACCTGACTTGTAGTTAATTTTCTTTACAAGTGATTAAAATAGTGGATAGTTTATCTATTGGTACTTAAAACTGTGTGCTGTGATCCCCAAGCCATGTGCTCAGACACTCTGGTGTGCTGCACTTAACACACTGGGGTACTGTGGGATATTTAAATTTTTTGAGGCAAACAGTGATATTCCACATCAGTTGGATATGGTGCAGACTGTTAATTTGAAGCAGTACACAGTTTCAAAATTAAGTGCTACTACGTACTTTTCTATGGCATCTTTGTGAATCTGTTTTTTCTGAGGTTGCTGTGATAAAAACCAGATACTGTACAAAAGTCAGCGTGGGACTGGAAATGAGGGTGATGTCTAATCTGATTTTAAGGTCTGAAAAAATGTATACAATGCACAAAGCCACACATGCCCAAATTGGTAATTAATTGTGGTTATTTAAGAATGAGGCCGAGTGTAGTGGCTCACGCCTATAATCCCAGAACTTTGGAAGGCAGAAGCAGGCGAATCACTTGAAGTCAGGAGTTTAAGAGCAGCCTGACCAATATGGTGAAACCATGTCTCTACCAAAAATACAAAAAATTAGCCAGGCCTGGTGGTGCACGCTTATAGTCCCAGCTACTCGGGGGATGAGACAGGAGAATTGCTTGAACCTGAAAGGTGGAGGTTGCAGTGAGCCAAGATCACGCCACTGCACTTCAGCCTGGGT
>NW_026652278.1:38632030-38743248 GCF_009828535.3 Hylobates moloch
AGCCAAATCATGAGTGAACTCCCATTCACAATTGCTTCAAAGAGAATAAAATACCTAGGAATCCAACTTACAAAGGATGTGAAGGACCTCTTCAAGGAGAACTACAAACCACTGCTCAATGAAATAAAAGAGGATACATACAAATGGAAGAACATTCCATGCTCATGGGTAGGAAGAATCAATATTGTGAAAATGGCCATACTGCCCAAGGTAATTTATAGATTCAATGCCATCCCCATCAAGCTACCAATGACTTTCTTCACAGAATTGGAAAAAACTACTTTGAAGTTCATACGGAACCAAAAAAGAGCCCGCATTGCCAAGTCAATCCTAAGCCAAAAGAACAAAGCTGCAGGCATCACACTACCTGACTTCAAACTATATTACAAGGCTACAGTAACCAAAACAGCATGGTACTGGTACCAAAACAGAGATACAGATCAATGGAACAGAACACAGCCCTCAGAAATAATCCTGCATATCTACAACTATCTGATCTTTGACAAACCTGACAAAAACAAGCAATGGGGAAAGGATTCCCTATTTAATAAATGGTCCTGGGAAAACTGGCTAGCCATATGTAGAAAGTTGAAACTGGATCCCTTCCTTACACCTTATACAAAAATTAATTCAAGATGGATTGAAGACTTACAGGTTAGACCGAAAACCATAAAATCTGTAGAAGAAAACCTAGGCATTACCATTCAGGACATAGGCATGGGCAAGGACTTCATGTCTAAAACACCAAAAGCAATGGCAACAAAAGCCAAAATTGACAAATGGGATCTAATGAAACTAAAGAGCTTCTGCAAAGCAAAAGAAACTACCATCAGAGTGAACAGGCAACCTACAGAATGGGAGAAAATTTTCACAACCTAGTCATCTGAGAAAGGGCTAATATCCAGAATCTACAATGAACTCAAACAAATTTACAAGAAAAAAACAACCCCATCAAAAAGTGGGCAAAGGACATGGACAGACACTTCTCAAAAGAAGACATTTATGCAGCCAAAAAACACATGAAAAAATGCTCACCATCACTGGCCATCAGAGAAATGCAAGTCAAAACCACAATGAGATACCATCTCACACCAGTTAGAATGACCATCATTAAAAAGTCAGGAAACAACAGGTGCTGGAGAGGATGTGGAGAAATAGGAACACTTTTACACTGTTGGTGGGACTGTAAAGTAGTTCAACCATTGTGGAAGTCAGTGTGGCGATTCCTCAGGGATCTAGAACTAGAAATACCATTGGGCCCAGGCATCCCATTACTGGGTATATACCCAAAGGACTATAAATCATGCTGCTATAAAGACACATGCACACATATGTTTATTGCGGCACTATTCACAATAGCAAAGACTTGGAACCAACCCAAATGTCCAACAGTGATAGACTGGATTAATAAAATGTGGCACATATACACCATGGAATACTATGCAGCCATAAAAAATGAGTTCATGTCCTTTGTAGGGACATGGATAAAAATGGAAATCATCTTTCTGAGTAAACTATCGCAAGGACAAAAAACCAAACACCGCATGTTCTCAGTCATAGGTGGGATGTGAACAATGAGAACTCATGGACACAGGAAGGGGAACATCACACTCCGGGGACTGTTGTGGGGTGGGGGGAGGGGGGAGGGACAGCATTAGGAGATATACCTAATGCCAAATGAGTTAATGGGTGCAGCACACCAACATGGCACATGGATACATATGTAACAAACCTGCACATTGTGCGCATGTACCCTAAAACTTAAAGTACAATAAAAAAAAAAACAGTTGAGTATAAATGTGAGGATTTGTATGTGGGCTCTCAATTCTACTCCATTGGTCTGTCTGTCCTTATGTCAGTAGTACCTCATTTTGAAGTCTTAATTACTGTAGTTTTGTAGCAAGTTTTCAAATCAAAAAGTGTGAGTCCTCAAAGCTTTTTTCAAGACTATTTGGGCTTTTTTGTGTTCATTCAGTCTCAACATAAATTTAAGAATAAACTTGTCAATTTCTGCAAACAAGCCCATAGGAATTTTAACAGATTGCAATAAGTCTATGTATTAATTCAGAAAATTATGACATTTTAAATATTGAGATGAAATTCATATACCATATATCACCCAATTTAAAGTGTACACTTTAATGGTATTTTGTTTAATTACAATATTGTGCAACTGAGGTAGGAGGTGGGAATCAACTGCAGAAGTGGGTCTTGGACACAGGACCAGATTGATGGCTAGCTAAAACAGGGCCAGGACGGAAGCAGCTTTCAATCATTCCCACCCACCAGTATGCCGTGTCAATTTACTATTCCTATGGTAACACCCAGGAGTTACCTCCCCTTTCCATGGTACCCAATGATCCAAAAGATAGGACCCCTTCCTTGCACAAACTGTCCCTTAGTATGCATGCAATTAAAAGTGGGTATAAAAATGACCGCAAAACTGCCCTGAGCTGCTACTCTCTGCCTGTATCATAGCCCTGCTCTGCAGGAGCCCTCGCAGAGCTGTACCACTGCCTGTGCAACAAAGCTGTTTTCTTCTACCTCTGAGTTGCCTTTGAATTCTTTTCTGGGCAAAGCCAAGAACCCTCCCAGACTAAGCTCCACATTGGGACTCGCCTGCCCTGCATCACAACTACCATCTCTCTCTACTTTCAAAACTTTTTTATCACTCCACAGAAACATACTATATCATTAAATAGTTACACCTCCTTCCCCACTCCATCATGTAGTAAACATTAATCAACTACCTTTATGGATTTGCCTGTAATGAATATAGCATATAAAAGGACCCATGCCATATGTGACCTTTTTTCCTGGCTTCTTTCACTTAGCATAATGATATGGAGGGTCAACTAAGTTTTAGCATGTGATAGTACTTTGTTGTTTTTTGTGGTTCAATAATATTCCATTTTCATGTACACATGACAATTTGCTTATCATTCATCTGTTGATGATCATTTGTGTTATTTTCACCTTTTGGCTCTTATAAATAATGTTGCTATGAACATTTGTATACCAGTTACTTCATGAACATATTTTCATTTTTCCAGGGTATAGTCCTAGGAGTGTTATTTCTGGGTCATATGGTGATTTTATGTTTAACTTTTTGAGAAATAACTAAACATTTCTACAGTAAATGCACCATTTTAAAATCCCACTAGCAATGTTTGAGGGTTCCTCTTTTCCATATTATAGCCAATATTTGTAATTTTCTGTTTTTAGTGTCAGCGCAAAATGGTGTTTCATTGTGGTTTTGACTTGACCAGTGATATTAATTAGCTTTTTACCATTTTTACATGTTCTTTGGAGAAATGTTATTCAAGGCCCTTGCTCATTTTTATTAATATTTATTTATTTATTTATTTATTTATTTATTTATTTATTTATTTATTTTGGAGACAGGGCCTCTCTGTGTTGCTCAGGTTGGAGTACAGTGCTGTCATCTTGGCTCACTGCAATCTCTGACTCTTGGGCTCAAGTGATTCTCCTACCTCAGCCTCCCAAGTAGCTAGGAGCACAGGCACGAGCCCCTACACCCAGCTAATTTTTGTATTTTTTTGTACAAACTTGGTTTCACCATGTTTCTTAGGCTGGTCTCAAACTCTTGAGCTCAAGCAGTCCACCCACCTTGGCCCTCCCAAAGCGCTGGGATTGCAGTTGTGAGGCACCACACCTGGACCTTTGCTCATTTCTATACTGGGTTGCTTGTCATTTGTTGTTGAACTGTAGGTAATGTTTATGGATTCTGGGCATTAAACCCTTACTAAATATGTATGAAATACAAATATTTTCTCCCATTCTATAGGTTGTCATTTCACATTCTTAATTTTGTCCTTTGATGAACAAACATTTTAAATTTGGTGAGGCCCAGTTTATCTCTCTTATTTTAGTTGCTTTGGTGTCAAATCTATGTATCCACTTCCAATTCTGAAGGCATTAAGATTTAACCCGGTGTTTTTTTCTAAGAATTGTATACTTTTAGTTCACATTTGAGTTTTTCATTCACTTTCAGTTATATTTTGCATAAGAGTGAGATAGGGGTTCAACTTCATTCTTTTGTATGTGGTTACCCAGTTGTCCCAGCACTGTTTTTGAAGAAACTCTTCCTTTATTTATTTATTTATTTTTTGAAACCCTTTAGATTAAATGATCTTGGCACATTTGTTGAAAATGAACTGGGCATAGATGATTAGGTTTACATTTGGATTTCAATTTTATTCCATTGGTCTTTCTTTCCTTTTGCCAGCACCATGCTGTTTTGACTACTATAGTTTTGTTTTGAAGTCTGGAAATTTGGAAATTGAGTCCTCTCCCTGTAGTTGCATATAAATTCAGGATTGGCTTTTCCATTTTTGTACAAATAAAAGTTTTAAAAAGGACATTGGAATTGTGACAGTGATTACATTCAATCTTTAGATTACTTTTGGAAGCATTGCCATCTTAACAATTTTAAGTCTTTATTATTATTATTATTATTATACTTTAAGTTTTAGGGTACATGTGCACAATGTGCAGGTTTGTTACATATGTATACGTGTGCCATTTCAATCCTTTAACATGACATGGTTTGCCATTTATTTAGGTACTCCTTATTTTTCTAAGCAACATTTCATAGTTTTCAATCTTTTATCTTCTTGATTATAGATTCTCAGGGCTTTTGGCCCTTTTGATGCTATTGCAAATGTAACTATTTCCTTGATTTTATTTTCATATTGCTCACTGCTGATATAAACAGACACAACTGATATCTGGACCAATCTTACACCCTAAAATTAAGTTGAAAACATTTATCAGCTCTAGTTGTTTTTTGTGGGTTATATGGACTTTTCTTTATATAGAATTGTGTTATCTTAAAATAGAAATAGTTTTACATCTTCCTTTCTTACCTAAATGCCTTTTGTTTCTCTTTCTTGTCTAATTGTTTTGGCTAGGACCTTAAGCGCTATGCTGAATAGCACTAGCGAAATTGGATATACTTGGATCTTTTCCCCCTGATTTGGGGTATAAGCTTTTAGATTTTCACAATTTGATATAAAATACCTTTGGAATTTTTATAAATACATTTTATTATGAGAAATTTCCCTTCTATTCATATTTTTGAGTGATTTTATCAGGAAGAGTATTGAATTTTGTCTTATGCTTTCTCAGCTTCTATTCAGATGGTCATTTTGTTAGATTTTTCCTTTCTTTCTAATAAGGTGGTGTATTACATTGATTGATTTTCTTACTGAAGCACTCTTGCACTCCTCATATAGATCCCATTTAGTTATGACATATAATCCTTAATTTTTTGAAAAAATCCATAATATACAAGTTGCAATATTATTTTTCTTTCTTGTCTAATTGTTTTGGCTAGGACCTTAAGAACGATGCTGAATAGCAGTAGTAAGAGTAGATATACTTGGGTTTTTTTACCCCCTGATTTTAGGGCATAAGCTTTTAGATTTTCACAATTTGATGTAAAATATCTTTGGAATTTTTATAAATACATTTTATTATGATAAGGAATTTTCCCTTCTATTCATATTTTTGAGTGATTTTTTAAATTATACTTTAGGTTCTGGGATACATGTGCAGAATGTGCAGGTTTGTTACATAGGTATACATGTGCCATGGTGGTTTGGTGGTTTGCTGCACCCATCAACCTGTCATCTAGGTTTTAAGCCCCGCATGAATTAGGTATTTCTCCCAGTGCTCTCCCTCCCCTTGCTCCCCACCCCCCGACAGGACCTGGTGTGTGATGTTTCTCTCCATGTGTCCATATGTTCTCATTGTTCAACTCCCACTTTTGAGTGAGAACATGCAGTGTTTGGTTTTCTGTTCCTGTGTTAGTTTGCTGAGAATGATGGTTTCCAGCTTCATCCATGTCCCTGAAAAGGACATGAATTCATTCTTTTTTATGGTTGCATAGTATTCCATGGTGTATATGTGCCATAGTTTCTTTATCTAGTCTATCACTGATGGGCATTTGGGTTGGCTCCAAGTCTTTGCTATTGTAAATAGTGCTGCAATAAACATACATGTACATGTGTCTTTAGAGTAGAATGATTTATAATCCTTTGAGTATATACCCAGTAATGGGATTACTGGGTCAAATGGTATTTCTGGTTTTAGATCCTTGAGGAATTGCCACACTGTCTTCCACAATGACTGAAGTAATTTACACTCCCACCAATAATGTAAAAGTGTTCCTATTTCTCTGCATCCTCGCCAGCATCTGTTGTTTCCTGACTTTTTAATGATCACCATTCTAACTGGTGTGAGATGGTATCTCATTGTTAATTTTATGTGTGGATATTGTAAATGGGATTACTTTTTTAAATGGTGCTGGGAAAACTGGCAAGCCATATGTAGAAAGCTGAAACTGGATCCCTTCCTTACACCTTGTACAAAAATTAATTCAAGATGGATTAAAGACTTACATGTTAGACCTAAAACCATTAAAATCCTACAAGAAAACCTAGGCAATACCATTCAGGACATAGGCATGGGCAAGGACTTCATGTCTAAAACACCAAAAGCAATGGCAACAAAAGCCAAAATTGACAAATGGGATCTCATTAAACTAAAGAGCTTCTGCACAGCAAAAGAAACTACCATCAGAGTGAACAGGCAACCTACAAAATGGGAGAAAATTTTTGCAACCTACTCCTCTGACAAAGGGCTAATATCCAGAATCTACAATGAACTCAAATTTACATGAAAAAAACAAACAACCCCATCAAAAAGTGGGCGAAGGACATGAACAGACACTTCTCAAAATAAGGCATTTATGCAGCCAAAAAACACATGCAAAAATGCTCATCATCACTGGCTATCAGAGAAATGCAAATCAAAACCACAATGAGATACTATCTCACACCAGTTAGAATGGCCATCATTAAAAAGTCAGGAAACAACAGGTGCTGGAGAGGATGTGGAGAAATAGGAACACTTTTACACTGTTGGTGGGACTGTAAACTAGTTCAACCATTGTGGAAGTCAGTGTGGCGATTCCTCAGGGATCTCGAACTAGAAATACCATTTGACCCAGCCATCCCATTACTGGGTATATACCCAAAGGACTATAAATCATGCTGCTATAAAGACACATGCACACATATGTTTATTGCGGCACTATTCACAATAGCAAAGACTTGGAACCAACCCAAATGTCCAACAGTGTTAGACTAGATTAAGAAAATGTGGCACATATACACCATGGAATACTATGCAGCCATAAAAAATGATGAGTTCATGTCCTTTGTAGGGACATGGATGAAACTGAAAAACATCATTCTCAGTAAACTATCACAAGGACAAAAAACCAAACACTGCATGTTCTCACTCATAGGTGGGAATTGAACAATGAGAACTCATGGACACAGGAAGGGGAACATCACACTCCGGGGACTGTTGTGGGGTGGGGGGCGGGGGGAGGGACAGCATTAGGAGATATACCTAATGCTAAATGACGAGTTAATGGGTGCAGCACACCAACATGGCACATGGATACATATGTAACAAACCTGCACATTGTGCACATGTACCCTAAAACTTAAAGTATAATAAAAAAAATTAAGCACTAAAAAAAAAAATAAAAAAAATAAAAAAAATAAATTGTTCGCTGTAGGAATATAGAAATACTACCGATTTTTGTATGTTATTTTGTATCTTGCAACTTTACGGAATTTGTTTATTATTTCTCATAGTTTTTTAGTGGAGTCTTTAGGTTTTTTTTAAATACAAGATTATATTATCTGCAAATGAGTATAATTTGACTTCTTCCATTCTAATTGGGATCCCCTTTATATCTTTCTCTGATTGCTCTAGCTAGGTATTCCAGTACAATGTTGAATAACAGTGGTGAAAGTAAGCATCCTTGTTGTTTTCCAGACCTTAGAGGAAAGGCTTTCAGTTTTTCCCTATTTAGTATGTTACTAGCTGTGGGTCTTTTGTAGATAGCTTTTATTATGGTGATGTATGTTCCTTCTATACCCTGGTTTTTTTAGGGCTTTTACCTTGAAGGGATGTTGAATTTTATTGAATAATTTTTCAGTATCAATTGAAGGCCATATGCTTTCGTTCTTTATTCTGTTGATATGATGTACCACATCGATTAATTGGCATATGTTAAAGCACCCTAGCATACAGGGATAAATCCCACTTGGTTGTGATGAATGAGCTCTTTAATGTTTATTAATTTGGTTTGCAGCTATTTTCTTGAGGATTTTTGCATGAATATTCCTCAGAGACATTGGCCTGTAACTTTTTTTTTAATGTGTCTTTGGTTTTGTTATCAGAGTAATACTGGCCTTATAGAATTAATTTGGAAGTATTCCCTCCTTCACTATTTTGTGGAATAGTTTGATTAGGATTGGTATTAGTTCTTTAAATATTTGCTAGAATGCATCATTGAAGTCATTGGGTCTTGAGCTTTTCTCTACTAGGATGCTTTCTCTTGAGTTCAATCTGATTGTTTGTTATAATTTTGTTCAGGTTTTGGATTTCTTCATGGTTAAATTTCAGTAGGTTGTATGTATCTAGGAATTTGTTCATTACTTCTAAGTTTTCCAATTTATTGGTATATAGTAGTTCATGGTAGCCACCAACGATCCTTTGAATACCTGTGATATCAGTTGTAATGTCTTCTTTTTCATCTCTGACTTATTTGGATCATGTCACATTTTTCCTTAGTCTGGCTAAAGGTTTGCCAGCTCTCTTTAATGCTTCTAAAGAACAACTTTTTGCTTTGTTAATATTTTGTATTGCTTTCTTTATTTCAATTTATTTCTGCTCTGAGCTTTATTATTTCTTTTCTCCTACTAATTTTGGGTTTGGTTTGCTCCAGTTTTCGTAGTTTTTTAAGGTACATTGTTAGGTTGTTTATTTGACGTTTTTCTTCTATTTTGATAGTTGACACAACTATTAACTTTATTCTTAGTACCACTTTTACTGAATCTCATAGGTTTTGATATGCTGTGTTTTCTCATCATTTGTTTCAAGAAAATTTTCAATTTTCTTCTTAATTTCTTCATTGTCCCACTGTTCACTCAGGAGCATATTGTTTAATTTTCATGTATTTGAACTTATACAAAATTGACTTAAGCTGGATTAATGACTTAAATGTAAGGTCCAAAACCATAAAAACCCTAGCAGAAAATCTGGGCAATACAATTCAGGGCATCTTTGGGAGTTTTATTATTAAATGCCTGGAAGTAGTCTTCATTGGGTTTAATCTGCTTGGTGTTCTATCAGCTTCTTGTACTTAGATAGTGATACCTTCCTCTAGTTTTGGAAAGTTCTCTGTTATTTTCCCTTAAATAAATTTTCTACTCCCTTCTCTTTCTCTACCTCCTCTTTAAGGCCAATAACTCTTAGATTTGCATTTTGAGACTATTTTCTAGATCCTGTAGGTGTGCTTCATTGTTTTTTATTCTTTTTTTTGTCTCTTCTAACAGTATTTTCAAATAGCTTGCGTTAAAGCTCACTAATTCTTTCTTCTGTGGATCAATTCTACTATTCTATTATTCTACTAAAGACTCCAATGCATTCTTCAGTATGCCAATTGCATGTTTCAGGTCCACAATCTCTGCTTGACTCTTGTAAATTATTTCAGTCTCTTTGTTACATTTATCTGATAGAATTGTGAATTTCTTCTCTGTGTTATTTTGAATCTCTTTAGGTTCCCTCAAAACAACTATCTTATATTCTCTGGCTGAAAGATCACGTATCTCTGTTTCTCCAGGATTGGTCCCTGGTGCCTTATTTAGTTCATGTGGTGAGGTCATGTTTTCCTGGATTTTCTTTATCCTTGTAGATATTCATCTGGGGCTGGGCATTCTAGAGTTAGGTATTTTTGTCGTCTTTGTAGTCTGGGATTTTTTTTGTACACATCCTTCTTGTTAGGCTTTCCAGATATTAAAAAGGACTTAACCTAATTTCGATCTGCCCCTAGAATAGTGCACTGGCAGTGAACTGCACTTTTTTTAATAAATGGGAAATAAGTTAAGTGTTGTGATCTAAGCTATATCTGCTTTAGGGGTACTCCAAGCCCAATAATGCAGTGGTTCTTGAAGACTTGTAGCGGTACTGCCTTGATGGTCTTGGACAAGATCCAAGAGAATTCTCTGGATTACCAGACAGAAACTCTTGTTCCCTTCCCTTAATTTCTCCCAAATAAACAGTCTCTCTCTCTGTTCTGAGCCAATTGAAACTGGGGATGGAATGACATAAGCACTCATGTATCCACCACCACTGTGACTGCACTGGGTGAGACTTAAAACCAGCAGAGCACTGGGTCTTGCCCAAAGCCTGCTGCAACTATTCCCTGGCTACTGCCTATGTTTCCAAGGATCTGGGGCCCTACAATCAGTTTGTGGTGAATCCAGCCAGGCCTGTGTCCTTCCCTTCAGTGCAGCAAGTTCCTCCAGTACCCAGGCATGTCCAGAGGTACCACCCAGAAGCCAAGGACTAGAGTCAAAAACCTTAGAAGTCTATTTGGTGTTCTGTTGTACTGCAGCTGAACTGGCACTCAAACCACAAAATTCAGTCCTTCTCACTCTTCCCTTTCCTTTCCAAAGGCAGTGGAGTCTCACCCCTTGAGCAGTGCTACCAGAGGCCCATGCAGAATACAGACCCTGTACAAGAGCCAAGTCCTGGTTTTGGAAAGTCCAGGAGTGCACTTGGTGCTCTACCCTCCGGTGATCAAGCTAGTACCTAGTTTGCAAGACAAAGTTGACTTTACATTTTACTCTGATTTCTCAAGTAGAAGGAGCATTTCCTGATAGCCAGCTAACTGGGAATGTGTTGAGTCTTACCTGAAGCCAGTAAGGCTCAGAGTCTTACCCAAAGCCCTCAACATAGTACCTGGGTATTGCTGCTAGCTATTCAAGCCCCCCACTCCTCAAGCAGAAGAAAGGAGTTTCTTTTGGAAGTGAAAACTGTGCAGCTTGGGATTAGGAGAGGGGGGATGTCAGCACTCCCTTACCCATCCCCAGCTGCTGTCTCAGTAGGTTGCACCTCCCACCCCAGTCTACTGTCTGGGCCCAGTTCAGCACTAGGACTCACATAAATGTTACAGTCCTTGTAGCCAAGACTGCATTTCAGGTTTATTTACAGTCTCAGAGCCCTATAGTCCACAGTGATGAGGCTTGTAGAAACTCGATTCCAACCACTGGTATCAGAGATTCACCTCTGGCCAGGGCTGGTTTAAATGCTCCATCTGTGAGTGGGCATCAGCTGAATTTGGGCCTGTTTTCCTTTCTGCCATAGCAGAACTGCACTAATTTTATGCTCTATAATTGCTATGCTCTCCCTCCCTCAGTACTCAGAAATACTCTCTGAACCATGCCACTGCTGCCAGGGGAAGAGAGGATGTCAGTAATTGAATAGTATTTTTTTCTGTCTCTTCAGTTCCTCTTTCAGTGATATATATTTAAATCAATGTACTGTGCATGCTCATCTGATTTTGGTTCTTATGAAGGTAAATTTTGTGTAGATAGCTGTTAAACTGATGTCCTTGCATGGGGAATAATCAGTGAAGCATTCTATTCTGTCATTTTGCTCTACTCTCCCATTTGTATATCTTCTTTTGAGAAATTTCTGTTCATGTTGTTTGCCCACTTTTTAATAGGATTATTTGGATTTTTTTCTTGCTGTTTTGAGTTTCTTGTAGACTCTGGAAAATAGTCCTTTGTTGAAGGTATATTTTGCAAATATTTTCTCCCATTTTGTAGGTTGTATGTTTACTGTGCTTGTCATTTCTTTAACTGTGCAGAAGCTCTTTAGTTTAATTAGGTCCCATTGTCAACTGTTTTTGTTGAAATTGCTTTTAAACACTGAGTCATAAATCCTTAGCCTACACCAATGCTCAGAAGAGTTTTTTCTAGGTTTTTTCTAGAACTTCTATGATTTCAAGTCTCATATTTAAGTCTTTAGTCCATCTTGAGTTAATTTTTGTATATGGTGAGATATAGGAATCATATTTCATTCTTCTACATGTTCCCCTGGGTAATATCAGCCAAGCACAAATCCCACAGCTACCAGCATAGTAGTTCTCTCCTGCAAGAACCACCTCCTAGCTGGAAGCCAATAGGCACAGCCTAATTCAACATCTGCTGGCAAAATAACACAGCGTTTGGGAAGGAGAAAACTTTTATCTCAGCTAACACCATACCCACATCACCCCAGCTAATCGGAAGGTCTTGAGTGTGTTCACAAACCCAGTACATTGCTAGTACAGCTGGCATTTGAGAAAATTACCACACTAAGCCTATTTAAAACCAAATAAATCTTACAAAGTCTATGTCACTCTCTTGCCACCTCCATCAGAGGTGGTGCTTGCACTTGCTGCTGGGAGACCAGAGGACAGTTAGGCCCAGTTAAGCCCCATTCAACATTGCCCTCCTTTGTAGCAAAGAGTGGAACCCAAGCACTGTACATCTCTCAGACCTTTCCACAGCCAGAGGCATCAGAGATTTCCAGTTGGCTGACAAACATGTCAATGATCAATTATCCTCAGAAGGAAGAGTCGATATTACAGGTGAATAATCACAGGCCAAATGGACTGTTAAAGAGAGAGCAATGGAGCTTATTGGTCAATTCATAAGAAGAATCTACAACTCACAAACACACACACAAACATGCACACACACACACACAAACAAAGTAAAAAGAAGCTGGCAGAGGTGAAACACTGAGAGACTTAGTAATCCATAGAAAGGGCAGGTAGGAGTGTTCTCAGCCTCCCTACACAATTTGGCAGACTGCTGGGATCTGAAGTCAAGGTGACCTTCCTTGCCTTCATGAGCACAAGTACTGTAGTAGGCTGTGGTTTTGAGACTTCTGGAGGATATTACCTTGTTCACACAAGGTCCCTTTCCTTTTCCTTGGATCTGAGCTGTTTTTAACTATTTTGGTAGAATTCACTAGTGAAGTAATCTTGAGCTCGAACTTTTTTTGAGGGGAGTGGAGTTCTTGATTACTAATTCAAATACTGTAGGTGTATTCACACTTTCAATTTATGAGAACTTTATTTGATTAGTCCCTTAGCCTTGGCATTTGCATTACCCCTACTCTTCTTTATCCAACATGGGCAGTTAATGCCTCAAGTTTTTGTATTAATAATTGCCATTTCTCTTCACTTTGTATTTTCCTATTTATTCCTGAACTTATTCCTAAGAATAAGCTGCCTGTTGCCTATCTGGATTACAATTTTGTTAGACCTGTCTTGTCTTTGTGAACTCATTCTCTTTCACTATATTTCATTCTTGGTTTTGTTGACATATTTGTTTTACACATTTCAGCTTTGTAATGAATAGGTAGGTGTTACTGAGTCTTTGTAAATTTTTGACAGAAGAAAATTGCAAACTCTTGTTTCAAGAGTATAACACTTTTCATGATATAGCCCTAATTTACCTATATTTATAAACTAAAATTGTGTTCACTTACAAATAATAAAAAAATCATAAAAATGAATGTGTTAGGCTGTTCTTGCATTGCTATAAAGAAATATCTGAGGCCAGATAATTTCTAAGAAAAGAAGGCCCAATTGGCTCACAGTTCTGCAGGCTGTACAAGCATGATGCTGGCATCTGCTCAGCTTTTGGAGAGTCCTCAGGGAGTATTTGCTCATAGCAGAAGGCAAAGCAGGGACAGGCACGTCACATGGCAAGAAGAGACGCAAGTTGGAGAAACAGTTTTAAACAACCAGATCTTGTGTGAACTCACTCATTATCAGGATAGCATCAAGGGAAATAATGCTGATGAGAAATCTGCCCCCATGACCCAATCACCTCTCACCAGATCCCACCTACAACAGTGGGAATTAAGTTTCAACAAAAGATTTGGGAGAGATAAATATTTATTATCCAAACTATATCAAGGGCTTAATCAAATAGTTGGCTTATATATCTCAAATACAAGAAGTCTTATAGTGGGCTAGACTAGAAATAATATGGTAGCCCTGAAGCATGAGAGAGTCAAGTGCCTTCTTTTTTTTTTAAACCATATTTAGTATAGAAGTCTTCATTACTATGATCAAATGCTCATGTCCCAAGATGATGTCAATCCTACCTCCCCCTTCACATTTGTGTTTTGAGTAATGAGGAGAAAAGAAAAGAAGATTCATGTTCTGGTTTGAATGTGTCCTCTACAGTTCATGTGCTAAAAGTGAATGCCCAATGCAACAGTGTTGGTGGGTGCAGCCTAACAAAACATGACTAGGTCATCAGTGTTCTGCCCTCATAAATATACTCATGTTGTTATTGCAAGAGTGGGGTAGTTCTTGATAGCTTGTTATAAATGTGAGTGTGCCCCCCAATTGCTCTCACTCTTACGCTTTCTTGCCCTTCTACTTTTTGCCATGCGACAAAATAGCATGAAGGCCATTGCCAGAAGCCAGTGCCATGCTCTTGGACTTCCCAGCCTTCAGAATCATCAGAAATAAATTTCTTTTCTTTATAAATTACCAAGTCTATAGTATTCTGTTTTATAACACAAATTGAACTAAGACAGGGCATCAGTATACTTCTGCTTTTATTTCTGGGGAAAGAAATATTCTGTGTGACTAACCTAAGCAGCAAATGATTTCATGAATGGAACTTGTATGTCTGTCAGGAAATAAAGTTTGAGTCAACTGATCTGCAGTTTCTGCCATACCATACAGTTGCTTTTTCTAATACTGTACTGTCCAGTATCTCTTTTGGATAACTTTATAACATAGTATGTTTTTAAAAATTTAGTGTATTTAGATATACTGGCACATAATTTGTCAGATAATTGTATGAAATCACTTCTAGGAAAAGGACAACCAACAGTCAGAATTCAATATTGAAAACCTGGTTGGCACTGTAGCTGATCTATTTGTTGCTGGAACAGAGACAACAAGCACCACTCTGAGATATGGACTCCTGCTCTTGCTGAAGCACCCAGAGGTCACAGGTAGGACCACAGATGATGAACAAAGTGAATTTCAGAACAATGCTGAGAAGATGGTGCCAGTGTCCTCCACCTTGTTTCTCTCAGAGAAGCTTCATTCTTTAAATTTCTATGTCATCAGCTGTAATCTGTCTAAATTTGATGACATGATTTAAAAGGACATCTTTGTACAATGGAGGAGGATGACGGAGATCAGTAAAAACAGTATGGCAGTAGCAAAATAAATAAAGCCCTGATGAAGTGTCTGGATTTCAGTAGAGGTAATTTGTGGTAGGGAGAGCCAGCATAAATTGGCCTAGTGTTGAATGTTGGTTTTATTATGAAAAGTCCACTTTGAACAGCAGGTTCCGTTCTCATTTTGAGAATTCCATGCTCTAATGCTGGGATGGGGAGATGAAAACAATCTTTATTGAAGCATAAGCAGAAATTCTAGAATTGTACTGAGGCATTGTGAGATAAATTCCAGCCTGGGAAGTAATCTAAAAGTTAGGCTCTTAAGAAAGGTGTTTCTATTTAAGCAGAGGCCATACCTAAAGGAATTTTATTATTCCAGAAGTGTGTTTCATAAAACTGCTATTTGGCCAAATAGGGATATTTGGAAGGGGGTTTAATAATTGCATCTTTCACATACAACTATACAACAAGTTTCAATAACTAAATTACAAATTAAAAGTAGCCTGTTGAAGTGAAAAGAGAGGAGAATAGAAAATAGCCAATAAGTCTTTGGCAAATTTCTGAAACATGGAGAGACAATAGAGGGCTGACAGTTGACACAGCATAGAGGATGGAGTTGTAATGTAAGTATCAGCAGAGGAAGATTTATCAAGAGGAGAAGCTAATCTGTGTCACTGTGATTCTCATAAGGTTCAGTATTTGGAGGCACCAAGAGCCAAAGAAGGTAGGGAATGAGACTGAAAAGGGAGGCTCTCCTGCCCAAGTTTCCTCCATAACTCCTTTTATCAGGTACCTGATTTTTTCCCACTGAGAAAGGGAAGCACACTCTCCAGAGAAACTGAGCCTAAGAACCCCTGTACTCAGGGACACTTTACAGGGCCAGGAAACTCTGAGATGTGAAGACAGAAAAAAAAGGTTTGGGAAAGATCTATTCCTCAGATTCAAAGACTCAGCATTTTTCTTCATCTTGCTTCCTGACATTCAGCAGCCAGCTAGATACTCTCCAGAGAAGAAACAAGTCTAGAGAAAAGACCTCTGTAATTTGCCAACTTAATAGAAAGTTATCTACAAGTGTCCAGCAGAGTGAATGTAATTAAAACGTCCATCACAGGACACAAAGTCATGGAATTTCAGAGTACCAGAAGTAAAGGGAAAATTAAAATCTTTCAGAGAGTTATATCAGGTCATATATAAAATATCAGCATTCAAACAACATCAGAATTCTCAAGCATATTATCTTGTGTATTCATAGAAAAAATGTATTTGGGACCTACATGCTTGCTCCAAATTTCACCCTCTATACTAACTTTCTCCAATACTGGGGGTTGTGCTCCATCTCATGTCTGAAACTAAGTCAGAAGAAATAATGGGTGCCAGGAGTCAGGAGACCTCATGTAAGAGAATGAGAGTGTCAGAGAGGCTGCTGTGCTCCTAGGAAACAACCACTTCAGAAGGGACCAGGTGAATAATACCTGTAGAGGAGACTTCAAGAACCAAAGAGATGTGATTGATAGTCTGAGATTTCCCTATAATTGGGAAATTATTACTAGGAGTTTCAAACATGTGCAAATACTCTAACTTGAAGAATAGAAAATTGTGATTTAACTAAAGAACCAAGGAAGAATATGTGTGTGTGTATATATGTGTGTGTGTGTGTTCTTCTGTGAGTATATTTGGAATGATGTAAACAATAAATGGTGATATAACCAGAAATTGTGGTCTAAATATATTCTGGTAAGTAGAAGGAGGAGAATTGTGTGTGGGTGTGTCTGTGTGTACACATATAACTTTGTGGGCGTGTGTCTATATATGGAATAGAGATGGAGATGAAAATTCTCATCTCTCATACCAGAAAATCATTAAATATTGTCTAAAAATTGTTAAGTAAAAAATGGAAAGAAATAGTGGTTATTTAGAAATACAAATATAAATTTCAGAAGAAACTGCTAGCATGCTCAAAGTGGCCACAATTGGAAATGGAAGAATTGCATCACTGCCCCTGCTCCACCACCACACACACAAATATATTTATAAAACCATTACAATTTAACATTATACCCCATATATTACTTTGATAATACATATAATATTTTATTCTTGTTTTTCTGTTTGTAAGCACTGTAATTTCTTGACTTATTATGTTGTTTATTTTTAAATAATTTATTACTTAAATTTGTATTAGTTGTCATATATGCTAATTTATAGAAATGTATTTATGCACTGTAATGACTAGTTTGTAGGAGAGTGGTATGTATCTATATTATGGTAATTCTTTTTATATGGCTGGTTGTACTTCTGAACATGTAACTCATGTTTGTAATGTTGCTGGGATTTTTATATCATGTTTAATGTGGCCATGAATTGCTATGACAAATGTTCCATATATTTTCGTTTCCATCAGTTCTTTCTTGTGTTTTGTCAGCTAAAGTCCAGGAAGAGATTGATCATGTAATTGGCAGACACAGGAGGCCCTGCATGCAGGATAGGAGTCATATGCCTTACACTGATGCTGTGGTGCACGAGATCCAGAGATACATTGACCTTGTCCCCACTGGTGTGCCCCATGCAGTGACCACTGATATTAAGTTCAGAAACTACCTCATCCCCAAGGTAAGCTTGTTTCTCTTACACTATATTTCTGTGCTTCTGAAATTTCCAAAGTGCTAGTTTGGTTCCAACCCTCTAACAAAACAAGATGAGAGAAGTGCAAAACTCATACATGTGGCAGCTTGATGGACTTTCTGCTATTTTGTTTGGGGCTATAAAGATTTATAAAGGTAGGTCTCCTTAATAGGCTACTCTTAGGTGTTACACTTTCAAATAATTGTTGAAAATATCAGTGTGTCAATTTCCCAAAACACTCTTCTGAGATTTTTATCAAAGTGACATTCATTGTGTAGTTCGATATGGAAAGACTTAACAAGTTCATGTATTGAATTTTTAAATTCGTGAATATGGTTATTCTCCCAACTTACTGAGCTTTATTCCATTTTCTCAGTAATGTCTTATTTTCAGTGCAGTGGTTTACAACTCTTTTATTAGGTTTTTCCTAAATAATATTTTGTGGTTGTTATAATTTTTTAATGCTTTTTTATTTCTTTGTAATTGGTATATGTAATTGTATTCAGTTATACTATTCTGATGACCTTATATCTAACAACTTTCTTAAATTTACTGATCATTGTTGATAATTTATCTGTAGATATACTTGGAATTTCTATGTATATTATTTTGCTATCAGGGTTAATATGTATCTTATATCTTATTTTCCAATGATTTTTGTCTTCAATTTATCTTTATTGCATTATTGCACTGGTTAGGATTTCCAGGATAGCATTGAACAGAATTGGTGATAGAGGGCATCCTTATTTCATTTCTCATCTGCTGGGGGGTAGAGTATAAGAATACTAATATTTCACTACTGAGAATGATGTTTTAAGTATTTTTTTAAATAATTGACTTTTATTTAACTTCATTTATAAAATAATTTTCATGAATATAGTTTCAAATGATACTCTACATTTGTTATGAAACAGATAGTTGTTATTTTCATAAATTCCCAACTGCCAGAAGGATCATGTCATTCCAAGTGATCAGACTCCTGTATCTTCCCTAAATAACGCTAGTAAACTGGGGATGGCCGAGAGCAGAGCCCAGAGCACCTTGGTAGTTTTGCACAGATTTTTTAAAAGCCAGTAACTTCCTTCTGGCCTTTCTAAAAGACAAACACTTTGGAGAAAAGTTGTGCACTAAGGGAAACTACCAAAAATCGTGAACAGAAGTATCTGTTCGTAGAACTTTTGTAAATAAACATGTAATCTATTTTAATATGATATAATGACAACACCTCCTGTCCTGATTCAGAATCGAATATGACATAAACACAGTAAAAAGCGACTGTAGGTATGAGTTTACCTCTCTGAAGTTCTCGCGTCACTGGGGCCAATTATAGTCTTTGTAATCTGGAGGCCAGTTTTGGTCTTTGCAGCTTTACAATGCTGTCTATCATACAGTTTCTGTATTCATCCAGATGTTTTAGTTGCTATATTAAAATAGATTACATGTTTATTTACAAAAGTTCTATGAACAGATACTCTGGACATTTCTAGTGTCAACAGAGACTTCCATTTTAAACCATAATCTACATAATCAAAATACAAGATGTGTGAAATTTGAAGTGATGAAATAGAGTGGCAAATGAGGCCAGACAAGGGCATCCAAACTTGATGATCTGGAGAACACATTCAGAAGGTTGCACACGAGTATCCAAGATGTAAGACTTCAAATGTGATTAGAAAGTTCTTTAGCAAGATTCCACCACTGGCCTTAAGCTCATCCATGTAAATTACTGTGTCTGGCTGGACCTGAGTTTCCTCATCTATAGATCAACATTATGGGGCTACATGATGTCCACTACTTCTCACTTCTGGACTTCTTTATAAATCAGATTATCTGTTTTGTTACTTCCAGGGCACAACCATAATGACATTACTGACTTCCATGCTACACGATGACAAAGAATTTCCTAATCCAAAGATCTTTGACCCTGGCCACTTTCTAGATAAGAACGGCAACTTTAAGAAAAGTGACTACTTCATGCCTTTCTCAGCAGGTAATAGAAACTAGTTTCCATTTGTATTTAAAGGAAAGAGAACTTTTTGGAATTAGTTGGAATTTACATGGCACCTCCTCTGGGGCTGGTAGAATTGCTATTTGTCCATGATCAAGAGTACCATTCTTAACGCCCATGCGCTCCATCCTCACAATACACCCTCATTATTGGGCCAGATAGTGGGGCTTGCAGGAGTTAACTCTGTTGTTCCCAATTAAGAAAACTAACATCTAGGTTGATTGAACTCTGCCACTAGACACATCACTAAGGCACCCAAGAGCTCCTCCTAGAAGGTAAAGTTCATCTGATCTTTCCTTACCTGCCTTGACAAATGTATCTAAGTCCAAAACTGCATTGAGTGTCTTCTACATGGTGTCTGTCACCTCCCAGGCTGAGCTCCAAGGGCACAACTTTCAATGAGAACAGAGGCTCACTCTTGAGTTAGGGAAGAAGCGTAAACAGGTCATTGTAATTTAGTCAGACCAGGACTGTGAGAGAGGAAAGCACAGGCCCCTGTGTAGGGGCTAGATGGGGACTCTGCATGCTTCTTGCTCTCTCATATAACACAGTGAGGCATAAAATGGAGTAAGCAACTCAGAGGATGTTTCATGTGCTTCAAAGGAGGTGATAAAATTTAAGGGAAGGCTGGGCATTTCGAAGGAGTTAATGAATGACAGAGCAGGACATTTGCTTTAGATCAAGGATGTCAGAACCTTTGCCAAATAATTATGGGGTTCAGGAAACATTGGCAAGCTAAGAGGTTACTTTGCAGTGATTCTAGAGCACCCTGTCTTCCTCCAATCATGATCATATATCCTGGATACTTGCTTTTCACACCTGTGTTTTGTGTGCTAAGTCTCTGGCCATGGAATCTCCTTCCTTTATTCTTTGTTCTTTTATGTCTGCTTTATATTTGGCACTGTAGATACCAACATGACAAGACAGAGACCTTCCTTCAAGAATTCACATTTTACCACAGTAGATAAATAAATACAGAATTATGATTCCTGGTAATCCATCCTTTAATGAAAGCATGAGTATGCTGTTGAGGAAAACCAGAGAGCATAGGAGTTGATTACTTGAGGGGATTGTAAAGAGTGTGAAGATGAAATGAAATTGAAACTATGTCCTGAATGTAGCCTAATAAAGATGTATCTTAGCCAAAATGAACAACAGCATATGAAACTTGAAACTTCATGGTGTGTTCAAGATTGATGAAGAGAGTGTATGACTAGAGCTGAGAATAGATTATGTGAAAAGTGGAAGGAAAGATCATGGAATATCAGGCTTGGAACAGGAAACAAGAATGTGCATGTATTTCTATAATGACAGACGGAAACTCAAAATGGCAAAAGAGCTGTTTTAATGTGGGAATAAATAAAGAAATGACTGTTATGGAGCTGATAATCAATGAATATTTGTGGAATGAAGGGTGCCTATTGAGATTAGATGTTAGACAGATAGCAAATTTGTCTCTTTTCGTACATTTGTTTGTCCCACCATCCATTAATCCATCCATCATTTCATCCATCCATTCATCCACATGTTCATTCATCTACCCAATCATCAATTATTTACTGCATATTCTGTTTGTGCAAGTCACAAACGACTGTTTGTCACAGTCACAGTTAAACACAAGGAGTAACTACTTTCTCTCTTTGTTATCTTCAGGAAAGCGAATTTGTGCGGGAGAAGGTCTTGCCCGCATGGAGCTATTTTTATTTCTAACCACAATTTTACAGAACTTTAACCTGAAATCTGTTGATGATGTAAAGAACCTCAATACTACTGCAGTTACCAAAGGGATTGTTTCTCTGCCACCCTCGTACCAGATCTGCTTCATTCCTGTCTGAAGAATGCTAGCCCATCTGGCTGCTGATCTGCTATCACCTGCAACTCTTTTTTATCAAGGACATTCCCACTATTATGTCTTCTCTGACCTCTCATCAAATCTTCCCATTCACTCAATATCCCATGAGCATCCAACCTACATTAAGGAGAGTTGTTCAGGTCACTGCACAAATATATCTGCAATTATTCATACTCTGTAACACTTGTATTAATTGCCCCATATGCTAATACTTTACTAATGCTGACTTTTTAATATGTTATCACTGTAAAACAGAGAAAAGTGATTAATGAATTATAATTTAGATCCATTTCTTTTGTGAATGTGCTAAATAAAAAGTGTTATTAATTGCTGGTTCAGTTCTCAGACTTTCCCTCTTTTGTGCATAACGTAAGAAATAAATTATAGAAAAGAGAGTGCCAGGAGGCCAGGCTTGTCCTCATAATAATAAGCAGAGAGAGTGACAAAGGAGAAGAGGGTGAGGAAGGTCTCTGGATGTTTGTCATCTGGAGTTACTGAAGGTTTGGCTTTGTGACAGAGAAAGTCTGTCCAAGGAAAGAAACAACCTTCAGGGAAATATTGAGAGAATCAGTTCAGTTGTGTATTATTTGGAGATAAAATGAGGCTAATTACTTCAGGGCCATAGAATCAAATTACCAATGCATTTGTGTTCAGTGTAAAACAAGAAATATAAATTAGAAAAATAATGTAATCTGTTGAGACTTTCCAAGGATTTTGTTCTTGTTTGGAGAGAGAAGAATAAAACCCAGAACATATGATTAGCAATATGAAAGTATATGTTCATACTTGACTCTAAGTTGAAAACATAAAGCGAAAAAAAATTCAAATATTTATTAGTGTTCACAATAATACCAAAACAGAGGCATGAATTTAGACACTTAATCTCCATTTCTACTTCACTAATCCACTCATCCTTAACCCCATAGGCGAAAAAATGGAGCAGCGACATGAGGGCACTCAAGCACAAAGCCTCTATATCAGAACCACTACAGCAGGTTCAGTGGTCCTCTTATCAGAATAAGGTTACTGAAATCAGTCTCTTGTCCAATGAAAGCTGTAGCTATGGCTTGTGGAACAGTGGGTAGGGGTGAGCATCTGGTGGAGGCCCGTGCTTGTATAGTTGCTAGAGAAAAATTGAAACCTTGTGCCAGTTAGAACACAGTTTATTCTTTAAGTGTAGAGGTGAATGACCTAACTCTTGCCTGCCATGACCTTAGGTCCTATTTATAAGTTGGTATCTTTTTGCCACAAAAAGTCCACCCTATAAGTCTTATGATCTCTATTTTAGCAGTAATGTTGATGAGTTGTTTTGTGTAAACCACAAAAGACAGGGTGTCTAAAGAGGCGTGTCTGACCTCCCATCCTCTCGTGGCCGGGAATATAGTTTTTAAGGATTTTGCTGGGGTTCCCTTGTCCAAGCAGGCTTAGGATTTATTTTTCGTTTACAATAATTACAAAATTTCAAAGAATCTACCCACAGAATACATCTAAGTTACATAGTTGAGAAGAACATAGTTACAATGGAGAAGACAGCCACACACTATGTGAACCTAGTAATCAAATGACATCATTCTAATGAAACACATTGAAATTGTCTGTCACTCAAAAATGAAAAGTATCCTCTGTGATATTCCTAGCAGAGATTCCTCTGCTGAATTTAGTCATTAAAAAACATCAGACAGGCCTAAATTGAGGGACATTTTATAAGTATTCAGCCTATACTCTCAAAGAGTGGCAATGTCTTGGAAGTCAAATAATAACTGAAGAACCGCTCCACACTGAAGTTGATGAAAGAGACATGACAGCTAGTTGTGGCACGCGATTCTGGATTCTGAACTAAATTATGAGAGGGACAAAAAACATATATTTTGGGACTTTTGGTAAAACACCAACAGGAACAAGAATTAGAAAATTCCAATGCATTAACATTAATTTTCTGATCTTGATGGTTTTACTATAGTTATATAAGAGAAGCACAGGCACATTGTTTTGAGTAAATACATACTAAAATACTTCAAGTAGCTGGAATCAGGTTAGTATTTACTTTCAAAAGGTTCCATGTAAAACAATTATTTGTATGAAGAAACAGTTCTTCTATATACCAGTGATTTTTTTAAAAAAAATAAAGCCAACAGTGCGCTTATGTATGCAAAATAAACTAGGCTTTCACAAATGAAGGATCACTGTTGACAATGCAAACTTGAATTGCTCAGCATCATTAAGCTCTATGGAAATACAAATTAAAACTTCAATTAGATATTATATAATTCATCAGAATGGTTCAAATGGAAAAAGGACAGATTATGTTGTCTGTTGATGAGAAAGTGAAACAATCACAGTCTCATGGAAAAATTAGTAAAATAGTTCAACCATTTGGATAGTCCTTTGGCAGAATTTACTTAAAGTAAATACATGCATATCTAGCAATTGCAGTTGTAGGTATGTACTGAACAGAAATGCAACAATACCTTGTGATAGCAAAAAGACATGTATAGGAATATACATAATAGCACTATTCACAATAGCCCCACACCGGAAGCAATGCAAATGTTTGAAGCAATATCATAAAACAATTGTAAAATGCTCATAAAGTGAAACACTAAGAAAAAGACAACAGCTATTGCTGTCTGCAACAACTTGATTGAATGTCACGACACATTAAATGAAAGTACTGGACAGTAAATAAGTACTATTGGATGATTCCATTGATATAAATTCACAAATAAATAAAACTATAATTTTGTTTCTTTTTAAAAAAATGTGTGTTTTTTTTCCCAAGATGGCAGATTAGAGGCTTTAACATGCCTCGGCCACTTAGAAATAGCAAAATAGTATATAAAGATCAATTGTGTGAGCTTTAATTCAAGAAAAAAATATGGGAATTCGCTGAAATAGTGAAACACACTTCAGATCCCAAGTGAAGGAGGTGGGAACGCAGGCCCCATGATGGTGTTCAGCTTATCAAAACGGGTGAAGCCCCCAGTAAGTGAGAGGGCCAGAGAGTCTCCCTCTCTGAATCTCCTTTCCGCTAGAGATCCAGGCCCCAAACGCTGGAACTAACTTGGAGAGAGGCTGGAAGGTGATGAAAGGGAAAGACATCAGGAAAATCTGCAGGTGTTTTCCCAGACCCGGAACTGAGGAGACAATGCCATTTTAAATCTGCGCTCCTGCAAAGTCAGTCATTGTTTGGTGACCTGGAAGCAGCAGTCACTGCGGGCATTTTAGTCTCAGGCCAGAGACTGAAGCACTTGCTCTGGATCAGGGAAAGGGCACCCACAGTCAGAATTGAGCAGTCAGTGTGGTGAACACCTCAACAGTAAGCACTGGAGTTGAGCTCTCTCCCATCGCAGGACTGGAGTGGAAGGAGAGTTGCTGAAATCAAGGTTTCTCTTGGGCATCACGCCTTGCAGTCTGGGACAGCTTTGTGACCTGGAACTGGGCTGCCTGTGCCATTGCTGGGTGCCCCATCCTGCTCCCTTGTTCAGTCATGAGAGAGTGTCCCACCGGTTCTGAGAAACAGGAGACAAGTAAACCACACTCCTGCTTACCTGTATTGGGAGCCTGAGCCAAGCTACCCTTTCCTTACTAAGATCTTGGCAAGGTGGTAGGTGTGCCCTCCACTCCATTCCTGGTCATTTTTCCAAGCATTTGGAGCACCCACTCAGCTGGATTAGCAGCCTGAGCTTCCCCTTCCTTCCCATGAAGAGACCTTGGTGCAGAGGCACAGTCTTTGCTCCATGCCTACACATATCACCAAGCTTTGGGTGTATCTGCTCACTGGAATAGGAGCTTGAGCCACCACTTCTTCCCACACAAAGACCTTAGTGCAGTAGCACTTCCTCTGCTGAACACCCAGACATAACTGCAGGCATTCTGCAAACCCATCCTCAATGATTAGGAGTTTGAACAGCCTCTACCTTCCCACGCAAAGGCCTTGTTGTGGTGATTTCTGTGCTCATTCCCTAGTCATGTCACATGCAGCTTGAGGTGCACATACTCCCCAGGATTAGGAGCTTGGCTTGCCCCTCTTATCCCCTACAAAGATGTTTTGGCAACAGTAGTTTTTTTGCTACATCTCCAGGCATATTTCCAGGCATTTGGTACACCTGCTTCCCTGGATAAGGATCCTGAAGTACCCTTCCCTTCAGATGAAGAGATATTGGTGCAGCCATGGTCTCTGCTTGATGGCCAGAAATATCTCCAGGCACTTGAAGCACCCACTATTCTAAATTAGAAGTTTAGGCCACCCCACCCATGCAGAGGACTTGGGGCAGCCAGGATTTCCTGACAATATGAGTTAGCACACCTCCAGATACCTGGCTATGGCCCACTAGGCCTGCTTTCAAAGCTGATGCTTGTTCCTGACACTAGGAGACCTGTAGGCAGGCCTGTCTCATCTAGCTCCACCTGTCTTGGTCCTCCATTTGAGGGCTAAGCTGGGAGCTCAGACAAGCGTGCTTCCCAGTGATCAGCCCCTTGCTTGAGGTAACAGAGAGCTTCTACAAGTAAACAAGGATCAAGTATATACACATATGCATTAACCTTAGCCAGCTCTTACCTATAAGTACCACCAGCTGTTCCACAGTTAGAAATGCGCAACACGATAGAAAATCTGCTGATACAACTTCACAGCACTGGGGAATAAGATATACTTTCTGAGACCTCCACACTATAGTCCCAGAGGAGGAAATGAACCTGCTCACATACCCCGTACAGCACTATTTCAACCAGCATTTGGGAAAGCCATTATACAAAGGCTATTTATAACCAAGGAACTTTTACAAACACTTTGCCACTGAAAGCACCAAGAAACAAAGCCAAAGGACCCTAAATAGCATACATAATACACACCTTCTTAAATCTTTTCCCATTAGACAAAAAAGTGCAGCTCACTGCCAGCATTTACTTAATTTTACATAAACACTCTCTTTGAGGCTGAAGCAAAGGTGATTGATTTTGAATGTGAAAATAAAATATAAAAACTTTCCTTGGAGTTGTTTCCAAACAGAACTTGTCTCTAATCCTAATGTAACAAAAATGTATGTAAAGATCAATATTTAATAGTTTTTTTGTGTGGTAAATTTCAAAACATAGAACAATACAAAGTGGAACATCACATTCCACAAAAATATACTGCATTTCTTTCTGAATCTTGTCATCCTTGTCATTGTGTGAGCAGCAAATGATGCAGCAACCAGCCAATTCTGTTTCCCTGATGTTGGTGGTATGCTTTTGGGGACATGTTATCTAGACAGGAAAAGTGGTATGACATCATCACAGCATGGAGGGCCTTGAAGAGGTTGCTGCCCTTGCTTGTGATGCTTTTCCAGCATTCTTTCTATCAACGTGACTCTGAGGTTTGCGTGAGTAAACGTGCTCAAGATTGTCCTTCTTGAATAGGATGTAAGAGTTCAGCACAGTAATGTTTAAAAGATAGCAAAAGAATTTCTTATATCAAACCTGGTGTGTTATCTCAGGGTAAATGCTGTGGCTGCAAGGGCCAACAGAGAGCATTCTCAGTGCAAATGGGGAATGGGTTAAGGGGCAGAATTTTTTATTCAAACAAAAGCTAATTCAAAAAACAAGAAGGAGAAATAACTCATTCAAATGAGAGGGAAGCAGAGAAACAACTCTAAAAGTATGAAAAGATGAAATGTTATAACACTTCCAAAGGATCATACTAACAAAAATGAAATCTTTGAATACCAAATAAATAATGCAAGGTATTGATTTTAAAAAGCTCAGTGAGGCCCAAGAGAAAGTTAAAGACCAACACAAATAAATCAGAAAAACAATTCATGATATGAAAAAAGAGATAGATATCATTTTTAAAACCAAACAGAACTTCTAGAAATTAAAAAAAAAATCATTGAAGGAATCACAAAATACAGTTGAGAGTTTAACAAAAGGCTAGACCAAGTGGAAGAATTTCAGACCTGGAAGACAGGTCTTTTGAATTAATCCAGTCAAACAAAAATAAAGAGGAAAAGGTTTTAAAAATGAACAATGCCTTTGAAAAATATGGAATTCTGTAAAGCATCCAAAACTACAAGTTACTGGCATTCTAGAGGGAGAAGGAAAAAAACTAAAAAGTATGGAAAACCTACTTTAGGAAAAAATTCAGGAAAAGTTCCCCGGTCTTAGGAGAAATTTGAGACATTCAGATTCGTGAGGCTCAGAGAGCTTCTGGAAGATTTATTGCAAGAAGAACCTCATTATGGCATATAGTCATCAGACTATCTAAAGTCAACATGAAGGAAAAAAATCCTAAGAGCATCAAGAAAGACATGTTTAATCACCCATAAAGAAAATCTCGTTGGAGTAATACTGGACTTCTCAGAAGAAACCCTGCATACTAGAAGAGATCAGGGGACTATTTTTAGCATCCTTAAAGAAAGAACTGCCAACCAAGAATTTCATATCATGCCTAACTAAACTTCAGAAATGACAGAGAAATAGTCATTTGCAGTCAAACAAACATTAAAGGAATTCCTCTCCATTAGCCTGGTGCTACAAGAACTGATCAAAAAAGTCCTAAACTTGAAAACAAAATGGGAATACTCACCATAAGAGGACATATGAGTACAAAGCTCACAGATCTGATAAAGCAATTTTACAATTGAAACTCAAAGGCAACTAGCTAACAACACTATGGCAGGAACAAAACATCACATAACAATTTTTTTTTTTGAGATGGAGTTTTGCTCTTGTTGCCCAGGCTGGAGTTCAATGGTGCAATCTCAGCTTACCACAACCTCTGCCTCCCAGGTTCAAGTGATTCTCCTGCCTCAGCCTCCCGAGTAGCTGGGATTACAGGCATGTGCCATTAGACCCAGCTAATTTTGTGTTTTTAGTAGAGATGGGATTTCTTCATGTTGCTTAGGCTGGTCTCAATCTCCCGACCTCAGGTGATTCGACTGCCTTGACCTCCCAAAGTCCTGGGATTAAAGGCGTGAGCCACCATGCCTGGCCACATATCAATATTGACCTTGAATATAAGTGACCTAAATATTCTACTTAAAAGATACAGAGTGGCAAATTTAATTGAAAAAAAAAAAAAAGACCTAATCATTTGCTGCCTACAAGAAATCTACCTACCAGCTAAAATAGCTATAGACTCAAAGTAAAGAGGGGAAGAAAATATAGCATGAAAATGGAAAACTAAAGTGAGCCAGAGTAGCCACGCTCATATCACATAAAACAGATGTTAAACCTACAATCACAAAAAAAGGGCTATAATGATAAAGCATTCAAAAAACAAGAAAAAATAAATATCCTAAATAGATATGCATCCAAAACCAGAGCACCCAGATTCATAAAACAAATAATACCAGACACAACAAAACAGACTGATAGCAATAGAATGATAATGGGGGACTTCAACAGCACACTGACATGACTAGAAGATCATTGAGGCAGAAAATCAACAAAGAATTTCTGGACTTAAACTGGGCTATAGCTTATATAGACCTAATAGACATGTATAGAACATTCTATCAAACAACTGCAGAGTATACATTCTTCTCAACTGCACATAGAACATTTTTCAAAGTCCACTATATGCTTAGCCATAAAGCAAGTCTCATACATTCAAAAAATATCAAAATCATATTAAGTGTCTTCTCAGACCACAGTAGAATAAAATTAGATATCAATACAAAGAGGAACTCTCAAAACTAAACAAGTATGTGGAAACCAAACAACTTGCTCCTGAATGACCTTTGAGTAAACAATGAAATTAAGACAGAAATCAAATAATTTTTTGAAATAAATTAAATATAGACACAGTATGCTAAAACCTCTGGGATACAGCAAAGCAATGCTAAGGGGAAAGTTTATAGTGTTAAATGTCTATATCAAAAAACATAGAAAGATTCCAACTTAACCTAATGTCATACATCATGGAATTAGAAAAATAACCACAAACCAATCTCAAAGCTAACAGAAGAATGAAAATAAAAAAGATCAGAGCAGAACTAAGTAAGACAGGAAATGACAAAGCTCAGAGCATAAATAAATGAGACTGAGGCCCCCCAAAAATGATACAAAGAATCAATGAAACAAAAATGTGGTTCTTTGAAAGAATAAACAAAAATGATAGACAACTACAGCTAGATTAGCCAGGAAATAAGGAGAAGATTTAAATAAGTACTATCCGAAATAATAAAGGTGACATTATAACTGATACCTCAGAAATACAAAAGATTATCAGAGACTACTAAGAACACCTATGCACACAAACTTGAAATCTTAAAGAAAATAAATTCCTAGAAACATACAAACTCCCATGACTGAACTAGAAATAAATAGAAATCCTGAATATATCAATAATGAGTAATGAAATCAAATCAGTCATAAAAAATCTTTTAGCAAAAAATGCCCAGGACCAGGCAGATGCATAGCCAAATTTTGTCAGTTGTACAAAGGAAAGCTGATACCAATGTTTCTGAAATTACTCCAAAAAGTGAAAGGGCAATAATTTCTCCTTAACTATTCTATGAAACCAGTATCACCCCAATACCAAAAACAATCAAGGACATCCACACAAAAAAGGACAACTACAGGCCAACATTCTTGATGAACACAGATGCAAAAATCCTCAACAAATATTAGCAAACCAAATCAAACAGCACATCAAAATGCTTATACACTGTTGGTGGTAATGCAAAATAGTCCAGCCACTGTGGAAAGCAGTCTGATGGTTCCTCAAAGAATTTAAAGAACAGCCACAATTCAACCCAACAACCCCATTACTGGGTATATACCCAAAAGAGAATAAATCATTCTATCAAAAAGACATGTGCATGCATATCTTCATCACTGCATTATTCACAATAGCAAATGCATGGAATCAAAATATGTGTCCATTAATGGTAGATTAGATGAAGAAAATATGGTACATATGTACCATGGAGTACTATGCAGCCATAAAAAGATTGAAATCATGTCCTTTGCAGCAACATGGATGGAGCTGGAGGCCATAATCCTAAGCAAACTAATATAGGTACAGAAAACCAAATAATGAACATTCTCACTTACAGGTGGGAGTTAAGCATTGAGCATACATGGACATAAATATGGGAAAAAATAGACACTATGGACAACTAGAAGGTGGGAGAGGGGGTAAAAAACTACCTATCAGGTACTATGCTTACCACCAGGTTGATGGGATCCATACTCCAAATCTCAGCATCACACAATGTACCAATGTAAAAAATCAGCACACGTAGCCCCTGTATCTAAAATAAAAGCTGACTTTTTAAAAAACCAAACAAATAAGCAAACAGAAATCCTAATCAAGTGGATTTTATTCCAGGGATGTAAGAATTGTTCCACATACACAGATGAATGAATGTGAGTCACCAAATAAACACAACTAAAAACAAAAACCATATGATTACCTCAGTAGATATAGAAAAGGCAATGGATTAAATTCAATATTGCTTTATGATAAAAACCCTCAACATATTAGGCTTTAAAGGAGCATACTTCTAATTAATAAGATCCATCTATGACAAACCCACAACCAACATCATATAGAATGTGCAGAAGTAAAGACAATCCCCCTGAGAACTGCAACAAGACAAGGATGTCCACTCTCAGCACTCTCACCGGACATAGTACTGGAAGCTATAGACAGAGCAGCCAAGAAAGAAAAGACATTCAAATTGGAAAAGAGGCACTCAAATTATTTCTGCTAGTTGATGATAGAATCATATACCTAGAAATATCTAAAGACCCCTTTTTAAGTCTTCTAGACTTAATTAACAACTACAGTAAATGTTCAGGGTACAAAAATCTGTAGAATTTGTACATACCAATAAGATTTAAGATGAGAACTATATCAGAAAGTAAATCTCATTTAAAATATCCACACATTGGCAAGATAGCCAAACAGGAACAGCTCCAGTCTGCAGCTCCCAACGAGATCAACACAGAAGGTTGGTGATTTCTACATTTCCAACTGAGGTACCTGGCACATCTCATTGGGACTGGTTAGACAGTGGGTGCAGCTCACAGAGAGTGAGCCAAAGCAGGGTGGGGTATCACCTCACTCAGGAAGCACAAGAGGTTGGGGAACCCCTTCCCTTAGCCAAAGGAAGCCATGAAGGATTTTGCCTTGAGGAATGGTGCACTCTGGCCCAGATACTATGCTTTTCCCATGGTCTTTGCAACCCACAGACCAGAAGATTCCATTGGGACTCTACACCACCAGGGCCCAGGGTTTCAAGCACAAAACTGGGTGGCTATTTGGCCAGACACTGAGCTAGCTGGAGGAGTTATTTTTCACACCCCAGTGGCACCTGGAAAACCAGCAAGATAGAACCATTCACTTCCCTGAAAAGGCGGCTGAAGCCAGGAAGCCAAGTGGCCTAGCTCAGTGGAATCTACTCCCACAAAGCAAAGGAAGCTAAGTTCCACTTGCTGGAAATTGTCACTGCCAGCATTGTAGTCTGAAGTTTTCCTAAGATACTAGAGCTTGATGGGGGGAGAGGAATTCACCATTACTGAGGTTGGAGTGGGCAGTATTCCCCTCACAGTGTAAACAAAGCCACCAGGAAGTTTGAACTGGGCAGAGCCCACCACAGCTTGGCAAAGCTGCTGTAGCCAGACAGCCTCTCTAGATTCCTCCTCTCTGAGCAGGGCACCTCTGAAAGAAAGGCAGCAGCCCCAGGCAGAGGCTGATAGATAAAACTCCCATCTCACTGGGACAGGGGACCTGGGGGAAGGGGTGGCTGAGGACACACTTCAGCAGACTTAAACTTTTCTGCCTTCCTTCTCTGAAGAGAGCAGCTGATCTCCCGGCACAGTGGGAGAGCACAGCTCAAGCTCAGTGAAAGAACAGACTGCCTCCTCAAGTGGGTCCCTGATCCCTGTGCCTCCTGACTGGGAGACACCTCCTAGCAGGAGTCAACAGACATATGACACAGGAGAGCTCCATCTGGCTAGCATCTAGTGGGAGCTCCTCTGGGAGGAAGCTTCCAGAGGAAAGAACAGGCAGCAATCTTTGCTATTCTGCAAATTTCGCTGGTGATACCCAGGCAAACAGGGTCTGGAGAGGACATCCAGCAAACTCCACCAGACCTGAAGCAAAGGGGCCTGACAATTAGAAGGAAAACTAACAGGCAGAAAGCAATACCATCAACATCAACAAAAAAGATGTCTGCAAAGAAACCTCACATGAAGGTCACCAACATCAAAGACCAAAGGTGGATAAATCAACAAAGATGAGGAAAAACCAGCACAAAAAGGTTGAAAATTTCAAAAACCAGAATGCATCTTCTCCTCCAAAGAATCACAACTACTTGCTAGCAAGGGAACAAGACTGGATGAAGAATGAGTTTGACAAATTGACAGAAGTAGGCTTCAGAAGGTGGGTAATAACAAGCTCCTCCAAGTTAAAGGAGCATGATCTAACTCAATGCAAGGAAGCTAGGAACCTTGAAAAAAGGTTAGATGAATTGCTAATTGGAATAACCAGTTTAGAGAAGAACGTAAATGACCTGATGGAGCTGAAAAACACAGCATGAGAACTTCATGAAGCATACGCAATTATCAATAGCCAAATTGATCAAGCAGAACAAAGAATATCACAGATTGAAGATCAAATTATTGAAATAAAGCATGAAGACAAGATTAGAAAAAAATGAATCAAAAGAAACAGACAAAGCCTCCAAGAAATATGACACTGTATGAAAAGACCCAACCTACATTTCATTGGTGTACCTGAAAGTGACGGGGAAAATGGAACCAAGTTGGAAACACACTTCAGGCTATTATCCAGGAGAATTTCCCCAATCTAGCAAGACAGGCCAACATTCAAATTCAGGAAATACAGAGAATGCCACAAAATACTTCTTGAGAAGAGCAACCCCAAGACACATAATTGTCAAATTCACCAAGGCTGAAATGAAGAAAAAAATGTTAAGGGCAGCCAGAGTGAAAGGTTGGTTTACCCACAAAGGAAAGCCCATCAGACTAATAGTGGATCTCTCTGCAGAAACCCTTCAAGCCAGAAGAGAGTGGGGGCCAATATTCAACATTTTTTTTTTTTGGACAGAGTCTCACTCTGTGCCCATGCTGGAGTGCAATGGTACGATTTCGGCTCACTGCAAGCTCCGCCTCCTGGGTTCATGCCATTCTCCTGCCTCAGCCTCTCCAAGTAGCTGGGACTATAGGTACCCACCACGCCCAGCTAACGTTTTTTGTATTTTTAGTAGAGATGGGGTTTCACCGTGGTCTTGATCTCCTGATCAACATTTTTTTTTTATATATACTTTAAGTTTTAGGGTACATGTGCACAATGTGCAGGTTAGTTACATATGTATACATATGCCATGTTGGTGTGCTGCACCCATTAACTCATCATTTAACATTAGGTATATCTCCTAATGCTGTCCCTCCCCCCTCCCCCCACCCCACAACAGGCCCTGGTGTGTGATGTTCCCCTTCCTGTGTTAACATTCTTAAATAAAAGAATTTTCAACCCAGAATTTCATATCCAGCCAAACTAAGCTTCATAAGTGAAGGAGAAATAAAATCATTTACAGACAAGCAAATGCTGAGAAATTTTGTCATCACCGGGCCTGCCTTAAAAGAGCTCCTCAAGGAAGCACTAAATATGGCAGGGAAAACTGGTAGCAGTCACGGCAAAAACATGCCAAATTGTAAAGATCATCGATACTGTGAAGAAACTGCATCAACTAATGGGCAAAATAACCAGCTAGCATCATAATGACAGGATCAAATTCACACATAACAATATTAACCTTAAGTGTAAATGGACTAAATGTCCCAATTAAAAGACACAGACTGTCAGGTTGGATAATGAGTCAAGACCCATCAGTGTGCTATGTTCAGGAGACCCATCTCATGTGCAAAGACACACATAGGCTCAAAATAAAGGGATGGAGGAAGATTTACCAAGCAAATGGAAAGCAAAAATATAGCAGGAGTTGCAATCCTATTCTCTGATAAAACACCTTTAAACCAACAAAGATAAAAAGAGACAAAAAAGGCCATTACATAAAGGTAAAGGGATCAATGCAACAAGAAGAGCTAACTATCCTAAATACATATGCACCCAATCCAAGAGCACCCAGATTCATAAAACAAGTTCTTAGAGACCTACAAAGAGACTTAGACTCCCACACAATAACAGTGGGAGACTTTAACAACCCACTCTCAATAGTAGATAGATCAATGAGACAGAAAATTATCGAGGATATTCAGGACTTGAACTCAGTTCTGGAAAAAGTGCATCTAATAGAAATCTTCAGAACTCTCCACCCCAAATCAACAGAATATACATTCTTCTCAGCACCACAGCACACTTATTCTAACATTGAACACATAATTGAAAGTAAAACACTCCTCAGAAAATGCAAAAGAATGGAAATCATTACTGTCTCTCAGACCATAGTGCAATAAAATTAGAACTCAGCTTCTCACACCAGTTAGAATGGCCATCATTAAAAAGTCAGGAAACAACAGGTGCTGGAGAGGATTTGGAGAAATAGGAACACTTTTACACTGTTGGTGGGACTGTAAACTAGTTCAACCATTGTGGAAGACAGTGTGGTGATTCCTCAAGGATCGAGAACTAGAAATACCATTTGACCTAGCCATCACATTACCAGGTATATAACCAAAGGATTATAAATCTTGCTGCTATAAAGACACATGCACACGTATGTTTACAGTGGCACTATTAACAATAGTAAAGACTTGGAACCAACCCAAATGTCCAACAATGATAGACTGGATTAAGAAAATGTGGCACATATACACCATGGAATACTATGCAGCCATAAAAAACGATGAGTTCATGTCCTTTGTAGGGACATGGATGAAACTGGAAACCATCATTCTCAGCAAACTATCGCAAGGACAAAAAACCAAACAACACATGTTCTCACTCATAGGTGGGAATTGAACAATGAGAACACATGGACACAGAAAGGGGAATATCACACACTGGGGACTGTTGTGGGGTGGGGGGTGGGGGGAGGGATAGCATTAGGAGATATACCTAATGCTAAATTACGAGTGAATGGGTGCAGCACAAAAACATGGCACATGTATACATATGTAACAAACCTGCATATTGTGCACATGTACCCTAAAACTTAAAGTATAATAATAATAAAATAAAATAGAAAAAAAAAAAGAAACTCACTCAAGAGAGTCACTTCCAGAATGGCCGAATAGGAACAGCTCTGTTCTATAGCTCCCAGCTAGATCAACGCAGAAGATGGGTGATTTCTGCATTTCCAACTGAGGTACCTGGTTCATCTCATTGGGACTGGTTGGACAGTGGGTTCAGCCCACAGAGAGTGAGCTGAAGCAGGGTGGGGCATTGCCTCACCCGGGAAGCACAAGGGGTTGGGGGATTTCTCTTTCCTAGCCAAGGGAAGCTGTGAGTGACCATACCTGGAGGAATGGTACACTCCTGCCCAAATACTGTGCTTTTCCCATGGTCTTCACAACTGGCTGACCTGGAGATTCCCTCCCGTGCTTGGCACAGCAGGTCCGATGCCCACAGAACCTTGCTTGCTGCTAGCGCAGTAGTCTGAGATTGATCTGGTACACTGGAGCTTGGCAGTGGTGAGGTGTGTCTGCCCTTGCTGATGCTTGAATCAGTGGCTCTATGCTCGCAGTGTAAACAAAGCGGCAGGGAAGCTTGAACTGGGCAGAGCCCACCACAGCCCAGCAAGACCTACTGATGCTCTAGATTCAACCTCCAAGGGCAAGACATATCTGAACAAACGGCAGCAGGCAGCTTCTGCAGACTTAAACGTCCCTGCCTGACAGCTCTGAAGAGAGCAGTGGTTCTCTCAGAACAGTGTTTGAGATCCGATAACAGAAAGACTGCCTCCTCAAGTGGGTCCCTGACCTCCTTATAGCCTGGCTGGGAGACACCTCCCAGAGAGGGCCAACCGACACCTCATACAGATGAGTGCCCCTCTGGGATGAAGCTTCCAGAGGAAGGATCGGACAGCAATATTTGCTGTTCTGCAGCCTCCACTGGTGATACCCAGGCAAACAGGGTCTGGAGTGGACCTCCAGCAAACTCCAACAGACCTGTCACTGATGGGCCTGTCTGGTAGAAGGAAAATTAACAAACAGAAAGGAATAGAATCAACATCAACAAAAAGGACATCCACACCAAAACCCCATCCGTAGGTCACCAACATCAAAGACTAAGAGTATGTAAAACCACAAAGAAGGGGAGAAACCAGGGCAGAAAGACTGAAAATTCCAAAAAACAGAATGCCTCTTCTCCTCCAAAGGAACACAATCCCTCACCAGCAAGGTGACAAAACTGGAGGGAGAATGAGTTTGACAAGTTGACAAAAGTAGACTTCAGAAGATCAGTAATAACAAACTTCTCCAAGCTAAAGGAGCATATTCTAACCTATCACAAGGAAGCTAAAAACCCTGAAAAAAGGTAAGACAAATTGCTAACTAGAATAACCAGTGTAGACAAGACCTTAAATGACCTGATAGAAGTGAAAACCACAGTACGAGAACTGTGTGAAGCATACACAAGCTTCAATAGCTGATTCAATCAAGTGAAGAAAGGATATCCTTTCAAAGGATTGAAGATCAAATTAATGAAATAAAGCAAGAAGACAAGATTAGAGAAAAAAGAATGAAAGGAAATTAACAAAGCCTCTGAGAAATATGGGACTATATGAAAAGACAAAATCTACATTTGATTGGTGTACCTGAAAGTGATGGGGAGAATAGAACCAAGTTAGAAAACACTCTTCAAGATATTATTCAGGAGAACTTCCCAATCCTAGCAAGGCAGGCCAACATTCAAATTCAGGAAATACAGAGAACACCACAAAGATACTCCTTGAGAAGAGGAACTCGAAGACACATAATTGTCAGATTCACCAAGGTTGAAATGATGGAAAAAATGTTAAGGACAGCCAGAGTGAAAGGTTGGGTTACATACAAAGGGAAGCCCATCAGAATAACAGCAGATCCCTCAGCAGAAACCCTGCAAGCCAGAAGAGAGTAAGGGCCAATATTCAACATTCTTAAAGAAAAGAATTTTCAACCCAGAATTTCATATCCAGCCAAACTAAGATTCATAAGTGAAGGAGAAATAAAATCCTTTACAGACAAACAAATGCAGAGAGATTTTGTCACCACCAGGCCTGCCTTACAAGAGCTCCTGAAGGAAGCATTAAACCTGAAAAGGAACAACCGGAACCAGCCACTGCAAAAACATACCAAATTATAAAAACCATCGATGCTATGAAGAAACTGCATCAATTAATAGATGAAATAACCAGCTAGCATCATAATGACGGGATCAAATTCACACATAACAATATTAACCTTAAATGTAAGTGGGCTAAGTGCCCCAATTAAAAGACACAGACTGGCAAATTGGATAAAGAGTCAAGACCCATCAATGTGCTGTATTCAGGAGAACCGTCTCGTGTGCAAAGACAGACATAGGCTCAAAGTAAAGGGGTGGAGTAAGATCTACCAAGCAAATGGAAAGCAAAACAAAGCAGGCATTACAATCCTGGTCTCTGATAAAAAAGATTTCAATCCAGCAAAGATCAAAAGAGACAAAGAAGGTAATTACATAATGGTAAATGGATCAATGCAACAAGAAGAGTTAACTATCCTAAATATATATGCACCCAATGCAGAAGCACCCAGATTCATAAAGCAAGTCCTTAGAGACTTACAAAGAGACTTAGATTCCCATACAACAATAACTTTAACACCACACTTGAACTCAGCTCTGGACAAAGCAGACTTAATAGACATCTACAGAATTCTCCACCCCAAATGAATAGAATATACATTCTTCTCAGCACTATGTTGCACTGATTCTAAAATTGACCACTTAATTGGAAGTAAAACACTCTTCAGCATATGTAAAAGAACAGAAATCACAACAAACTGTCTCACAGAACACAGTGCAATCAAGTTAGAACTCAGGATTAAGAAACTCACTCAAAACTGCACAACTACATGGAATCTGAACAACCTGCTCCTGAATGACTACTGAGTAAATAATGAAATTAAGGCATAAATAAAAATGTTCTTTGAAACGAATGAGAACAAAGACACAAGGTACCAGAATATCTGGGAGACATTTAAAGCAGTGTGTAGAGAGAAATTAATAGCACTAAATGCCCACAGGAGAAAGCAGGAAAGATCTAAAATCAACAACCTAATGTCACAATTAAAGGAACTGGAGAAGCAAGAGCAAATGAATTCAAAAGCTAGCAGAAGGCAAGAAATAACTAAGATCAGAGGAGAACTGAAGGAGATCGAGACACAAAAAAACCTTCAAAAAATCAATAAATCCAAGAGCTGGCTTTTTAAGAAGATCAACAAAATAGATAGACCACTAGAAAGACTAATAAAGAAGAGAGAAGAATAAAATAGACACAATAAAAAATGATATAGGGGATGTTACCACCGAACACACAGAAACACAAACTACCATCAGAGAATGCTATAAACACCTCTACACAAATAAACTAGAAAATCTAGAAGAAATGGATAAATTCCTGCACACATACACCCTCCCAAGACTAAACCAGGAAGTAGTTGAATCTCTGAATAGATGAATAACAGGTTCTGAAATTCAGGCAATAATTAATAGCCAACCAACCAAAAAAAGCCCAGGACCAGATGGATACACAGTCAAATTCTACCAGAGGTACAAAGAGGAGCTGGTACCATTCCTTCTGAAACTATTCCAAACAATAGAAAAAGAGAGAATCCTCCATAACTCATTTTATGAAGCCAGCATATTCCTGATATCAAAGCCTGGCAGAGACACAACAAAAAAAGAAAGTTTTAGACCAATATCCCTGATGAACATCGATATGAAAATCCTCAATAAAATATTGGCAAACCAAATCTGGCAGCACATCAAAAAGCTTATCTACCACAATCAAGTTGGCTGCATCCCTGGGATGCAAGGCTGGTTCAGTGTATGCAAATCAATAAACATAAGCCATCACATAAACCGAACCAAGGATAAAAACCACATGATTATCTCAATAGATGCAGAAAAGGCCTTTGACAAAATTCAACAGCCTTTCATGCTAAAACCTCTCAAAAAACTAGGTATTGATGGAATGTATCTCAAAATAAAAAGAGCTATTTATGACAAACCCACAGCCAATATCATACTGAATGGGCAATAACTGAAAGCATTTCCCTTGAAAACCAGCACAAGACAAGGATGCCCTCTCTCACCACTCCTATTCAACATAGTATTGGAAGCTCTGGTTAGGGCAATCAAGCAAGAGAAAGAAATAAATGGTATTCAATTAGGAAAAGAGGAAGTCAAATTATCTCTGTTTGTAGATGACATGATTTTATATTTAGAAAACCCTATCGTTCAGCCCAAAATCTCCTTAAGCTGATAAGCAACTTCAGCAAAGTCTCAGGACACAAAATCAATATGCAAAAATCACAAGGATTCTTATACACCAATAACAAAAAAACAGAGAGCCAAATCACGATTGAACTCCCATTCATAATTACTACAAAGAGAATAAACTACCTAGGAATCCAAATTACAAGGGATGTGAAAGAACTCTTCCAGGAGAACTACAAACCACTGCTGAATGAAATAAAAAAGGATGCAAACAAATGGAAAAAACATTCCATGCTCATGGATAGGAAGAAACAATATTGTGACAATGGCCACACTGTCCAAAGTAATTTATAGATTCAATTCTATCCCCATTAAGCTACCACTGACTTTCTTCACAGAATTGGAAAAAAAATACTTTAAAGTTAAAATGGAACCAAAAAAGAACCCGCATTGCCAACACAATCATAAGCAAAAAGAACAAAGCTGGAGGCATCATGCTACCTTACTTCAAACTATACTACAAGGCTACAGTAACCAAACCAGCATGGTACTTGTATCAAAACATATATATATAGACCAGTGGGGCCAAATGGAGGCCTCGGAAATAACACCTCACATCTACAGCCATCTTATCTTTACAAACCTGACAAAAACAAACAATGGGGGAAGGGATTCCCTATTTAATAAATGGTGATGGGAAAACTGGCTAGCCATATGTAGAAAGCTGAAACTGGGTCCCTTCATTACATCTTACAGAAAAATTAACTGAAGATGGACTAAAGACTTAAATGAAAAAACTAAAACCATAGAAACCCTAGAAGAAAACCTAGGCAATACCATTCAGGACATAGGCATGGGCAAAAACTTCATGACTAAAACACCAAAAGCAATGGCAACAAAAGCCACAGTTGACAAATGAGAGCTAATTAAACTATAGAGCTTCTGCACAGCAAAAGAAATTATCATCAGGTTCAAAAGGCAACCTACAGAATTGGGAGAAAAATTTTGCAATCTATCCATCTGACAAAGGGCTAAAATCCAGAATCTACAAAGAACTTAAACAAATTTACAAGAAATAAACAAACAACCCCATCAAAAAGTGGGCAAAGGATATGAACAGACACTTCTCAAAAGAAGACATTTATTCAGCCAACAGACATATGAAAAAGTGCTCATCATCACTGGTCATTAGAAAAATGCAAATCAAGGCCAGGCACGGGGGCTCATGCCTGTAATCCCAGCACTTTGGGAGGCTGAGGCAGGCAGATCACAAGGTCAGGAGATCAAGACCATCCTGGCTAACATGGGGAAACCCCGTCTCTACTAAAAATACAAAAAAATTAGCCAGGCTTAGTGGTGGGCACCTGTGGTCCCAGCTACTGGGGAGGCTGAGGCAGGAGAATGGTGTGAACCCAGGAGGCAGAGCTTGCAGTGAGCCAAGATCACACCACTGTACTCCAGCCTGGCTGACTGAGTGAGACTGTCTCAAAAAAAAATAAAAAAGAAAGAAAAATGCAAATCAAAACCTCAATGAGATACCATCTCATGCATTAGAATGGCAATCATTAAATTGTCAGGAAACAACAGATGCTGCAGAGGATGTGGAGAAATAGAAATGCTTCTACACTGTTGATGGGAGTGTAAATTAGTTCAACCATTGTGGAAGACAGTGTGGTGATTCCTCAAGGATCTAGAATTAGAAATACCATTTGACCCAGAAATCCCATTACTGGGTATATATCCAAAGAACCATAAATCATGCTACTATAAAGACATGTACACAGTATGTTTATTGTGGCACTATTCACAATAACAAAGACTTGGAACCAACCCAAATGTCCATCAATGACAGACTGGATAAAGACAACGTGGAGAGGAGCCAAAATGGCCGAATAGGAAGAGCTCCGGTCTACAGCTCCCAGTGTGAGTGACGCAGAAGATGGGTGATTTCTGCATTTCCAACTGAGGTACCGGGTTTATCTCACTGGGGAGTGCCAGACAGTAAGTGCAGGACAGTGGGTGCAGTGCACCGTGCATGAGCCAAAGCAGGGCAAGGCATCGCCTCACCCGGGAAGCACAAGGGGTCAGGGAATTCCCCTTCCTAGTCAAAGAAAGGGGTGACAGATGGCACTTGGAAAATTGGGTCCACTCCCACCCAAATACTGCGCTTTTCCAAAGGGCTTAAAAAACAGCACACCAGGAGATTATATCCCGCACCTGGCTCAGAGGGTTCTACGCCCACAGAGTCTTGCTCATTGCTAGCACAGCAATCCAAGATCAAACTGCAAGGTGGCAGTGAGGCTGGGGGAAGGGTGCCCACCATTGCCGAGTTAGTGGTTTGATTAGGTAAACAAAGCGGCCGGGAAGCTCGAACTGTGTGGAGCCCACCACAGCTCAAGGAGGCCTGCCTGCCTCTGTAGGCTCCACCTCTGGGGGCAGGGCACAGACAAACAAAAAGACAGCAGTAACCTCTGTAGACTTAAATGTCTCTCTCTGACAGCTTTGAAGAGAGTAGTGGTTCTCCCAGCACGCAGCTTGAGATCTGAGAACGGGCAGACTGCCTCCTCAAGTGGGTACCTGACCCCCGAGTAGCCTAACTGGGAGGCACCCCCCAGTAGGGATGGACTGAAACCTCACATAGCCAGGTACTCCACTGAGACAAAACTTCCAGAGGAATGATCAGGCAGCAGCATTTGCAGATCACCAATATACGCTGTTCTGCAGCCACCACTGCTGATACCCAGGCAAACAGCATCTGGAGTGGACCTCTAGCAAACTCGAACAGACCTGCAGCTGAGGGTCCTGTCTGTTAGAAGGAAAACTAACAAACAGAAAGGATATCTACACCAAAAACCCATCTGTACATCACCATCATCAAAGACCAGAGGTAGATAAAACCACAAAGATGGAAAAAAGCAGAGCAGAAAAACGGGAAACTCTAAAAATCAGAGTACCTCTCCTCCTCCAAAGGAATGCAGCTTCTCACCAGCAATGGAACAAAGCTGGATGGAGAATGACTTTGATGAGTTGAGAGAAGAAGGCTTCAGACGATCAAACTACTCCAAGCTACAGGAGGAAATTCGAACCAATGGTGAAGAAGTTAAAAGCTTTGAAAAAAAAATTACACAAATGGATAACTAGAATAACCAATGCAGAGAAGTCCTTAAAGGACCTGATAGAGCTGAAAACCAAGGCACAAGAGCTACATGATGAATGCAGAAGCCTCAGTAGCCAATGCGATCAACTGGAAGAAAGGATATCAGTGATGGAAGATGAAATGAATCAAATGAAGCAAGAAGAGAAGTTTAGAGAAAAAAGAATAAAAAGAAATGAACAAAGCCTCCAAGAAATATGGGACTATGTGAAAAGACCAAATCTACATCTGACTGGTGTACCTGACAGTGACGAGGAGAATGGAACTAAGCTGGAAAACACCCTGCAGGATATTATCCAGGAGAACTTCCCCAGTCTAGCCAGACAGGCCAACATTCAAATTCAGGAAATACAGAGAACACCACAAAGATACTCCTCGAGAAGAGCAACTCCAAGATGCATAATTGTCAGATTCACCAAAGTTGAAATGAAGGAAAAAATGTTAAGGGCGGCCAGAGAGAAAGGTCGGGTTACCCACAAAGGGAAGCCCATCAGACTAACAGCTGATCTCTCGGCAGAAACTCTACAAGCCAGAAGAGAGTGGGGACCGATATTCAACATTCTTAAAGAAAAGAATTTTCAATCCAGAATTTCATATCCAGCCAAACTAAGCTTCATAAGTGAAGGAGAAATAAAATACTTTACAGACAAGCAAATGCTGAGAGATTTTGTCACCATCAGGCCTGCCCTACAAGAGCTCCTGAAGGAAGCACTAAACATGGAAAGGAACAACTGGTACCACCCACTGCAAAAACATGCCAAATTGTAAAGACCTTCAAGGCTAGGAAGAAACTGCATCAACTAACAAGCAAAATAAATAGCTAACATCACAATGACAGGATCAAATTCACACATAACAATATTAACTTTAAATATAAATGGGCTAAGTGCTCCAATTAGAAGACACAGACTGGCAAATTGGATAAAGAGTCAAGACCCATCAGTATGCTGTATTCAGGAAATCCATCTCACCTGCAGAGACACACATAGACTCAAAATAAAGGGATGGAGGAAGTACTACCAAGCAAATGGAAAACAAAAAAAAGGCAAGGGTTGCAATCCTAGTCTCTGATAAAACAGACTTTAAACCAACAAAGATCAAAAGAGACAAAGAAGGCCATTACATAATGGTAAAGGGATCAATTCAACAAAAAGAGCTAACTATACTAAATATATATTCACCCAATACAGGAGCACCCAGATTCATAAAGCAAGTCCTTAGTGACCTACAAAGAGACCTGTTCTCCCACACAATAATAATGGGAGACATTAACCCCCACTGTCAACATTAGACAGGTCAACGAGACAGAAAGTTAACAAGGATACCCAGGAATTGAACTCAGCTCTGCACCCAGCAGACCTAATAGACATCTACAGAACTCTCCACCCCAAATCAACAGAATATGCATTCTTCTCAGCACCACACTGCACTTATTCCAAAATTTACCACATAGTTGGAAGTAAAGCTCTCCTCAGCAAATGTAAAAGAACAGAAATTATAACAAATTGTCTCTCAGACCACAGTGCAATCAAAGAAGAACTCAGGATTAAGAAACTCACTCAAAACTGCTCAACTACATGGAAACTGAACCACCTGCTCCTGAGTGACTACTGGGTACATAAAGAAATGAAGGCAGAAATAAAGATGTTCTTTGAAACCAACAAGAACAAAGACACAACATACCAGAATCTCTGGGACACGTTTAAAGCAGTGTGTAGAGGGAAATTTATAACACTAAATGCCCACAAGAGAAAGCAGGAAAGATCTAAAATTGACATCCTAACATCACAATTAAAAGAACTAGAAAAGCAAGAGTAAACACACTCAAAAGCTAGCAGAAGGCAAGAAATAACTAAGATCAGAGCAGAACTGAAGGAAATAGAGACAGAGAACACCCTTCAAAAAATTAATGAATCCAGGAGCTGGTTTTTTGAAAAGATCAGCAAAATTGATCGACCGCTAGCAAGACTAATAAAGAAGAAAAGAGAGAAGAATCAAATAGACGCATTAAAAAATGATAAAGGGGATATCACCACAGATCCCACAGAAATACAAACTACCATCAGAGAATACTATAAACACCTCTACGCAAATAAACTAGAAAATCTAGAAAAAATGGATAAATTCCTTGACACATACATTCTCCCAAGACTAAACCAGGAAGAGGTTGAATCTCTGAATAAACCAATAACAGGCTCCAAAATTGAGGCAATAATCAATAGCTTACCAAAAAAAAAAGTCCAGGACCAGATGGATTCACAGCCAAATTCTACCAGAGGTACAAAGAGGACCTGGTACCATTCCTGCTGAAACTATTCCAATCAATAGAAAAAGAGGGAATCCTCCCTAACTCATTTGATGAGGCCAGCACCATCCAGATACCAAAGCCTGGTGGAGACACAACCAAAAAATGAGAATTTTAGAGTAATAGCCTTGATGAACATCGATGCAAAAATCCTCAATAAAATACTGGCAAACCAAATCCAGCAGCACATCAAAAACTTATCCAGCATGATCAAGTGGGCTTCATCCCTGGGATGCAAGGCTAGTTTAACATACGCAAATCAATAAATGTAATCCAGCATATAAACAGAACCAAAGACAAAAACCACATGATTATCTCAATAGATGCAGAAAACGCCTTTGACAAAATTCCACAACCCTTCATGCTAAAAACTCTCAATAAATTAGGTATTGATGGGACGTATCTCAAAATAATAAGAGCTATCTATGACAAACCCACAGCTGATATCATACTGAATGGGCAAAAACTGGAAGCATTCCCTTTGAAAACTGGCACAAGACAGGGATGCCCTCTCTCACCACTCCTATTCAACATAGTGCTGGAAGTTCTGGCCAGGGCAATCAGGCAGGAGAAGGAAATAAAGGGTATTCAATAACGAAAAGAGGAAGTCAAATTGTCCGTTTGCAGATGACATGATTGTATATCTAGAAAACCCGATCGTCTCAGCCCAAAATCTCCTCAAGCTGATAAGCAATTTCAGCAAAGTCTCAATGTACAAAATCAATGTACAAAAATCAAAAGCATTCTTATACACCAATAACAGACAAACAGAGAGCCGAATCATGAGTGAACTCCCATTCACAATTGCTTCAAAGAGAATAAAATACCTAGGAATCCAACTTACAAGGGATGTGAAGGACCTCTTCAAGGAGAACCACAAACCACTGCTCAATGAAATAAAAGAGGATACAAACAAATGGAAGAACATTCCATGCTCATGGGTAGGAAGAATCAATATCGTGAAAATGGCCATACTGCCCAAAGTAATTTATAGATTCAATGCCATTCTCATCAAGCTACCTATGACTTTCTTCACAGAATTGGAAAAAACTACTTTAAAGTTCATATGGAACCAAAAGAGAGCCCGCATCGCCAAGTCAATCCTAAGCCAAAAGAACAAAGCTGGAGGCATTATGCTACCTGACTTCAAACTATACAACAAGCCTACAGTAACCAAAACAGCATGGCACTGGTACCAAAACAGAGATATAGACCAATGGAACAGAACAGAGGCCTCAGAAATAATGCCGCATATCTACAACTATCTGATCTTTTACAAACCCGAGAAAAACATGCAATGGGGAAAGGATTCCCTATTTAATAAATGGTGCTGGGAAAACTGGCTAGCCATATGTAGAAAGTTGAAATTGGATCTCTTCCTTACACCTTATACAAAAATTAATTCAAGATGGATTAAAGACTTACATGTTAGACCTAAAACCATAAAAACCCTAGAAGAAAACCTAGGCAATACCATTCAGGATATAGGCATGGGCAAGGACTTTATGTCTAAAACACAAAAAGCAGTGGCAACAAAAACCAAAATTGACAAATGAGATCTAATTAAACTAAAGAGCTTCTGCACAGCAAAAGAAACTACCATCAGAGTGAACAGGCAACCTACAGAATGGGAGAAAATTTTTGCAACCTACTCATCTGACAAAGGGCTAGTATCCAGAATCTACAATGAATTCAAACAAATTTACAAAAAGAAACAACTCCATCAAAAAGTGGGCAAAGGATATGAACAGACACTTCTCAAAAGAAGACACTTATGCAGCCAAAAAACACATGAAAAAATGCTCATCATCACTGGCCATCAGAGAAAGGCAAATCAAAACCACAATGAGATACCATCTCACACCAGTTAGAATGGCCATCATTAAAAAGTCAGGAAACAACAGGTGCTGGAGACGATGTGGAGAAATAGGAACACTTTTATACTGTTGGTGGGACTGTAAACTAGTCCAACCATTGTGGAAGTCAGTGTGGTGATTCCTCAGGGATCTCGAACTAGAAATACCATTTGACCCAGCCATCCCATTACTGGGTATATACCCAAAGGACTATAAATCATGCTGCTATAAAGACACATGCACACGTATGTTTATTGAGGCACTATTCACAATAGCAAAGACTTGGAACCAACCCAAATGTCCAACAACGATAGACTGGATTAAGAAAATGTGGCACATATACACCATGGAATACTATGCAGCCATAAAAAATGATGAGTTCGTGTCCTTTGTAGGGACATGGATGAAACTGGAAAACATCATTCTCAGTAAACTATCGCCAGGACAAAAAACCAAACACCGCATGTTCTCACTCATAGGTGGGAATTGAACAATGAGAACTCATGGACACAGGAAGGGGAACATCACACTCCGGGGACTGTTGTGGGGTGGGAGGAGAGGGGAGGGATAGCATTAGGCCATATACCTAATGCTAAATGATGAGTTAATGGGTGCAGCACACCAACATGGCACATATATACATATGTAACAAACCTGCACGTTGTGCACATGTACCCTAAAACTTAAAGTATAATAATAAAATTAAGAAAGAAAATAAATTTCTGATTTTTAAGCCAAAAAAAAAAGATAATATGGCAAATACACACCATGGAATACTATGCAGCCATAAATAAGTATGAGTTCATGTCTTTTGCAGGGACAGGGATGAAGCTGGAAACCATCATTCTCAGGAAAGTATCACAATGACAGAAAACCACATACCACACGTTCTCACTCATAAGTGGGAGATGAACAATGAGAATACATGTACACAGGGAGGGGAACATCACACACCACGGACTGTTGAGAGTGGGGGGCTGAAGGAGGGATAGTATTAGGAGAAATATCTAATGTAAATGATGAGTGGATGGGTACAGCAAATCAACATGGCACATTTATAGTTATGTAACAAACCTGCATGTTGTACACTTGTACCCTAGAACATAAAGTATAATAATAAAAAAATAAAAATAAAAATAATAAAACACCTTATGGCTGAGAAATGCCAAAAAAAAAGAAGAAAAGAAATAAACTCACTCAAAACTGCACAACTACATGGAAACTGAACAACCTGCTCCTGAATGATTACTGGGTAAATAAAGAAATTAAGGCAGAAATAATTAAGTTCTTTAAACCAAAGAGAGCAAAGACACAGGGTACAAAAATCTCTAGGACACAGCTAAAGCAGTGTTTAGAGGAAAATTTATAGCACTAAATGACCACAGGAGAAAGTGGGAAATATCTAAAATCGACACCCTAACATCACAATTAAAAGAACTAGAGAAGCAAGAGAAATTCAAAAGCTAGCAGAAGACAAGAAATAACTAAGATCAGAGCAGAACTGGAGGAGATAGAGACACAAAAAGCCCTTCAAAAAAATCAATGAATCCAGGAGCAGGTTTTTTGAAAAGATTAACAACATAGATAGACCACTAGCTAGATTAATAAAGAAGAAAAGGGAAAAGAATCAAATAGACACAACAAATAATGATAAAGGGATATCACCAATAATCCCACAGAAATACAAACTACCATCAAAAAATACTATAAACACCTCTACACAAATAAACTAGAAAGCCTAGAAGAAATGGATAAATTCCTGGACATGTACACCCTCCCAAGACTAAACCAGAAAGAAGTTGAATCCCTGAATAGACCAATGACAAGTTCTGAAAGTGAGGCAGTAACTAAGAGCCTACCAACCAAAAAAAGCCCAGGACCTGGCAGATTAACAGATGAATTGTACCAGAGGTACAAAGAGAAGCTGGTACCAGTCTTTCTGAAACTGTTTCAAACAAAAGAAGAAAAGCGACTCCTCCCTAACTTATTTTATGAGGCCAGCATCATCCTGATACCAAAACCTGGCAGAGACACAATAAAATAAACTTTTAGGCCAATACCCCTGATGAACATCAATGTGAAAATCCTCAATAATATACTGTCCAACCAAATCCAGCAGCATATCAAAAAGCATATCCACCACGATCAAGTTGGCTTCATCTGTGGGATTAAAAGCTGGTTCAACATACACAAATCAATAAACGTAGGCAGGGTGAGGTGGCTCACGCTTGTAATCCCAGCACTTTGGGAGGCCAAAGCAGGCGGATCATGAGGTCAGGAGCTCACAAGCAGCCTGGTTAACATGGGGAAACCCCATCTGTACTAAAGATACAAAAAGTTAGCAAGATGTGGTGGCATGTACCTGTAATTCCACATACTTAGGAGGCTGAAGCAGCAGAATCTCTTGAACCTGGGAGGCGCAGGTTGCAGCGAACTGAAATCACACCATTGCACTCCAGCCTGGGTAACAGGCAGAAACTCCATCTCAAAATAAATAAATAAATAAATAAATAAATGTAATCCATCACATAAACAGAACCAATGACAAAAACCACATGATTATTTCAATAGATGCAGAAAAGGCCTTCGATAAAGCTTAACACCCCTTCATGCTAAAACTCTCAATAAACTAGGTTTTAATGGAATGTATCTCAAAATAATAAGAGCTATTTATGACAAACCCACAGCCAAAATAATACTGAATGGGCAAAAGCTGGAAGTATTTCCTTGGAAAACTGGCACAAGACAAAGATGTCTTCTCTCAACACTCCTATTCAACACAGTATTGGAAGTTCTGGTCAGGGCAATCATGCAAGAGAAAGAAATAAAGGATATTCAAATAGAAGGAAAGGAAGTCAAATTGCCTCTGTTTGCAGATGACATGATTTTATATTTCAAAAAACCCATTTTCTCAGCCTAAAATCTCCTTAAGCTGACAAGCAACTTTAGCAAAGTCTCAGGATAAAAAATCAATGTGTAAAAATCACAAGCATTTCTATAAAACAGTAATAGACAAACAGCCAAATCATGAGTGAACTCCCATTCATAATTGCTACAAAGAGAGCAAAATACCTAGGAATACAACTTGCAAGGGATGTGAAGGTACCTCTTCAAGGAGAACTACAAACCACTCCTCAAGGAATTAAGACAGGACACAAACAAATGGAAAAACATTCCATGCTCATGGATAGGAAGAATTAATATCATGAAAATGGCCATACTGCCCAAAATAATTTATAGATTCAGTGCTATCCCCATTCAAGCTACCATTGACTTTCTTCACAGAATTGGAAAAAAACTACTTTAAATTTCATATGGAACATAAAAAGAGCCCGCATTGCCAAGACAATCCTAAGAAAAAGAACAAAGCTGGAAGCATCATGCCACCTGACTTCAAACTGTACTACAAGGCTACAGTAACCAAACCAGCATGGTACTGGTACCAAAACAGATATGTAGACCAGTAGAACTGAACAGAGGCCTCAGAAGTAACACCACACATCTACAACCATCTGATCTTTGACAAACCTCACAAAAACAAGCCATGGGGAAAGGATTCAATCTCTTCAATCCTGCAGTCTCACTACTGGGTATATACCCAAAGCAAAAAAAAACCATTATGTAAAAACACACCTTCATTCATGTTCTCACAACACAATTCACAATAGCCAAATTCAGGCAACCAACCTAAATGTCCATCAGTGGTTGTTCCGATAAAGAAAATGTGGTGTATTTAGACCATGGAGTACCAGAGAGTCATAAAAAAACAGAATGAAATCATGTTTTTTGCAGCAACCTGGAAGGAGCTGGAGGCCATTTTCTTATGTGAACTAAGTCAGAAACAGAAAATCAAATACAACATGGTCTCATTTGTAAGTGGGAGCTAAACAATGGGTACACGTGGACATAAAGATGGAAATCATAGACACTGGGGACTCCAAAAGTGTGGAGGATGGACTGGGGGGCAAAGTTTGGTGAATTACCTATTGGGTATAATGTTCATCATTTGCGTAATGGGTACATTAGAAGCCCAGTCCCCACCAGTACACCACATAGCCATGTAAGAAATATGAGCATGTATACCCTGACTGTATAATACAACAAAATTTTTGAAAACTAACCTGTGGAATGATAGTGGATACCTTATGAGAGGATGTGGCAGTAGAAAGAATGAGGATGCCTTAGAAATAAAATTCTTCTGCCTCAGCCTCCTGAGTAGCTGGGATTACAGGCGCGTGCCACCATGCCCAGCTATTTTATTTTTTTATTTTTATTTTTAGTAGAGACGGGATTTCACCATGTTGGTCAGGCTGGTCTTGAACTCCTGACCTCGTGATCCGCCCACCTCGGCCTCCCGAAGTGCTGGCATTACAGGTGTGAGCCACCGCGCCTGGCCTAGAAACAAAATTCTTTTTTATGCCTTGCTTGTAGGTTATATAAATACATTCACTTTATGTTAGTGCATTGAGCTGTACATTTAGAATATGTGCATCTTTTTCTATGTATATTTTACTTCAGTGAAAAAGCTTATTTAAAAACAAAGTGTTCTGCAGAAGCAATATTTGAAGCAGTAATATCTGAGAATTTCCCAAAATTAAGGACAGACAGCAAACCACAGATCCAAGAGCCTCAAAGAACACCAAGTAGGTTAGGTACCCAAAAGTCTACATCTAGGCACACCATTCAAATGAAGAAAATAAAGACTAAGCAAACATCTTGAAATAAGCTAAGGGAAGAAAACAGCCTAGCTATCTAGGAATGACAGTAAGAATTACATCAAACATCTCTTAAAAGTTCATGCAAATAAGAAGAGAGTGAAGCAAAGTATTTAAAGTGTTGGAAAACATTCTCACCCACTTTACTTTCTGTATCCAGAAAACGTATCCTTCTTAACTGAAGGAGAGATAAGGACTCTCACTCATAGAAAGTTGAGAAAATTTGTCTTTAGTTCCTGCCTTGCAAGAAATGTTAAAAATTTCCTCAGAAAGAAGAAAATGATACAAGCCAAACACTGACACACAAAAAGAAAAGAACAATGTTAGAGAAGGAGTAATTGATGGCAACATAAAACTTTTAATTTTCTTATTCTTAATTGTCAGACAGATAGTAGTTTGCTCAAAATAATAATGACAACAATATATTTGGTAATTATAGCTTATGGATAGGTGGAATGAATGGCAGTAATGATATAAGGAATTGGAGGGAGGAGTTAAGAATACTTTGATACAGGCAGATGCACTACCCATGAAGCAGTGTAGTGTTATTTGAAAGTGAACTTGGATTAATTACAAATATAAATTGCAAACTCTAGGGAAATTACTAAAGTAAATATTGAAATATTATGTGTTAAGAAGAGGAAATTAAATTACATAAAACGCTCATTTAAAACCATAGAAGGCAGAACAAGAATTGATGACAAAAACAGAAAAAGAACAAGGGCAATTAATAGAAAACAACAACAAACATGTGGTAGGTATAATCCCACTATATCAAAATCACTTTAAACACAACTAAATACACCAACTAAAAGATAGAAACTATCAGAGTGGGTAAAAAACAAGGTTCAACTATATGTATGATACCAAAAGCTTGTTCTTTGAAAATAAATTTAACAAACCTCTAGCCAGTTTCACCAAGAGTAAAAAGAGAGAAAACACATTTTAATAACGTCAAAATTAAAAGAGGTATAACTATTGACACCTTAGATATTGAAAGGATAATAAATACATATTATGGACAACTCTCTGCCCACAACCATGGTAATTTAAATGAAATTGATTAATTTCTTAAAGACAAAATCTTCCAAAACTCAGACAAAATAAAATAATCTGCTTAAGCCTTTATTTACCAGCTTAATTGAATCAATAATTAATAACTTCCAAAACAGAAAGCCATAAGCCCTAATTATGTTCACTCTTGAATTCCTCCAAACATTTCAGAAAAAAAAATACCAATTATCTTTAATCTCTTCCAGAAAATAGTGGCTGTCTTCACACCTCACAGTTTCCTGGCCCTGTAAAATGTCCCTGAGTACAGGGCTTCTTAGGCTCAGTTTCTCTGGAGAGTGTGCTTCCCTTTTCCAGTAGGAAAAAATCAGGTACCTGATAAAATGAGTTATGGAGGAAACCTGGGCAGGAGAGCCTCCCTTTTCAGCCTCATTCCCTACCTTCTTTGGTCCTTAGTGCCTCCAAATACTGAACCTTATGAGAATTATAGTGACATAGATTAGCTTCTCCTCTTGATAAATCTTCCTCTGCTGATACTTAATGTTACAACTCCATCCTCTATGCTGTGTCAATTGTCAGCCCTCTATTGTCTCTCCATGTTTTAGAAATTTGCCAAAGACTTATGGGCTATTTTCTATTCTCCTCTCTTTTTACTTCAACAGCCTAATTTTAATTTGTAATTTAGTTATTGAAATTTCAGTGGGATCCTGACACAGGGAAAAAGGTATGTTATCTGCTGCAAAACAGGAATTATTTAAATGTAAATTCTAAGAAAATGTAGAGTTTACTTTAAAGATACATTGTAAATTGAAAGAAAAGTTGTATGTGAAAGATGCAATTATTAACCCCACTTCCAAATATTCCCATTTAGTCAAACAGCAGCTTTATGAAACACACTTCTGGCATAATAAAATTCCTTTAGGTTTGGCCTCTGCTTAAATGGAAACACCTTTCTTAGGTGTCTAACTTTTAGATTACTTCCCAGACTGGAATTTAATTCAGGATACCTCAGTACAATTCTAGAATTTCCACTTATGCTTCAGTAAAGATTGTTTTCATCTCCCTACCCCAGCATCAGAGCATGGAGTTTTCAAAATGAGAAAGGATATCTTCAAGAATGAACCTACTGTTCAAAGTGGACTTTTCGTAATAAAACCAACACTCAAACCAGGCCAATTTATGCTGGCTCTCCCTACCACAAATTACCTCTGCTGAAATCCAGACATTTCATCAGGGCTTTATTTATTTTGCTACTGCCATACTGTTTTTACTGATCTCAGTCATCCTCCTCCATTGTGCAAAGATGTCCTTTTAAATCATGTCATCAAATTTAGACAGATTACAGCTCATGACACAGAAATTTAAAGAATGAAGCTTCTCTGAGAGAAACAGGATGGAGAACACTGGCACAATCTTCTCAGCATTGTTCTGAAATTCACTTTGTTCATCATCTGTGGTCCTACCTGTGAGCTCTGGGTGCTTCAGCAGGAGCAGGAGTCCATATCTCACAGTGGTACTTGTCATCTCTGTTCCAGCAACAAATAGATCAAGAACATTGCCTACCAAGTTTTCAATAGTGAATTTCAACGGTTGGTTGTCCTTTTCCTAGAAATGATTTCATGCAATTATCTGACAACTTATGTGCCAGCATATCTAGTTACACTAAATTTTTAAAAACATACTATTTTATAAAGTTATCCAAAAGAGATACTGGACAGTATAGTATTAGAAAAAAAAACAACTGTATGATATGGCAGAAACTGCAGATCAGTTGACCCAAACTTTATTTCCTAACAGACCTACAAATTCCATTTATGAAATCATATGCTGCTTAGGTTAGACACACAGAATATTTCTTTCCCCAGAAATAGAAGCAGAAATATACTGATGCCCTGTCTTAGTTCAATATTTGTTATATAACAAAATGGTACTGGTACAAAAACAGATAGATAGACAAGTGGAACAGAACAGAGACCTCAGAAACAACACCACACATCTACAATCATCTGATCTACAATGAACCTGACAAAAACAAGCAGTGGAGAATGGATTCCCTATTTAATAAATGATGCTGGGAAAACTGGCTAGCCATATGAGGAAATCAGAAACTGAACCTCTTCCTTACACCTTATACAAAAATTAACTGAAGATGGATTAAAGACTTAAATGTAAAACCTAAAACCATAAAAACCCTAGAAGAAAACCTAGGCAATGCCATTCAGGACATAGGCATGGGCATGTCTAAAACACCAAAAGCAATGGCAACAAAAGCCACAATTGACAAATGAGAGCTAATTAAACTAAAGAGCTTCTGCTCAGCAAAGGAAACTATCATCATAATGAACAAGCAACTTACATAATGAGAGAAAATTTTTGCAATCTATCCATCTCACAAAGGGCTAATATCCAGAACCTATAAAAAAAACTTAAACACATTTACAAGAAATAACCCCATGAAAAAGTGGGCAAAGGATATGAACAGACGCTTCACAAAAGACAGTTATGTGGCTGACAAACATATGAAAAAAAGCTCATCATTACTGGTCATTAGAGAAATGCAAATCAAAACCACAATGAGATACCATATCACCCAGCAATCCCATTGCTGGGTGTATACCCAAAGGATTATAAATCATCCTACTATAAAGATACATGCTCAGGTATGTTTACTGCAGCACTATTTACAATAGCAAACACTTGCAACCAACCTAAATGCCAATGAATGATAGACTGGATAAAGAAAATGTGGCACATATGCACCATAGAATCCCATGCAGCCATAAAAAAGGATTAGTTCATGTCCTCTGCAGGGACATGGATGAAACTGGAAACCATCATCCTCAGCAAACTCACACAGGAATAGAAAACCAAACACCTCCTATTCTCACTCGTAAGTAGGAGTTGAACAATGAGAACACACGGACACAGAGAGGGGAACATCACACACCGGGGTCTGTCGGGGGGTGGTGGGCAAGAGGAGGGAGAGCATTAGGACAAATACCTAAGGCATGTGGGCTTAAACCTAGATGACAGGTTGATAGGTGCAGCAAATAACCATGGCACATGTATACCTACGTAACAAACCTGCACATTCAGCACACATATCCCAGAACTTAAAGTAAAATAAAATAAAACAAAATAAAATAAAATACCATCTGTTATCATTAATAAAATCTTGCCTTTGTAAAATGGGGTAATAATGCTCATCTCATAGAAATATGTATGTATTAAAAATGATGCTACATACGAATTACAATAAATGTTAGTCACAAAAAAGGATTACCTTGGGGGTATTGATGAATTGCTCAAGTGTCAGAGTCTGAATAAGTAGAGATTCAAATGTGGATCTTCTATATATTACCTGTAGGATCCTGAAAATGAATTTGAGATTCTCTGACCGCAGTTTTTTTATTTGCAAAATAAGGCAAATAAAAATGCTGAGTGTATTGATGTGAGGAGAAATTTTAATATCTACCAGTTGTCTGGGCCATTTCATGGCACATTGTAGGTCATCCATAAGTGGCACTATAGTAATCATCATCAAATATATATATATATAAATTTCAGGAATATTTAAGATTGTTTACTATACAATATTTACAAAATACAATGGTAATAACAGTCTAAATTAGACACAGTATATGAACCAAGTAGTGACTTATATTATTATTATTTGCAACTCTTTTCCCAGTTCTCAAAAGTCTATGTCCCAGTGTTCACGTGTATTTTGACATAAAGCTTGTCCTGGAGTTGAATGGATATGAAGTGGTGAAGGAAGCTCTAATTGATCATGGAGACGAGTTTTCTGGAAAAGGTATTTTCCCAGTATCCAAAAAAAGCTAATAAGGAGTTGGTACGTGTGTGTGTGTGTGTGTGTGTGTGTGTGCCTTTGTCTGTATTACTAATGAGGCAGAAGGAGAATGGAAAACAAACACTTGAAGAGCTCCTAAAACTGAGCTTGGCCCATTTGTGTGGCTGTTGAAAATCAGCTTCCTCTTTCTTGCCTGGGATCTCCCTCCTTGTTTCTGTTTCCCTTCCTGTTAGGATCATTTTTAGCAATGGAAAGAGATGTAAGGAGATCTGGCTCTTCTTGCTCATGACCCTGTGGAATTGTAGGATAGTGAAGAGGAGCAATGGAGAAGCATGTTCAAGGCGAAACTCACTGTCTTATGCAGGAGTTGAGAAGAACCAAGGGTGGATGACTCTACTCTGCATCGCTGACCTTAACAGTCAGCTATCTTCACAGATAATGCTGGGAACATTTCAGTGGTGACCTGATCTTTCTTTATAGATGGTTGTTGTCAGTTCTGATGTAGCGGAGGGATTATTTGGAGCAGACAGCCAAGAGAGCTGCTGTGTGCCTGTGCTGTGTTTATACAGGCATAACGGTGCATACAGTGTGGGTATACAAGGTCACTTAATCCTTTTGCCTCAACTTTGTTTCTTTGTTTTCAAATAAGAAATCATGAACACAAGATTTGAGTTCATTTTCAGAAAGAGTTAAAGAGCTATGCTTTCTCCATAGCATAAATGTGGTTTATCTCTTCTAGAACACTTCACCAGAGAATACTTAAGAATATACTTCACTTGAGAATATTTCTCAACAAAATAGTAGCTAACATAATCCAACAGCATATCAAAAAGATAATCCACCATGATTAAGTGGGTATCATACCAGGGATGCAGGGATGGTTTAACATATGCAAGTCAATAAATGTGATACACCACATAAACAGAATTAAAAGCAAAAATCAAATGATTATCTCACTAGATGCTGAAAAGGCATTTGACAAAAATCAGCATCCCTTTATGATTAAAAGCCTCAGTGAAATCGGCATACAAAGGACATACCTTAATGTAATAAAAGCCATCTATGACAAGCCCACAGCTAACATAATACTAAGTGGGAAAAAGTTGAAAGCATTACCCCTGAAAATCCTGTTTTCCTGAAAATCCTATAAGACAAGGATCCCCACTCTCACCACTCCTCTTCAACACAGTACTGGAAGTCCTAGCCAGAGCAATAAGACCAGAGAAAAAAAAATCAAGGGCATCCTAATCAGTAAAGAGGAAGTCAAACTGTCACTGTCTGCTGATGATATGATCCTTTACCTTGAAAACCCTAAAGACTCCCCCAGAAAGCTCCCAGAACTGATAAAAGATTTCAGCAAAGTTTCCAGATACAAGATAAATGTACACAAATCAGTAGCTCTCCTATACACCAACAGCAACCAAGCAGAGAATCAAATCAAGAACCCAAATCTCTTTTACAATAGCTGCAAAAATAAAATAAAATACTTAAGCGTATATCTAACCAAGAAGTCAAAAGACCTCTGCAAGGAAAACTACAAAACACTGCTGAAAGAAATTATAGATGAAACAAACAAATGGAAATACATCCCATGCTCTTGGATGAGTACAATCAATATGGTGAAAATGACCATACTGCCAAAAGCAATCTACAAATTGAATGCAATTCCCATCAAAATACTACCATCATTCTTCATATAATTAGAAAAAAACAATTCTAAATTTACATCAAACCAAACCGAAAAAGATCCCACAAAGCCAAAGCAGACTAGGCAAACAGAAGAAATCTGGATGCATCACACTACCCAATTTCAAACAATACTATAAGGCCATAGTCACCAAAACAGCATGATACTCATATAAAAATAGGCACAGAGACAAATGGAACAGAATAGAGAACCCAGAGCCGGGCGCGGTGGCTCAAGCCTGTAATCCCAGCACTTTGGGAGGCCGAGGCGGGCGGATCACGAGGTCAGGAGATCGAGACCATCCTGGCTAACACGGTGAAACCCCGTCTCTACTAAAAATACAAAAAATTAGCCGGGTGTGTTGGCGGGCGCCTGTAGTCCCAGCTACTCGGGAGGCTGAGGCAGGAGAATGGCGTGAACCCGGGAGGCGGAGCTTGCAGTGAGCCAAGATCGCGCCACTGCACTCCAGCCTGGGGCACAGAGCAAGACTCCGTCTCAAAAAAAAAAAAAAAAAAAAAAAAAAAAAAAAAAAAAAAAAAAAAAAAGAATAGAGAACCCAGAAATAAACGGAAATACTTAGAGTCAATTAATATTTGACAAAGCAAACAAAAACCTAAAATAGGGAAAGGACACCCTTTTCAACAAATGGTGTTGGGATAATTGGCTAGCCACATGTAGGAGAATGAACCTGGATCCTCATCTCTCACCTTATACAAAACAACCAACTCAAGATGGATTAAGGACTTAAATCTAAGACCTGAAACTGTAAAAATTCTAGAAGAAAATCCCAAAAAAAACACTTCTAGACGTTGGCTTATGCAAGGATTTCATGACCAAGAACCCAAATGCAATAAAAACCAAGATAAACAGTTCGGACTTAATTAAACTAAAGTGCTTTTGCACAGCAAAAGGAACAGTTAGCAGAGTAAATAGACAACTCACAGAGTGGGAGAAAATCTTCACAATCTATACATCTAAGAAATGACTAATATCCTGAATCTAAAACAAACTCAAACAAATCAGTAAGAAAAAACAAACAAACAATCCCATCAAAAAGTGGGCTAAGGACTTGAATAGGCAATTCTCAAAAGAAGATATACAAATGGCCAACAAACTTATGAAAAAATGCTCAACATCACTAATGATCAAGGAAATGCAAATCAAAACCACAATGTGATACCACCTCACTCCTGCAAGAATGGCCGTAATCAAAAAAATAAAAAAAAATGTAGATGTTGGCATGGATGCGGTGATCAGGAAATATTTCTACACTGCTAAACTGCTGGTGGGAATGTAAACTAGTACAGCCACTATGGAAAACAGTGTAGCGCTTCCTTAAAGAACTGAAAGTAGAACTACCATTTGATCCAGCAATCCCACTACTGGGTATCTATCCAGAGGAAAAGAAATCACTATACGAAAAAGATACTTGCACATGCATGTTTATAGCACACAATTCACAATTGCAAAATTGTGGAACCAACCCAAATGTCCATCAATCAATGAGTGGATAAAGAAACTGTGGTGTATATATATATATATATATATATATATATACGTGTATATATATATATATATACGTGTATATATATATGTGTATATATGATGGAATATATATATATGATGAAATATCTATATGATGGAATATATATATATATGATGGAATATATATATATAGATAGAATATATATATTATATGATGGAATACTACTCAGCCATAAAAAGGAGTGAATTAACAGCATTGGCAGCAACCTGATGAGATTGGACACTATTATTCTAAGTGAAGTAGCTCAGGAATGGAAAACCAAACTTCATATGTTCTCACTGATATGTGGGACCTAAGCTATGAGGATGCAAAGGCACAAGAATGATGAAATGGACTGTGGGGACTTGGGAGAAAGAGTGGGAAGGGAGTGAGGGGTAAAAGACTACAAATATGGTGCAGTGTATATTGCTCAGGTGATGGATGCACCAAAATCTCACAAATCACCACTAAAGAACTTATTCATGTAACCAAATACCACCTGTACCCCAATAACTGATGGGAAAAATAAAAATAAATAAATAAAGATAATTTGACATCTTCCATTCTAATTTGGATGCCCTTTATATCTTTCTCTTGTCTGATTGCTCTAGCTAGGACCTACAGTACTATCTTGAATAACAATGATGACAGTGGGCATCTTTATCGTGTACCAGGTCTTAGAGAAAAGGCTTTCAGTTTTTCCCCATTCAATATGACACTAGTTGTGTGTCTGTTGTATATGGATTTTATGTTGAAGTGTGTTCCTTCTATCCCCAGTTTTTTGAGGGTTTTTTTCATGGAGGGATGTTAAATTGTATCAAATGCTTTTTCAACATCAATTGAAATCACTATATTGTTTTAAATGCTTCATTCTGTGAATAGGATGTATCACATTGATTGATTTGAGTGTGTAGAACCATCCTTACATCCAAGGGATAAATCCTACCTGGTGATGACAAATGATCTTTGTAATGTATTGTTGAATTCACCTTGCTAGTATTTTGTAGAGGATTTTTGCATCAATATCCATCAGAGATATTGACCTATAGTTTTCTTTTTTTGTGTGTCTTTGTCTGATTTTGGTATCAGAGTAATACCAGCCTCATATAATGACTTTGGAAGTCTTCCCATCTCCTCTGTTTCTTGGAATGTTTTGAGTAGGATTGGTATTCATTCTTCTTAAGTGTTTGGTAGAATTCAGCAGTGAAGGTGTCAGGTCCCAGGCCTTTCGTTAGTGGAAAACTTTTTATTACAGCTTCCACCTTGTAACCTGTTAGTGGTCTGTTCACGCTTTTTTATTTCTTCATGGTTCAGTCTTGGTATGTTCTATATGTCTAGGAATGTGTTTATTTCTTCTAGATTTCATGATTATTGGCATATAGTTGTTCATGTTAGCCACTAATGATCCTTCCAGTTTCTTTGGTATCAGTTGTGATGTCTCCTTTTTTATTTCTGATTTCATTCATTTGGATTTTCTTACTTTTTTTCCTACTTAGTCTGGCTAATGGTTCATAAATTTGTTTAACTTTTCAAAAAAACCAACTTTTTGTTTCATTGATCTTTTTTCATGTCTATATTTTAAAAATAACTTATCCAAAATCTGTATTTATGCATCAAGTTTTACATTTTATGTCTTGTACCGATGTTATTGTTGACAACTTACATTTCCACTGTGAGAATCCCAGTTGTCTGTTTCTCTTAGTATTTTCCTTTGGGTCCATCAGTTTTCCTTTTGTATTGTTTTTTTATTTCAATTTCATTTCTTTCTACTCTGATCTTTATTATTTCTTTTCTCCTACTAATTTTGGGTTTGGTTTGCTCTTGCTTTTCTAGTTCTTCAAGATGCATCATTAGATTGTTTATTTGAAATTTTTCCTCTTTTTGATGTAGGAACTTATAACTATAAACTTCCGTCTTAGTACTGGTTTGCTATAGACCCCAGGTTTTTGTATCCATTATCAGTTGTTTCAAGAAATTTTTCAATTTCCTTTTTAGTCTCTTTATGGACTCACTAGTCATTCAGGAGCATACTGTTTAATTTCCATGTATAGGTATAGTTTCCAAAATTCCCCTTGTTATTGATTACTAGTTTTATTCTATTGCAGCCAAAGAAGATGCTTGATATTATTTCAAATTATGTGAATGTTTTAAGAATTGTTTTGTGACCTAACGTATAGTTTATCCTTGAGAATGATCCATGTGCTAAAGAAAAGAATGTGTATTCTCTAGCTCTTGAATAAAATGTTCTGTAAATATCTATTAGATCCATTTGTTTTATTGGGCAGATTCAGTTTGATGTATCTTTATTGATTTTCTGTCTGGAATTCTGTCCAATATTGCAAGTGAGGAGTTGAAATCTCCTCCTATTATTTTATTGGGGCCTAATTTCCTCTTTAGCTCTAATTTTGTCTTTATATATCTGGGTGCCTCAGTGTTCAGTGCATATATATTTAAAATTGTTATGTCCTCTTGCTGAATGACCCCATTATCATTATATAATGACCTTCTTTGTCTCTTATAGTTTTAGTGCTAAAATCTGTTTTGTCTGATATAAGTATAGCAATGCTGCTCTTTTTTGGTTTTCATTGGCTTGGAATATCTTTTTCCATCTTTCTATTTTCAGTCTATGTGTCTTTATTGGTGAAATATGTTTCTTTCCGGCCACAGATCATTGGATTATTTTTAATTGATTTAGCTGCTCTATGAAGTTTGATTGAAGAGTTTAGTCCATTTACATTCAATATTATTATTGATAAGTAAGGACTTACTCCTGTCATTTTGTTATTTGCTTTTGTTTGTTTTTTGGTCTTTTCTTCCTTCTTTCTTTTTTTTCTTGTCTTCCTTTTAATGAAGGTTATTTTCTCTGGCCATACAAGTTAGTTTCATGCTTTTAACTTTTGTGTCACCATTGTATTTTTTTTTTTTGGTTTGAGGCTACTGTGGGGCTTGAAAATACTATCTTATAATCCATTATTTTAAGCTGATAACAACTTAACACTGTGTGCATTAAAAAAAAAAAAAAGCAAAAAGAGAACTAAGAAAGACCATACACCTTAAGTTCATTTGCCCACATTTAAAATCCCTTTTGGTTGCTTTTAATATTGTCTTTTGGGGAAAATATAGCTATTATATTTTCCATACTTTTTTATCCACATTTATGAGCAATTATTGCACATTTTTACATCTACTTGAAGTTGTACCACCACTTATTTATTATTATTTATTTCAGTCTTTTTTCCCCTTTGTTTAATTTAGAATAGTTTCTTCTCTTATGTCTTCGAATTCACTTATTTCTTTTGTAGTTTCTAATCTACAATTAGATCCAGTATGCTTTTCATTTCAGACCTTGCATTGTTTTTTCTGGGTTTTCAATCTGTGTTTTTTTTATATATCCCCTTTTGATGAGTAGTATGACCAGTCTTCCCTCTGCTTTCTTGAACATATGGAATCTAGATAGTCAGTTATAACTATCTTATTTTCCTTGTAATGAATTCAATCATTGTTTAATTTTTAAACCTACTTCTATATATTACTTTTTTAAAATCATATATTCCCTTTTGCTTGCATGTCTGATAATTCTTGTTTGGATAAAAACCATTGTGATTTTATGTTAAGGTGCAGAAAATTTGTATGATCTTTTAAATACTTTTGTGTGTTCTTCCAAAATGTAGTTCAGTTACTAGAAAACAGTTTTATCCTTTTGAGGTTTGTATTTAACTTTATTAGAGCACACCAGAGCAGCTGTTAGCCTATGGATTATTTTTTTCCCTTTTACTGAGGAATACGCTTTGAACACTCTACCTGATATCCAATAAATTAGAGGTATTTCTCTCTGGAGGATGGTTACAGAAATTATTACTAGCACTATATAAACCCTTGTGTTGTTCTCTGTGCTCTTTTCTTTTGAGGGGGAGGGTGCATTAGTTTTATTTATTTATTTTTTAACGTTACAGATTTATTTATTCTTTTTTATTTTTCCATAAGTTATCGGGGTACAGGTAGTATGCCGCCAAGGGGAATTCAGTTCGGGGTGATTGGAGGAGAGTCCAGCCACTGGCCAGCCCTACTCCAGGGGAAGACCACCTTCCCACCCCATCTCCCTCTAAATCTTCATCCAGCTCTCTGAGAGCTACCTCCACCACACAATAAAACTTTGCACTCAACCTCAAAACCCAAATGTGATCCGCTTTCTCCAGTAACTAGGGCAAGAACCCAGGATACAGAAAGCCCTATGTCCTTGTGATAAGGCAGAGGGTCTAACTGAGCTGATTAACACAAGCCATCTGCAGACAGCAAAGCTGAAAAAGCACACTGTAACACAGCCCACTTGGGCTTCAGGAATCACAGACACCCCTAGATGCTGCCATGGGGCTAGAGCCCAAAAAGCACTCCCCACAGCCTCTGTACCTGCCCATCTGCATGCTCCCTTGAGCAGTGAAGCACCAAGGAAGTGAGCCACACCCCTGTCACACATCCTGCAAGGGGGCTAAGGAAACACACCCATTTCATTATTATTGAGGGACCGTGAAGCTAAGGCTTTTCTACCCAGATCTGGAATAGCATTGAAGAGCAATGGAAAGGAGAACATAGATATCAGGATAGCTTTAGGTGGAAGAAGGGAGGCCATGTCTCTCAGAGCCAGAGCCTAGAAGGACTGTACAGATGAGACTCCCCAGAAATAAACCCAGGACACTGTAGAGTTTGGGAGCAGACTCTGGAGTCAGATCTTCTATTTACTCCAGCTGTGTCACTTATTTGCCTTGTGACATTGGACAGATTAATAAACATCTCTGTTCCTCCGTGACCTTATCTGTTAAATGAATATGAATTATAATTGTACCAAATTCATTGTATGTTATAAGAAATGAATTAATGTTTTCATATGATTAAAATAGTGTCTGCCATACAATAAATACTTCATTATATAATTATGAAAATCATTTATAACTATGCATACTTTTCCATATTTAAGATCCACCATAATTTACTTACAACCTCCAGTAAAGTTTTTGTTTCAAATCTATTATGAATAATCATAAAATAAGCATTCATATATACAGTAATTAATATATACATTCAATGATATCTATTAATACTCAAGAAGTGAAACTTTTTTAAGGATGGAGGTGTTTATATACATTTCTATGAATATTGTCCCATTGGCTTTAAAAGAGAATAAACAAATTCACATGCTCCTTTATGCCCACATTCATTCATTCATTAAGTAGTCATTAATTTATCTAGTATCTATTGAGCCAGTACCTTTTAAACAGTGTTTCAGGTGTCTGGAATTCATTAGTGAGCCAAATAAAGTTCTCTGCTCATACGAAACATGTATGTTAGGGATGAAATATAAACAATAAAAATAAACGCAGAGAATTAGCAAAGTTGTTAGCAACTTCTACTTTCCAGTCAGATTTCCCTTGTTCAATTGTTGGCTCTGACACTTAAAAAGCTGTGTGACCTTGAACAAGATACTTAACAGATCATCAGTGCAATTGTTTGGTTGTTCAAATGGGTATAATAATAGTATAGTAGGCTAAATAATGTCTTGACATAAAGAGATTAAGCTGGTGGGTTTCATGTAATCACAAGGGTCTTTACATTAGCGTTAAATATAGTGAACTCCCAGTTTATCTTCAAAGAATCAGTATGTCAGTATGTTCATCTATCTTATTGTTTGATTCTCCATTTTAAAGTTTAACTTCCTGATTCTCTTTGCCCCCTTGCTCCCAGTTTCAGTAAACAACTTTCTTATCAGTCCTAATAAATAGTTCACATCTGTTCCCCTGGTCACCTGCTTTGACCCTAGTCACCCCTGGTAACCTGCTCTATCCTGACTCATCCTGAGCCACCAGTTCTGTAACCGCCCTTCCCACCAAACTACTTACCCCACCACTCTGGCTCATACGCCTGCTCTTTTTTAAAAGAGCCAATCGGAATTAGCTTAGACTGTACAGTCCAACCCTAGCCAATAGGGGAATGACACAGCAGTACAGGCTACCTGCATCAGGAATAAGAACCTCTTCTACTCCTCTGTCCAGGTGTGCTCTCGCCATTGTTCCGTCTGCAAGGAGCACTCTTTCTGCAGAAGGTAAAAATTGTCTTGCTGAGAAAATTAAATTCATGTTCAAGTGCTATTTCTTTGCAGCACTGGGGAACAAGCATTTTGCATTTCTAACAATTTGGTGGCCCGTACAGGGACCTATTCTCCTCTGGGGGTAGTCTCCAGTCCTCTCTCATAAGGAGGTGCCCTGCTGCCTCACTGCTGTGGCCTCAGGGGCGAGGAATTGAGACCCACCTGCTGTGTTGAATAAACCCAGACTCTCAGCAATGCGGAAAGAAACAGGCTGGTGACCTGGAGTAAAGGATCCTCACATACTACGTGGACCAGACAACCTCGTGCACAAGCCAAGGAAGGAAACACTGGAGGAGCTGGTATTTCCTTGGTGGTCAAGACTAAGGAAAGAAAAAACGCAGGGGCAATGAAGCATTCCTTGATTGGGACATACCAAGGAAAGAGAAGCTGCAGGGGTGGTAAGGCATTCCTTAGTTGGGACTAAAGAAAGAAAATCCATGGGGGGCAGTGAAGTATTCCTTGGTCAGGAGGTTAAAAAGAGGTGAGACATTTCTAGTAAGGGAAATTGAGCCTCACCCCAAAAGGCAAGACATTTCCTGTAAGGGAATTGAGCCTCACTCCAAAATGTGAAACATTTCTGGCAAGGGAAATTGAGCCTCACCCCCAAAATGGAAAATACCCAAGTAAGGTAAAGGATAAAGCTAACAACAATAATATTCCGCCTAATAATCCCCTAGGCCTAATGTTAAAATATTAGAAGGATAAAAAAATCTTAGAAAGAGAGAGAGAGAGACAGAGAGTCAAAGAGAGAGAGAGAGAGAAAGTAGTAAAGTGAAAGCAATGTACCCTATTCCTTTAAAAGTCAGGGTAAATTTAAAACCTGTAATTGATCATTGAAGGCCTTCCCCATGACCCTATAACACTCCAATACTGCCTGTAAAGAAGGCAGGTGGGTCACACCAGTTAGTGCAAGACCTTAGAGCTATTAATCAGATAGTCCAAATTACCCACCCTGTTGTTTTGATAATAGATTTTAAAAATGCCTTCTGGGTTTGTCCATTCGCAGAGGACAACCAGGACCTATTTGGCTTTGAGTGAGAAGACCCTCACTCCAATTGAAAGTAGCAATACTGATAGACAGTCTTACCCCAAGGGTTTACAGAGTCTCCAAATTTATTTAGTCAAATATTAGAACAAGTCATTTAATTAGCAAAGGTAAACAGCAAATTGAGCTTGAACAGATTTGAAGGCATCATATCCTTGCCTCTGCCAGAGACTAAACAAGTGCTTAGAAAATTTTAAGATTAGGTGGATACTGTCATCTATGTATAGACTCTTATGCCCTAAAAACAAAACCCTTATACAAAAAGCTCACACAAGATGGGCCCAACCCCCTCATTTGGCAATTACCAGAAATTCAACAGGTGGAAAGGTTGGAACAACTATTAGTAACTGCCCCTGTCCTATCTTTACCCTCCTTAAGCAGCCATTCCATCTTGTTTTCAGTGTAAACCAGGGCATAGCCTTAGAAATACTTACCCAAAAGCACGGAGGCCACTGACAACCCGTAGCCTTCCTATCAAAAATTCTTAACCCAGTAACGCACGGATGGCCCAAATGCATTCAGTCTTTAGCAGCAACTGCTTTGCTAACAGAAGAAAGTAGAAAAATAACTTTTAGAGGAAACCTCATTGTGAACACACCTCAGCAATTCAGAACTATCCCAAGTCAAAAAAAGCAAAAATGTAGCTTACTGACTCAAGAATCTTAAAGTATGATGCTATTCTGTTAGAAAAGTATGATTTAATATTAACCACTGATAATTCACTTAACCCAGCAGGTTTCCTAACAGGGGATCTAAATCTTAAATAGTTACCATACAAAGGCCCAACCAGACCTAAGAGGAACTCCCTTCAGGATGGGATGACACTTATTTATTTATAGGTGGTGCCACCTGGGTGATTGAGGGAAAAAGACCCAATGGGTATTCAGTAATTGACAGGGAAACTCTTGTAGAAATAGAGTTAGGAAAGTTGCATAATAATTGGTCTGCTCAAACGTGTGAGCTGTTTGCACTCAGCCGAGCCTTAAAGTACTTACAGAACCAGGAAAGAACCTTCTATACCAATTCTAAGTATGCCTTTGAAGTGGCTTATACATTTGGAAAAAAAAAAAGTTTAGACTGAACGAAGTCTTATTAATAGCAAAGGATAATTAAAATCCCAAACTTACAAGGTTTTCAACAGAAGTAAAGTGAGCTAAAAGTTAACAGTGTAACATGTATTATCCTAATTTCCAATCTTGTGGCCTTAGGCAGTCTAGTGCCCAGACATGAAGGAAGTTCACTTTGGAAAAGAACAGTTATCATCTTTGAAAAAAAAAGGAGGGGGGAGTGGAGAATTTATGTAAGAGAAATGTTATATGGTAAATTCTTGTCCTAAAATAGATTAACTGGTTGTTTAAAGAAAGTGATGTTTACAAGTCAGAAAGTTGAGGCATGTCAAAGACTGTCTGTGAAAGTCATGAAAAATGCTATAAAAGGGAATTTATGCAAGAATTGTTGTATAATTTAAAAGTAATTAGGCCTCCTGAATGTAAAACTATTGAAGAAACAGTTTATGTGCAAGGTGTGTAAGGAAAGTAAAACATACTTTTGGTAAAGGAGTTATAAGGAGGCATAAGAATGTGAATTTTTGCCTACATTAAAAGGTTAAAAAAATTGTTTTGAAGGTTTAAGCAAATTTTGAAATGTTAATTGTAAAGGAAATTCTGTGTGTAAACATATTGGCTAAAGTTAAAGGGGTATCATCCAGTTTTTCTTTGAACTGGACATTAAAAGCATGACAGTTTTTTTTTAAAGCACTAACCTGCTCTTTAACAAAAATTATAAAGGGTTAAAAAGAGTCTGTAAAAATCTTACCTTATGGTCAGACATTAAAATTGGATAAATAATGTCTACAAGGTTTTATAAAAATTGAGTTTAACATAAATAGCACACTAATATAAATGTAAAATTTAGCTTATCTGGTATAAAATCATACAGGAAGCATTGTCAAATATAAAATGACATTTGGCTTTCTTTGGTCTAAAAACCAACAAAAATAGGTGCTAAAAAAAAATCAGAAGGAAAAAGGATATTGCTAAACCAGAGAAAAATGTTATATAAACCTCTTATGAGGGAAATCCTGTTCCAACTGCATTGAGGGACCCACTGGGGACCCCAAGGCATGTGTGATGTAGTTCTCAGAGTTTGTAGGGGTATAGAAATTTACACCCTGGTGAAACAAGTTACAGATAGTTGCTTAGCATGTAGGAAAACTAATAAAAAGGCTATAAAAACATTACCCCTCAGGGGAAGGAATCCAGGCTTAAGGCCATTCCAGAATATCCAGATTGATTGCATAGAGATGCCTCTAATTAGTCATCTAAAGTATTTATTAGTAATAGTAGATCACCTTACTCATTGGGTAGAAGCTATTTCAAGTACAACTGCTAATAGTGTAGTCAAGGTATTAGCTGAAAATATTATACCCAAGTTTAGATTAATAGAAAAGACTGATACAGATAATAGGACTCATTTCACTGCACATGTCCTTAAGAAATGAGCCCAGGTTGCTGGGTGCGGTGGCTCACGCCTGTAATCCCAGCACTTTGGGAGGCTGAGGTGGGTGGATCAAGAGGTCAGGAGTTTGAGACCAGCCTGACCAACATAGTGAAACCCCATCTCTAATGAAAATACAAAAATTAGCTGTGCATTGTGGCAGGCGCCTGTAGTCCCAGCTACTCAGGAGGCTGAGGCAGGAGAATGGTGTGAACCTGGGAGGCGGAGGTTGCAGTGAGCCAAGTCGCACCACTGCACTCCAGCCTAGGTTGAAAAAAAAAAAAAAAGAAATGAGCCCAGGTACTGGATATAACATGGGAATATCATAATCTCTGACACCTACCTTCATCAATGAAAGTAGGAAGGCTTATTACCCTGTTGAGAGTCTGAACTGCTCCCTGAAAAAACATAGGCCTAGCCCCTTATGAGATGCTTTATGGATTGCCTTATCTACATTCTACTACTGATTGCTCTACGTTTGAAACAAAAGATCAGATTCTCAGAAATTATATACTTGGTTTAATTTAGAATGGCAATCATTAAAAAGTCAGGAAACAACAGTTGCTGGAGAGGATGTGGAGAAATAGGAACACTTTTACACTGTTGGTGGGACTGTAAACTAGTTCAACCATTGTGGAAGTCAGTGTGGCGATTCCTCAGGGATCTAGAACTAGAAATACCATTTGACCCAGCCATCCCATTACTGGGTATATACCCAAAGGACTATAAATCATGCTGTTATAAAGGCACATGCACACATATGTTTATTGTGGCACTATTCACAATAGCAAAGACTTGGAACCAAGCCAAATGTCCAACAACGATAGACTGGATTAAGAAAACGTGGCACATATACACCATGGAATACTATGCAGCCATAAAAAATGATGAGTTCATGTCCTTTGTAGGGACATGGATGAAACTGGAAACCATCATTCTCAGCAAACTATCGCAAGGACAAAAAACCAAACACTGCATGTTCTCACTCATAGGTGGGAATTGAACAATGAGAACACATGGACACAGGAAGGGGAACATCACACTCTGGGGACTGTTGTGGGATTGGGGAGGGGGGAGGGACAGCATTAGGAGATATACCTAATGCTGAATGACGAGTTAATGGGTGCAGCACACCAACATGGCACATGGATACATATGTAACAAACCTGCACATTGTGCACATTTACCCTACAACTTAAAGTATGATAATAATAATAATAAAGAAATTATATACTTGGTTTATCTTCCACTTTCCCTTCCCTCAGAACTAAAGGTCTTTTAGCACAGGTGCCACCCCTAGCGTTTCCAGCACACCAACGTCAGCCTGGGGACCACGTTGTTGTCAAAAGTTAGAGAGAAGGAAAATCTCAAACTGGGGGAGGACCTTACCTAGTGCTCCTGACTACTGAAATGGCAGAGTCTGGACAGCAGAAAAAGGATGGACCCATCACACCGAAGTCAGGAAAGTGCTGCCCCCTCCAGAGTCATGGGCCATAGTCCCAGGGGAAATCCCTATCAAACTAAAGATAAGAAAAATTTAACTCCTTTCATCTATTCTGTTACTCCTTCTTCTTTCCTTGCTCTATTGCTGACTACCTAGTTATTAATGTAACCAAGTCAATTTTGCCTCAAACTATTATATTTGAGGCTTGCCTTGTTATGCCCTGTGAAGATCTGCCAAGTTAGAGGCAACTCTCCACTTCAGAAAACTATCTTTATCCTTCCTAGCTCTCCTCAGACTAAAAATCTGTTAACTGGGATAAATTAGTTTGAGAAGAGTTTGATGAAGATTCCAGTATAAACTGGAAATCTTGTCCTCCTAGAGCAGAGCTTCTCTGCCAAAGTTGGCTCAATAATCTATAAAATACTAAAGAGCAAGGATGGACCACCCTAACTAGTACTTGCAGTTGCTGAAAACCATATAGTCATTTTACTAAAGGAGCTATCCCTCCCCACTGTCAGCTAAACCAATGTAATCCAGTACAGATTACCATCTCTGCTCCCCAGAGTTCTTCCCCTTCATTAAGCCATTTCTATGGTATAGGAGCAGAAGCCTCAGGATCCTTTGAAATGTGCTTCATTGCCTCCTCACTTCCTGTACCCTTTTCTCCCTCTCCTAAGTTCTCCTCTAACCAACATTCTCTTGTTATATACCCAATGATAAAACCGAAGTAGTTGTTGTAGAGGTTAACTATTTAAAACAAACTATAGCAATTGAAACAGGGTATCAGGATGCAAATGCTTGGCTGGAATGGATAAAATATTCTGTTTGCATGTTAAACAAAAGTGACTGTAACGCTTGTGCGATAGGCAGGCCAGAGACCCAGATTGTTCCCTTTCCACTTGGGTGGTCCTCTCAGGGACCTGGCATGAGCTGTATGGTAGCTGTCTTCCAGAACCCCACAGCCTGGGGCGATGAGTCATGCAAGGCTCTTTTACTGCTGTTCCCTGAGGTTAAGAGCCCTGTGTGTCAGCCCTCAAGGGCTACCTGGCCTCCAGCCCCTGGTGTTAACTTCACCTCATTCCTTTCACAGCAGAGGGAAAAGTTAGCATTCCTTGAAGATTTAACAGGATGCAGTGTAACCAAGCCTTTTCAAGAGCTTACCAATCAGTCTGTCTTTGTTCATCCCTGAGCATAAGTGTGGTGGTATTGTGGGGGACTATTGCTGGGTACTCTGCCAAGTTATTAGAGCAGCACTTGTGCTCTAGTCCAGTTCACATCCCTTTCACTCTAGCATTCCATCAACATGATTACAAAAAAAAAGAGAAAATCGTAAAAGAAGAAGTGCCCTACATGGGTCCTTTGAACCCCATGTTTATGTAAATGCTATTAGAGCTCAATGAGGAGTACCAGATGAATTTAAAGCCCGCAATCAAATAGCTTCAGGATTTCAGTCAATATTCTAGTGGGTGAAAATTAATAAAAATGTATACTGGATAAATTACATCCATTATGATCAATAGTGGTTTATTAACTACACTAGAGATGCTGCTAAAGAAATAGCAGTGCAATTAGGGGCTACTAGCCAGATGGCTTGGGAAAATAGAATAGCCTTAGACATTATATCAGCAGAAGGAGGAGGAGCTTGCATCATGATTAAAACTCAATGTTGTACCTTCATCCCAAACAATACTGCCACTGATGGAAGTATAACAAAGGCATTGCAAGGTCTAACTGCTCTGTCCAATGAGTTAACCAAAAACTCTGCAGTAAATGACCCCTTTAAAAGGTGCCTAGAAAAATCATTCAGTAAATGGAAAAAAAATCATAGCCTCAATTCTTACTTCTCTCACAGCCATAGTAGGCGTGTTCATTCTTCTTGGGTGTTGTGTCATACCATGCATCTGTGGGCTGGTTCACAGGCTCATACAGGCAGCACTTACTAAAACCTCCCTTAATTCTCCTCCACCTTATTCAGAGAAGCTTTTTCTTTTAGAGAATCATGCAGAACAACTAAGCCAAGACATGTTAAGGAAGTTTGAAGAGAAAGAACCATAAAAATTCAACATGAAGAATTGTTAAATATAGTGAACCCCAAGTTTCTATTCAAAGAATCAGTATGTCAGTATGTTCAGCTCTCTTATTGATTCTCCATTTTAAAGTTTAACTTCCTGGTTTCCTTTGCCCCCTTGCTTCTAATTTCAGTAAGTAACTTTCCCACCAGTCCTAATCAGTAGTTCACATCTGTTCCCCTGGTCACCTGCTTTGACATGAGTCACCCCTGGTCACCTGCTCCATCCTGACTCATCCTGAGCCACCAGTTCTGTAACTGCCCTTCCTGCCAAACTACATGCCTCACCACTCTGGCTTATACTCCTGCTCTTTTTTAAAATAGCCAATCGGAATTGCTTAGACTGTGCAGTCCAACCCTAGCCAATATGGGAATGACACAGCAGTAAAGGCTATCTCCATCAGGAATAAGAACTTCTTCCCCTCCTCTGTCCAGGTGTGCTCTCACCATTGTTCCATCTGCAAGGAGCACTTTTTCTGCAGAAAGTAAAAATTGCCTTGCGAGAAAATTAAATTTATGTTTGAGTGCTATTTCTTTGTGACACCAGGGAAAAAGCATTTTGCATTTCTAAAGGAAGGGAGATGTGAGAATAAGAGTCAGTAGTAGGAGTAGGAGATGTGACAACAGAAGCAAGTGTTTGGAGTGAAAGAAGGAAGAGTTCATGAGCCAAGGAATGCAGGCAGCCTTTAGGAGGTGAAATAGGCAGGAAAACAGATTATTCATTACAGTCTCCAGGAGAAAACAGACTTGACATCTCCTTGATTTATCTGACCTAGGGGTGTCTGCCAACACCTCTGCTAATGCTACATTAATACATTTGCATTTCCCAATGAAGAAGGTCTAAAAGGTATAAAGTGTAATTTCCATTTGGCTCTTCCCACTAATGTAATAGTCATTTCCACTTTCTCTTCTATTATCTCTCTGAATCATTTCCTTATGTTTCTATCACCTTAGAGGTTTTGCTGGCATATTATTTGATAGGAAAATAGCAAGTTTTAATACAAGATGTGTGATATGAGCCCAATATTGTAATAAACATTTAACCCTATATGTATGTGTGCATAAGTTATATATGTGTATATATATGTATATATATATATATAAAATGGGTGAATACACATAATGTACACATACATATATAGATGTTCATGTACACCTGTACCCACATATTATCTTTAAAATGTATTCCAAAGTGTAAGTAACTTCTTCTGGGAGATGAGCTCTGAGAAGCATAACAAATTATGTTACTTCTTCTTTTATTATTATTATTACACTTCAGGTTTTAGGGTACATGTGCACAATGTGCAGGTTTCTTACATATGTATCCATGTGCCATGTTGGTGTGCTGCACCCATTAACTCGTCATTTAGCATTAGGTATATCTCCTAATGCTGTCCCTCCCCCTCCCCCCACCCCACAACAGTCCCCGGAGTGTGATGTTCCCCTTCCTGTGTCCATGAGTTCTCATTGTTCAATTCCCACCTATGAGTGAGAACATGCGGTGTTTGGTTTTTTGTCCTTGCGATAGTTTGCTGAGAATGATGGTTTCCAGTTTCATCCATGTCCCTACAAAGGACACGAACTCATCATTTTTTATGGCTGCATAGTATTCCATGGTGTATATGTGCCACATTTTCTTTATCCAGTGTATTATTTATCAGCATTTGGGTTGTTTCCAAGTCTTTGCTATTGTAAATAGTGCTGCAATAAATGTATGGGTGCATATATCTTAATAGTAGAATGGTTTATAATCCTTTGGGTATATACCCAGTAATGGGATTGCTGGGTCAAATGGTATTTCTAGTTCTAGATCCCTGAGGAATCGCCACACTGACTTCCACAATGGTTGAACTAGTTTACAGTCCCACCAACAGTGTAAAAGTGTTCCTATTTCTCCACATCCTCTCCAGCACCTGTTATTTCCTGACTTTTTAATGATCGCCATTCTAACTGGTGTGAGATGGTGTCTCATTGTGGGTTTGATTTGCATTTCTCTGATGGCCAGTGATGATGAGCGTTTTTTCATGTGTTTTTTGGCTGCATAATTGTCTTCTTTTGAGAAGTGTCTGTTCATGTCCTTCACCCACTTTTTGATGAGGTTGTTTTTTTCTTGTAAACTTGTTTGAGTTCATTGTAGATTCTGGATATTAGCCCTCTGTCAGATGAGTAGGTTGCAAAAATTTTCTCCCATTTTGTAGGTTGCCTGTTCACTCTGATAGTAGTTTCTTTTGCTGTGCAGAAGCTCTTTAGTTTAGTTAGATTCCATTTGTCAATTTTGGCTTTTGTTGCCATTGCTTTCGGTGTTTTAGACATGAAGTCCTTGCCCACACCTATGTCCTGAATGGTATTGCCTAGGTTTTCTTCTAGGGTTTTTATGGTTTTAGGTCTAACATTTAAGTCTTTAATCCATCCTGAATTAATTTTTCTATAAGGTGTAAGGAAGGGATCCAGTTTCAGCTTTCTACATATGGCTAGCCAGTTTTCCCAGCACCATTTGTTAAATAGGGAATCCTTTCCCCATTTCTTGTTTTTGTCAGGTTTGTCAGAGATCAGATAGCTGTAGATATGCAGCACTATTTCTGAGGGCTCTGTTCTGTTCCATTGATCTATGTCTCTATTGTGGTATCAGTACCATGCTGTTTTGGTTACTGTAGCCTTGTAGTATAGTTTGAAGTCAGGTAGCGTGATGCCTCCAGCTTTGTTCTTTTGGCTTAGGATTGACTTGGTGATGCGGGCTCTTTTTTGGTTCCATATGAACTTTAAAGTAGTTTTTTCCAATTCTGTGAAGAAAGTCATTGGTAGCTTGATGGGGATGGCATTGAATCTATAAATTACCTTGGGCAGTATGGCCATTTTCACAATATTGATTCTTCCAACCCGTGAGCATGGAATGTTCTTCCATTTGTTTGTATCCTCTTTTATTTCATTGAGCAGTGCTTTGTAGTTCTTGAAGAGGTCCTTCACATCCCTTGTAAGTTGGATTCCTAGGTATTTTGTTCTCTTTGAAGCAATTATGAATGGGAGTTCACTCATGATTTGGCTCTTTGTCTATGATTAGTGTACAAGAATGCTTGTGATTTCTGTACATTGACTTTGTATCCTGAGACTTTGCTGAAGTTGCTAACCAGGTTAAAGAGATTTTGGGCTGAGACGATGGGATTTTCTAGATATACAATCATGTCATGTGCAAACAGGGACAATTTGACTTCCTCTTTTGCTAATTGAATACCCTTTATTCCCTTCTCCTGCCTGATTGCCCTGGCCAGAACTTCCAACACTATGTTGAATAGGAGTGGTGAGAGAGGGCATCCCTGTCTTGTGCCAGTTTTCAAAGGGAATGCTTCCAGTTTTTGCCCATTCAGTATGATACTGGCTGTGGGTTTGTCATAGATAGCTCTTATTATTTTGAGATACATCCCATCAATACCTAATTTATTGAGAGTTTTTAGCATGAAGCGTTGTTGAGTTTTGTCAAAGGCCTTTTCTGCATCTATGGAGATAATCATGTGGTTTTTGTCTTTGGTTCTGTTTATATGCTGGATTACATTTATTGATTTGCGTATTTTGAACCAGCCTTGCATCCCAGGGATGAAGCCCACTTGATCATGGTGTATAAGCTTTTTGATGTGCTGCTGGATTTGGTTTGCCAGTATTTTATTGAGGATTTTTGCATCAATGTTCATCAAGGATATTGGTCTGAAATTCTCTTTTTTGGTTGTATCTCTGCCAGGCTTTGGTATCAGGATGATGCTGGCCTCATAAAATGTGTTAGGGAGGATTCCCTCTTTTTCTATCAATTGGAATAGTTTCAGAAGGAATGGCACCAGTTCCTCCTTGTACCTCTGGTAGAATTCGGCTGTGAATCCATCAGGTCCTGGACTCTTTTTGGTTGGTAAGCTATTGATTATTGCCACAATTTCAGAGCCTGTTGTTGGTCTATTCAGAGATTCAACTTCTTCCTGGTTTAGTCTTGGGAGGGTGTATTTTTTGAGGAATTTATCCATTTCTTCTAGATTTTCTAGTTTATTTGCATAGAGGTGTTTGTAGTATTCTCTGATGGTAGATTGTATTTCTGTGGGATCGGTGGTGATGCACCTTTTTCATTTTTTATTGCATCTATTTGATTCTTCTCTCTTTTCTTCTTTATTAGTCTTTCTAGCGGTCGATCAATTTTGTTGATCTTTTCAAAAAACCAGCTCCTGGATTCATTAATTTTTTGAAGGGTTTTTTGTGTCTCTATTTCCTTCAGTTCTGCTCTGATTTTAGTTATTTCTTGCCTTCTGCTAGCTTTTGAATGTGTTTGCTCTTGCTTTTCTAGTTCTTTTAATTGTGATGTTAGGGTGTCAATTTTGGATCTTTCCTGCTTTCTCTTGTGGGCATTTAGTGTTATAAATTTCCCTCTACACACTGCTTTAAACGTGTCCCAGAGATTCTGGTATGTTGTGTCTTTGTTCTCATTGGTTTCAAAGAACATCTTTAGTTCTGCCTTCATTTCATTATGTACCCCGTAGTCATTCAGGAGCAGGTTGTTCAGTTTCCATGTAGTTGAGTGGTTTTGAGTGAGTTTCTTAATCCTGAGTTCTAGTTTGATTGCACTGTGGTCTGAGAGACAGTTTGTTATAATTTCTGTTCTTTTACATTTGCTGAGGAGAGCTTTACCTCCAACTATTGGTCAATTTTGGAATAGGTGTGGTGTGGTGCTGACAAAAATGTATATTCTATTGATTTGGGGTGGAGAGTTCTGTAGATGTCTATTAGGTCCACTTTGTGCAGAGCTGAGTTCAATTCCTGGATATCCTTGTTAACTTTCTGTCTCATTGATCTGTCTAATGTTGACAGTGGGGTGTTAAAATCTCCCATTATTATTGTGTGGGAGGTTAAGTCCCTTTGTAGGTCACTCAGGATTTGCTTTATGAATCTGGGTGCTCCTGTGTTGGGTGCATATATGTTTAGGATAGTTAGCTCTTCTTGTTGAATTGATCCCTTTACCATTATGTAATGGCCTTCTTTGTCTCTTTTGATCTTTGTTGGTATAACGTCTATTTTTTCAGAGACTAGGATTGCAACCCCTGCCTTTTTTTGTTTTCCATTTGCTTGATAGATCTTCCTCCTTCCATTTATTTTGAGTCTATTTGTGTTTCTGCATGTGAGATGGGCTTCCTGAATACAGCACACTGATGGGTCTTGACTCCTTATCCAATTTGCCAGTCTATGTCTTTTAATTGGAACATTTAGCCCATTCACATTTAAAGTTAATAGTGTTATGTATGAATTTGTTCCTGTCATTATGATGTTAGTTGCTTATTTTCCCCTTTAGTTGATGCAGTTTCTTCCTAGCCTCGATGGTCTTTACAATTTGGCATATTTTTGCAGGGGCTGGTACAAGTTGTTCATTTCCATGTTTAGTGCTTCTTCAGGAGCTCTTTTAGGGCAGGCCTGGTGGTGACAAAATCTCTCAGCATTTGCTTGTCTGTAAAGTATTTTATTTCTCCTTCACTTATGAAGCTTAGTTTGGCTGGATATGACTTTCTGGGTTGAAAATTCTTTTCTTTAAGAATGTTGAATATTGGTCCCCACTCTCTTCTGGCTTGTAGAGTTTCTGCTGAGAGATCAGCTGTTGGTCTGATGGGCTTCCCTTTGTGGGTAACCCAACCTTTCTCTCTGGCTGCCCTTAACATTTTTTCCTTTATTTCAACTTTGGGTGGAATGCGCAGTATTAGGGTGGGACTGACCCGATTTTCCAGGTGCCGTCTGTTACCCCTTTCTTTTACTGGGAAAGGGAACTCCCTGACCCCTTGCACTTCCCGAGTGAGGCAATGCTTCACCCTGCTTTGGCTCATGCACAGTGTGCTGCACCGACTGTCCTGTACCCACTGTTTGGCACTCCCTAGTTAGATGAACCCGGTACCTCAAATGGAAATGCAGAAATCACCCATCTTCTGTGTCACTCATGCTGGGAGCTGTAGACCGGAGCTGTTCTTATTCGGCCATTTTGGCTCCACCCTCTGTTACTTCTTATTTCTTACATTTCAAGTAGAAGACAGGAAGAGTGGTGAATATAATTTAACATAAGTTACTTACTTGTCTATGCTTTGGAGATGACATGAGGCTAATTATATTAGGACTATAGCATAAAATTATCATCCCACTTATGTTAAAAGCAAAATAATATAGGAGAAGCTGAGAAAGATTAAATCCTTGTAATTCTTCTTAGAAATTGTGTCCAGCCAAGCATTGTGGCTCACGCCTGTAATCCCAGCACTTTGGGAGCCTGAGGTGGGTGGATCACTTGAGGTCAGGAGTTCAAGACTAGTCTGGCCAACATGGTGAAACCCTGTCTCTACTAAAAATACAAAAATTATCCTGGTGTGGGGGTGGGCACCTGTAGTCCCAGCTGCTTGGGAGGCTGAAGCAGGAGAATCACTTGTACCCTGGAGGTGGAGATTGCAGTGAGCCAAGATCATGCCATGGTACTCCAGCCTGGGCAACAAAAGCGAGACTCCATCTCAAAAAAAAAAAAAACTAAAAAAATACTGAAAAAGAAATTTTGTTTATGTTTGAAGAGAGAAGCATGACAGAACACATGAGCAGCGATATGAAAGCATGTATTTATACTTCATTACATCGTTCTAAGTTGGAAACATGAAGTAATAAAAGTAATCTGATTCTTTATTTAGAGATAAAGTAATGACCCTTTAAAGTAACACCAGGCCAGGTGCAGTGGCTCATACCTGTAATCCCAGCACTTTGGGAGGCCGAGGCGGGCAGATCACAAGGTCAGGAGATTGAGACCATCCTGGCTAACATGGTGAAAACCCACCTGTACTAAAACTACAAAAAGTTAGCCAGGTGTGATGGTATGCATCTGTAATCCCAGCTACTCAGGAGGCTGAAGCAGGAGAATCAGTTGAACCTGAGAGGCAGAGGTTACAGAGAGCCGAGATCACACCACTGCACTCCAGCCTGGGTGACAGAGCAAGACTTTGTCTCAAAAAAAAAAAAAAAAGAACACCGAGGTGAATATAAGAATTCTAACATTTAATGTCCATTCCTCCCTTTGACTGATCCTCTGAATATTTCCCTACAGGTTAGAGCTGCCCCTGGACACAGTTTCTCACTTTCAAATCCAATCCTCAAGTAACTCTAACACTCAACCAAAATAGCTTCCTTACCCTCTTCCCCTTTGTCCTTTCTGTCCTTATCATTTTGAGAACCAGCATGGCCTCCTGGAACTCTATTTTCTTTAATTTCTGACCTACATTATGCATAAAAGTAGGAAGGTCTAATAAACTGACTCAGCAAATAATAATGCTTTTTATTTAGAACATGCAGAGAAGAAATGCCTTTGAATTATAATACACAAATCATATTTCTCTATTTAATAATAACATATTAATGACTGAACATTAGATAAGTATGAACATTATGTGACAGCCAATGCAACTGTTACAGAGTATGGAGAATAGCAGATATATTTGCACAGTGAAACATAGGAAACTCTCTGTAATGGAGGTTGAATGTTCACCAGATCCTCAGGAAAGGGAAAATGTGAGATGACAGGTGAGAAAAGGCATTACAGATAGTGAAAGATGGATAACGCCCCAGAGGAAAGAGAGCTGCAGGGACTGCACAGCAGCAGCCAGGCCATCAGCTCTTCTTCAGACAGGAATGAAGCACAGCTGGTAGAAGGGTGGCACAGAGGCAAATCCATTGACAACAGGAGTGGTGTCAAGGTTCTTTGGGTCAACCAGAGATTTCAGGTTAAAGTTCTGTAAAATGGAGGTCAGGAATAAAAACAGCTCCATGCGGGCCAGGGCTTCTCCCAAACAAATCCGTTTTCCTGAAAATAGCAAACACAGGGAGCAGTTACTCCTCATGTGTAACTGTGACAGTGACAAACACTGTCTCTGTAACTGGCACAAACAGAATATGCAATAACTGTTCAGTGAATCATAGGAGGGATGAGGAGATAGATGGGTGGATGGGTGCATGCGTGAAAGAATTGGTGGATGAGTGGATGGATAAATGGATGAGTAGATGGATGGAGAGGCAACTGAAAAATGAATGGACTTAGTCTTCACCTAATATCAGATCTTAACAGGCACCCTGTACTCAACAAATATTTGTTGAATACCAGCTACATGCCAAGCACTTTATTAAAATCTTTCTAAAGACTTTAAATGTCTTCACCAATCTTTCTTTAGAAACATACATTTCTTGGGGGGTGGAGCCAAGATCACCAAATAGGAACAGCTCTGGTCTACAGCTCCCAGCCTGAGCGACACAGAATACGGGTGATTTCTGCATTTCTGTTTGAGGTACTGGTTTCATCTCACTAGGGAGTACCAAACAGTGGGTGCAGCACAGTTGGTACAGTGCCCCATGCACAAGCTAAAGCAGGGCGAGGCATTGCCTCACTCAGGAAGCGCAAGGGGTCAGGGAGTTCCCTTTCCTAGTCAAAGAAATGGGTAACAGACAGCACCTGGAAAATCGGGTCAGTCCCACCCTAATACTGCGCTTTTCCAATGGGCCTGGAAAATGACACACCAGGAGATTGTGTCCCACACCTGGCTTGGAGGGTCCTATGCCCACAGAGTCTCACTGATTGCTAGCACAGCAGTCTGAGATCAAACTGCAAGGTGGCAGCGAGGCTGGGGGAGGGGCGCCCACCATTGCCCAGGTTTGCTTAGGTAAACAAAGCAGCCAGGAAGCTCGAACTGGGGGGAGCCCACCACAGCTCAAGGTGGCCTGTCTGCCTCCATAGGCTCTACCTCTGTGGGTGGGCAAAGACAAACAAAAATTCAGCAGGCACCTCTGCAGACTTAAATGTCCCTCTCTGACTGACAGCTTTGAAGAGAGTAGTGGTTCTCCCAGCATGCAGCTGGAGATCTGAGAACGGACAGACTGCCTCCTAAAGTGGGTCCCTGACCCCTGAGCAGCCTAACTGGGAGGCACCCCCCAGTAGGGACAGACTGACACCTCACTCGGCCGGGTACTCCTCTGAGACAAAACTTCCAGAGGAACTATCAGACAGCTGAATTTGTGGTCTCATGAAAATCTGCTGGTCTGCAGCCACTGCTGCTGACACCCAGCCAAACGGGGTCTGGAGTGGACCTCTAGCAAACTCCAACAGACCTGCAGCTGAGGGTCCTGTCTGGTAGAAGGAAAACTAACAAACAGAAAGGACATCCACACCAAAAACCCATCTGTACATCACCATCATCAAAGACCAAAAGTAGATAAAACCACAAAGATGGGGAAAAAACAGAGCAGAAAAACTGGAAACTCTAAAAAGCAGAGCACCTCTCCTCCTCCAAAGGAACGCAGTTCCTCACCAGCAATGGAACAAAGCTGGACGGAGAATGACTTTGACGAGTTGCGTGAAGAAGGCTTCAGACGATCAAACTACTCTGAGCTATGGGAGGAAATTCAAAACAATAGCAAAGAAGTTAAAAACTTTGAAAAAAAATTAGACGAATGGATAACTAGAATAACCAATGGAGAGAAGGGCTTAAAGGAGCTGATGGAGCTGAAAGCCAAGTATTGAGAACTACGCCAAGATTGCAGAAGCCTCGGTAGCCGATGAGATCAACTGGAAGAAAGAGTATGGCTGATGGAAGATGAAATGAATGAAATGAAGTGAGAAGGGAAGTTTAGAGAAAAAAGAATAAAAACAAATGAACAAAGCATCCAAGAAATTTGGGACTATGTGAAAAGACCAAACCTACATCTAATTGGTGTACCTGAAAATGATGGGGAGAATGGAACCAAGTTGGAAAACACTCTGCAAGATATTATCCAGGAGAACTTCCCCAATCTAGAAGGCAGGCCAACATTCAGATTCAGGAAATACAGAGAATGCCACAAAGATATTCCTCGAGAAGAGCAACTCCAAGACACATAATTGTCAGATTCACCAAAGTGGAAATGAAGGAAAAAATGTGAAGGGCAGCCAGAGAGAAAGGTTGGGTTACCCACAAAGGGAAGCCCATCAGACTAACAGCTGATCTCTTGGCAGAAACTCTACAAGCCAGAAGACAGTGGGGGCTGATATTCAACATTCTTAAAGAAAAGAATTTTCAACCCAGAAATTCATATCCAGCCAAATTAAGCTTCATAAGTGAAGGAGAAATAAAATACTTTACAGACAAGCAAACGCTGAGTGATTTTGTCACCACCAGGCCTGCCCTAAAAGAGCTCCTGAAGGAAGCACTAAACATGGGAAGGAACAACCGGTACCAGCCCCTGCAAAAACATGCCAAATTGTAAAGACCATCGAGGCTAGAAAGAAACTGCATCAACTAACGAGCAAAATAACCAACTAACATCATAATGACAGGATCAGATTCACACATAACAATATTAACGTTAAATGTAAATGGGCTAAATGCTCCAATTAAAAGACACAGACTGGCAAACTGGATAAGGAGTCAGGACCCATCAGGGTGCTGTATTCAGGAAACCTATCTCACCTGCAGAGACACACATAGACTCAGAATAAAGGGATGGAGGAAGATCTGTCAAGCAAATGGAAAACAAAAAAAGGCAGGGGTTGCAATCCTAGTCTCTGATAAAATAGACTTTAAACCAACAAAGATCAAAAGAGACAAAGAAGGCCATTACATAATGGTAAAGGGATCAATTCAACAAGAAGAGCTAACTATCCTAAACATATATGCACCCAACACAGGAGCACTCAGATTCATAAAGCAAGTCCTGAGTGACCTACAAAGGGACTTAAACTCCCACACAATAATAATGGGAGATTTTAACACCCCACTGTCAACATTAGACAGATCAATGAGACAGAAAGTTCACAAGGATATCCAGGAATTGAACTCAGCTCTGCACAAAGTGGGCCTAATAGACATCTACAGAACTCTCCACCCCAAATCAACAGAATATACATTTTTGTCAGCACCACACCACACCTATTCCAAAATTGACCACATAGTTGGAAGAAAAGCTCTCCTCAGCAAACGTGAAAGAACAGAAATTATAACAAACTGTCTCTCAGACCACAGTGCAATCAGACTAGAACTCAGGATTAAGAAACTCACTCAAAACCACTCAACTACATGGAAATTGAACAACCTGCTCCTGAATGACTACGGGGTACATAATGAAATGAAGGCAGAAATAAAGATGTTCTTTGAAACCAACGAGAACAAAGACACAACATATCAGAATCTCTGGGACACATTCAAAGCAGTGTGTAGAGGGAAATTTATAGCACTAAATTCCCACAAGAGAAAGCAGGAAAGATCCAAAATTGACACCCTAACATCACAATTAAAAGAACTAGAAAAGCAAGAGCAAACACATTCAAAAGCTAGCAGAAGGCAAGAAATAACTAAAATCAGAGCAGAACTGAAAGAAATAGAGACACATAAAACCCTTCAAAAATATTAATGAATCCAGGAGCTGGTTTTTTGAAAAGATCAACAAAATTGATCGACCGCTAGCAAGACTAATAAAGAAGAAAAGAGAGAAGAATCAAATAGATGCAATAAAAAATGAAAAAGGGGACATCACCAACGATCCCACAGAAATACAATCTACCATCAGAGAATACTACAAAGATCTCTATGCAAATAAACTAGAAAATCTAGAAGAAATGGATAAATTCCTCAACAAATACACCCTCCCAAGACTAAACCAGGAAGAAGTTGAATCTCTGAATAGACCAACAACAGGCTCTGAAATTGTGGCAATAATCAATAGCTTACCAACCAAAAGGAGTCCAGGACCTGATGGATTCACAGCCGAATTGTACCAGAGGTACAAGGAGGAACTGGTACCATTCCTTCTGAAACTATTCCAATTGATAGAAAAAGAGGGAATCCTCCCTAACACATTTTATGAAGCCAGCATCATCCTGATACCAAAGCCAGGCAGAGACACAACCAAAAAAGAGAATTTCAGACCAGTATCCTTGATGAACATTGATGCAAAAATCCTCAATAAAATACTGGCAAACCAAATCCAGCAGCACATCAAAAAGCTTATCCATCATGATCAAGTGGGCTTCATCCCTGGGATGCAAGGCTGGTTCAACATACGCAAATCAATAAATGTAATCCAGCATATAAACAGAACCAAAGACAAAAACCACATGATTATCTCCAAAGATGCAGAAAAGGCCTTTGACAAAATTCAGTAACCCTTCATGCTAAAAACTCTGAATAAATTAGGTATTGATGGGACGTATCTCAAAATAATAAGAGCTATCTATGACAAACCCACAGCTGATATCATACTGAATGGGCAAAAACTGGAAGCATTCCCTTTGAAAACTGGCACAAGACAGGGATGCCCTCTCTCACCACTCCTATTCAACATAGTGCTGGAAGTTCTGGCCAGAGCAATCAGGCAGGAGAAGGAAATAAAGGGTGTTTAATTAGGAAAAGAGGAAGTCAAATTGTCCCTGTTTGCAGATGACATGATTGTATATCTAGATAACCCCTTCGTCTCAGCCCAAAATCTCCTTAAGTTGATTAGCAACTTCAGCAAAGTCTCAGGGTACAAAATCGATGTACAAAAATCACAAGCATTCTTGTACACCAAGCAGAGACAAACAGAGGGCCAAATCATGAGTGAACTCCCATTCATAATTGCTTCAAAGGGAATAAAATACCTAGGAATCCAAGTTACAAGGGATGTGAAGGACCTCTTCAAGGAGAACTACAAAGCACTGCTCAATGAAATAAAAGAGGATACAAACAAATGGAAGAACATTCCATGCTCATGGGTTGAAAGAATCAATATCGTGAAAGTGGCCACACTGCCCAAGGTAATTTATAGATTCAATGCCATCCCCATCAAGCTACTAATGACTTTCTTCACAGAATTGGAAAAAACTACTTTAAAGTTCATATGGAACCAAAAAAGAGCCCGCATCACCAAGTCAATCCTAAGCCAAAAGAACAAAGCTAGAGGCATCACGCTACCTGACTTCGGACTATAATACGAGGCTACAGTAACCAAAACAGCATGGTACTGGTACCACAACAGAGACATAGATCAATGAAACAGAACAGAGCCCTCAGAAATGATGCCGCATGTCTACAACTATCTGATCTTTGACAAACCTGACAAAAACAAGAAATGGGGAAAGGATTCCCTATTTAATAAATGGTGCTGGGAAAACTGGCTAGCCATATGTAGAAAGCTGAAACTGGATCCCTTCCTTACACCTTATACAAAAATTAATTCAAGATGGATTAAAGACTTAAATGTTAGACCTAAGACCATGAAAATCCTACAAGACAACCTAGGCAATACCATTCAGAACATAGGCATGGGCTAGGACTTCATGTCTAAAACACCAAAAGCAATGGCAACAAAAGCCAAAATTGACAAACAGGATCTAATTAAACTAAAGAGCTTCTGCACAGAAAAAGAAACTACCATCAGAGTGAACAGGCAACCTACAGAATGGGAGAAAATTTTTGCAACCTACTCATCTGACAGAGGGCTAATATCCAGAATCTACAATGAACTCAAACAAATTTGCAAGAAAAAAACAAACGACCCCATCAAAAAGTGGGTGAAGGACATGAACAGACACTTCTCAAAAGAAGACATTTATGCAGCCAAAAAACACATGAAAAAATGTTCATCATCACTGGCTATCAGAGAAATGCAAATCAAAACCACTGTGAGATACCATCTCACACCAGTTAGAATGGCCATCATTAAAAAGTCAGGAAACAACAGACGCTGGAGAGGGTGTGGAGAAATAGGAACACTTTTATACTGTTCGTGGGACTGTACACTTGTTCAACCATTGTGGAAGTCAGTGTGGCGATTCCTCAGGGATCTAGAACTAGAAATACCATTTGACCCAGCCATCCCATTACTGGGTATATACCCAAAGGACTATAAATCATGCTGCTATAAAGACACATGCACACGTATGTTTATTGCAGCACTATTCACAATAGCAAAGACTTGGAACCAACCCAAATGTCCAACAACAATAGACTGGATTAAGAAAATGTGGCACATATACACCATGGAATACTATGCAGCCATAAAAAATGATGAGTTCATGTCCTTTGTAGGGACATGGATGAAACTGGAAAACATCATTCTCAGCAAACTATCGCAAGGACAAAAAACCAAACACCGCAAGTTCTCACTCACAAGTGGGAATTGAACAATGAGAACTCATGGACACAGGAAGGGGAACATCACACTCTGGGGTCTGTTGTGGGGTGGGGGGAGAGGGGAGGGACAGCATTAGGAGATATACCTAATGCTAAATGATGAGTTAATGGGTGCAGCAAACCAACATGGCACATGGATACATATGTAACAAACCTGCACATTGTGCACATGTACCCTAAAACCTAAAGTATAATAATAATAAAAAAAAGAAACATACATTTCTTGTCCAGTGGGTTGAACTGAGAAGGGCTTAGAGGAACAGGCTAACAGACGGTATTTCCCTTTGTATTTCTGACTCAATATGCAGCCAAAGATTTTCTTCCCCTAGGTACTTTCAATAGCATATGTCTAAACATGTCACCTTCTCACTTTAAAACTTTAAACGGCTTCCCTGTATGTCCTATAGGATAAGGTCCCAATGGATTGATCTGGACCCTCTCATTCTGTTTCCAGTCTGATGATCCACATCACTCCTTACACTCTTCAAATCCGATACTGTCAACTCTAGGCATAGCCACTCATCATCGGTCTCCAGCACACCATGAGGTTTCAAATTTTATATCATGCTGCTCCTTCTGAACAAAATGAACTTTTCTCTTACCACAGTCAGGACATAGGTCAAATTTTATCTCCTTTTTCTTTTATCCTCTTTCTCATCTCCTTGAGCAAGAAAATGTTGCCTTCTCTGGATTTCCTCAACATTATATTTATACTTCCATTGAAAAATATGCTATGGTCTGAATATGCCTCCCCCAAATTCGTATGTTGACACATAATCCCAATGCAACATTACTAAAGAGCTGGCTCCTTTTAGGAAGTGAATAAGTCAGGAGGGCTCTGTCCCTGCTAAAATAATAACATCAAGAGATGCAAGGGAGCCATTTCTCCCCTTTTGCCTTTTTTACCCTTCTGCCATATAAGGATACAGAGGGGTCATTATCTGTAAGGAAGAGGCCCACATCAGACACTGAACTTGCTGACACCTTGATCTTGGAACTCCCAGCCTTCAGAACTGTGAGAAATACATGTCCATTATTTATCAGTTGCCTAGTCTTGGATATTTTGTTATGGCAGAAGAAACAGGCAGCATGGGTCACCTGGAATAATAATTACTGATTTATTTATTTATTAGTGTGCGATATGGTTGGGCTCTGTGTCCTTACCCAAATCTCATGTCAAATTGTAATTCCCAATGTTGGGGGAGATACCTGGTGAGAGGTGATTGAATCATGGGGGATAATTTCCCCGTTTCTGTTCTCATGATAGTGAGTGAGTTCTCATGAGATCTGGTTGTTTAAAGGTATGTAGCCTTTCCTCGTTGCTCTCTCTCCTGCTCTGCCATGGAAAGATGTGCTTGCTTCTGCTCTGCCTCCCACCATGATTGCAAGTTTCTTGAGGTCTCCCAGCCATGCTTCCTGTACAGCCTGTGGATCTGTGAGTGAATTAAACCTCTTTTCTTCATAAATTACCCAATCTCAGGTAGTTCTTTAAGGCAATGTAAGAATGGACTATTACATGTGCTAAATGTGAATGCTTGAAGGAAGGTTTCTTTTCTTATTGTCTTGGTATCTATAGTGGCAGATACAAAGCAGACATTAAAGGTCATAGAATAAAGGAAGGAGATTCTATCACCAGATGCTCAGCACACACATTTCAAGTGTGGAGATTCAACATCCAAGATACATGGCCATGACTAGGGGAACGGCATGGTGCTCTGCATCATGCTACATTCCCAATGTCCCCCTCCTCCCATCCATGGTTATTTGGCAAAGGTTCTAATATCCTTTATTTAGAGCCAAAGTCCTGCTCCTGTGGCTCATTATCTCCTTTAATAGCCCTGTCTTCTCTTCTTTTCATCCTCTCTGCCTCCTTTGAGGTAGCTCAAATGTCTTTACTGCTATTAAAATGTTACTTATGCCTTACTTTGGGGTATAAGAGAACAAGAAGCAGACGGCTTTTCCATCTACCTCCCGACCCCCAACAGCCTGTTCTTTCTATATCACAGCCTCAGTCCTACTGAACTACAATGATCTGTTTACTCTGCTTTCCAAACTCAGAAGCAAGCCTTTTAAGACCGTATTTTGTGTTTGAGGATAATTTTATCCTACAAGTCCAGCCTAGGGGGTGAGGGACACCATGTGGAAAACACTCAGTGAAGTTCTGGAGTGAGATAACTTCCTCATGGCTAGTGAGGAAAATGTTATTAGTTTTATCTTCCAGGAGTTCTTGGGTACCTCAGTGGTGTATCTAGAGGCAGAATTCAACCAACCTATACTTCAGCTTTCTCAATTTGGAAGAATTGGATTAACTCCCCAAAGTCCACTAATCTGGCCCAATAATTAGGGTGTATCATGAGCAGGGAGCACAGACGCATTCAGAACAGTGCTCTTGATCATGTACAAAGAGTAATTGCACCACTGCAGAGAAGGCACATGTAAGTTCCAACTGATAAAAAAAGTTATCTTGTACCCGGAAACACAAACGGAAATAAGTGTATATTACCTGCTGAGAAAGGCATGAAGTAGTTACTTTTCTTAAAATTGCCACCTTCATCCAGAAAGTGACGAGGGTCAAACATCTCTGGGTTGGGAAATTCTTTGTTGTCATGTAGCACAGAAGTGAGGGAAGTTAATATGGTTGTGCCCTAGAAACAAGAGACATAGATGAACTGAGCTGTAAAGAAGTCATGAAGGTTGAAGAAACAGTGGTAATCATGTAGTTAAATCTTTTGATGTGCAGATGAGGAAATCCCGTTCCAAAGAAGAGCAGTACCATTTCCAGATGGGTAGACCAAGTAATAAGAGTCATGAACTTAAGGCCCATGACAATAATCTTGCTAAAGTGCCCTGCAATCACATTTGAAGTCCTGAGTACTTGGATACTTGGGTGCAACCTTCTGAATCTGTCCTCCTTTTCATCAAGCTTGGACACTAGTGGCTGTCCACACTTGCTGCTCTATTCCATCACTTCAGTTTTCACCAACCTTCTGTGTAGAGTATGACTAAAAGTTGAAGTCTCTGTTGACACGGGAAATGGCCACAGCATCTGTTCACAGGGCATTTGTGAATAAACATATGATTGAATTTCAAATGACATCTTCCGGGTTGGTAACAAGTATAGTGGCAAGGATAAAACTATTGAGTTCTTGTCATTGCCATGCAGTTTGTTTGTCTTCATTTAAAGATATGGGAGAAATATTCATTACAGATTGATCCTAGCTTAAAAATACAGAAGGAATGATGAAATTAGAAAAATCACCTATTTGTAACCATTCAGGTCAAGATCATCAGGTCAGGTGAGGATCATTAATGAAAGATAAAACTATTGGATGTGTGACTTGGGAAGCAGGGTGTTCTGTCTTAAAGTACCATGCCATAGATTGTCATCATTCACACATAAAAAGCAGAACCCCTTCAATGGAAAGATCTGGCAGATTCCAACTTTTTAGGTGAGGATCTTAGCATAACCAATAATGGCATATGTGACATTATGTGCCCCTGCCTCACCACTGTGATTCAGCAGAATATTCAAAATACTATGTAGTTTTCTTGCCAAAGTCATAACTGGAATATAATATTTAGAAAACAATTATACAAAATGAGCCCCAGGAAAATTTAAATGACTAAAGGCCTCAACTCTTCACAGAGATCAACATACTGAAAGGAAACAGGGGAAATGGACTCTTCTTGATTACAGGAGATGAAAGTAACAGGATACTGAAACTATGTGCTTATTTCTTGACTGGAGAGTGAATTGCAAGAAAAAAGTTATTAAAATATTCTTTTAAAGTTGGGAAATTTTAAATAAAAGCTATATAGTACATAATATTATTGTATTAATAACTCCACAGTATGAATGCTATTATTATTATGTAGGAGAAAACCATTATTATTGTGCTATACACACTGAAGTATTGAGGTGTAAATAGATGGATGGACAGATATCAAAGTAGATATATATACACACTGCCATATGTACATATACATATGTGTATGTAATGTTATTTATTTTAAAAAATTTTATAATAAAAATGTTAGGAAAAATTCTAACACCTAAATTTTCATATAGTCTATAATTTTGTTTTTTAAAAATATTCCCTTGAATATTTATAAACAAGTACTATATTAAAATGTTATTAAGATACCAAAGCAGATTTATTTCAACAAATGTTACTTGAATAAGTAGAAATTTATAGACATTGAAGTATGACCACTAATACTTCATATTATGAAATAAAAATTAATTTGAAATATGTCATTTATCTAGATAGAAGAGCTAAAACAAAAAAATTCTGGGAAAGTTGAAAGCCAGACTTTGGAATCTTGTGCTGACAAATATTCTTTAAATACAACATAAAAGCACCAATCAATCGCACATCTTTGCAGAAAATTCTACTTGACAGGGATGTCTTATATTAGGCATCAATAAAAAGTACTCCCTGCACAAGTCCATCCTGCCACCTGTTTTTGTATAGTATGTGAGCTAAAGGTATTTACATTGAACAAATGCAAATAAGAAACAATATTTTTGAAACAAACATTTTATAGGAAATTTACATTTGTTTCTATAAAAGTTGGAACATATCAATCCTCATTCATTTGCAGATTGTTTAGGACTGCTATCATGCTACAATAGCAGATGTCAAGAATTGCAACAAAAACCACATGTTCTGAAAAGTCTAAAATATTTACTATCTGGCCCATTACAGGAACAGTTTGCCAACTCCTGTCTCAGACTATTATCTCCAGCTAGATAAGTGGATCCAACCTGTAGCAGAAGAACACATGTATCTGATTTGTAAAGAGGGTAGAATTGGCCACACAGTGCTGCACTTTTCTGTACTGGGCTATTCCACAAAGAAGGGATTCAATGGGTAATCCCCTTGGGCTCTGGCTTCTCAGGGCTCAAAAGATATCAGGCATAGCATGAGCTGCCCTGCATGGAGATGAATGAAGAAGCTCATCAGACACAGCATTCCCCTCCAGGAGGTCACCAAAGCTGATGCAGTGAACTGGGGAGACTGGCAACTCCTGCCTGATTCTTCAGTATATTTCTCATTTAGTTAGTTATAGGAGAAGAAGTAAGTTTCATTACCATTACCCTCAGACCCTAATTTTCAGAAATGAAAGTCTCCTGGTTATCTCCTGTGTTTGTGAAAACAGAGTGCATTGAAGTCTTTTCTCTTGTACTAAATCAGTAACCACTAGGGTAAGCCCCATAATCTCTAAGTAAATTATCAATTCTGTCTTCTTCAAAAGATGACATTAGTAATTGCAACCTTACCAAGTCTCATTGCTTTTTCCCCTTGAAAATACACTTTCAGTTATATTATTTTTTATTTTACTAATAATATATATTGGTTTTGATTGGAAAAGAGTAGGTTTGAGATGGCAACTGGAGTGTCTGGATAAATACAGAAGCCATGTGATAGAAGGCACTACAAAGCTACCAAGACAAAAATTGGTCTCAAGCTTCCAAAGGTAGGAGAACCTCAGAGAGCTAAGCTAACACTGACAATCAATTTTCAACTGGGTTCACATTATGTCCAATTCTGAATCATGACAACAGGTATCATGTCATTATGACCACCAATGGGAGAGGAATGAATCTCTTTGAAGAATATAAACCTCCTCTGCAATTCTGCAACTTCTTACATATACCATCTGGCATTTAACCAAAAGTTATCAGGCATTTCAAAGATACAACTAAGTGATCACAAGAAGAAAAGTGGGGAGAGGGAACGGCAATAAAAACAGACTCACATTAGGAAACATTTCTTGCCTAGTTTTATAAGGCTGGCATAATCTTAATATCAAAAATCTTGAAAATTCTGAGAAAGAAAACTATAAACCAAATCTCTTGTGAATGTAAACACTGAAGTCCTAAACAATATGAAGAAGGCCAGTTCATCTCTATGTGCATACTTATTTCTATTTAGTGAGAAATGTAAGCCCAATATATATAATCTGATGTTGTGTGGATATTTGTCCCCTCCAAATATCATGTTGAAATGTGATTCCCAATGTTGGAGGTGGGGTCTGGTGAGAACTATTTAGGACATGGGGGTGAATTCTTCATGAGTGGCTTAAAGCTCTTCCCATGATAATAAGTGAGTTCATATTCTGTTAGTTCACACACAAGCTGGTTGTTTAAAGTCACTTCTACTCCTTTTTCTCTTACTCTCTCTCTTGCCATGTGACATGCTTGCTTCCCCTTCACCTTCTCCCATGATTGAAAGCTACCTGAAGTCCTCACTAGGAGTAGATGCCTGCCCCCATTATGCCTCTTGCACAGCCTGCAGAGCCAAGAGCCAAAATACAACTCTTTTATTTATAAATTACCTAGCTGAAGATATTCCTTTATAGCAATGGAAATGGACTAACACACAATTATATAAATAGATGCAGAGTATTGATTTGATAAGATTTTACACACAATTATGACACATATATATGACAGTAAACTTCTCTAATCTGATAAAAAATATCTACCAAAATCTACTTCAAGCATCATTCTCAATATTGAAATGGAAAACTTCCACTTCTTCCTGCAGTTTAGAAATGAGAAACAAGGATCCCCACTGTCACCAATTCTATTCAATGCTCTCCTAGAAATTCTAGCTAATGCAATAATGAATGCAATAAAGAGACATTAAGCCCATGAGAAATGGAAAATAAGAAATAAAACAATATTAACTCAGATACAGTATAATGTACACAGAAATTACAATGAATCCAGAAATAAATTATGAATAGTGATTAGTAAATATAGCAAAGTTGACAGATTGACATCATCAGAATGATAAAATCTAGTTATGTTCCAAAACAAAAATATTGATTATCTAGGGAAAACCAAAGAGTTGAAAGCCATGACAAAAAAATCACAACATTCCTGGTTAAATAAAAGAAACTTCAAACAAATTGGAAGATAATTATATTCAGGAATGGAAAGACTCAACGTGTCAAGATTCGGTTCTTTCCAAACTAGCCTATAAATTTAGTGTCACCCTGACAGAAATTCCAGCCCACGGTTTTGGGAAATTGACAAACTAATACCTTTAAAATATATTTGGAAATATAAGCACCTAAGAGTAGCCAAACCAATCTTGAAGAAAGATAATAAATCTGGAGAACACACACTGCCAGACACTAGGACCTGTTACAAACCTTTATAGCCCCAAACTGGGAACAAGAGAAAGTCCAGTTAAGCTGCCATACCTATGAGTTATGCACTTCTCTCACCCAGTGATGGTAGAGGTTAAGAATGATACTATGAATTTGGGGACTTCAAAAACATGGAGTTGCAGTGTAGGAGAAACAAACTTACCTTGGGAATGAGATAGTTTCGGAATTTGATGTCACAGGTCACTGCATGGGGCAGGTTGGTGGGGATGAGGTCAATGTATCTCTGGACCTCGTGCACCACAGCATCTGTGTAGGGCATGTGGCTCCTGTCCTGCATGCAGGGGCTCCGGTTTCTGCCAATCACACGTTCAATCTCTTCCTGGACTTTAGCTGATAAGACACAAGTAAAAACTGATGGAAAAGGAGAAAAATGACACATTTGTTGTAGCAATTCAGGGGTACATGAATCATGATGAAGGTATCCAAACATCATTATAAACTTAAATTATAGTGCTGGAAGTATATGCAAACTTAAAGAGAGGACGGGTACAGATGCACAAATGTGTAACTGCCATAAACTAGGCATTAAGAAAAATCTGTACACATATAAACAGACAAAATTCTCTTCAATAAAGGAAGACAGGAAGAAATGAAAGAAGGAAGAGAAGTCCACAAAACAACCAGAAAACAAATAACAAAAGGGCATGGGTAAGTCCTTACTTATCAATAATAACACTGAATGTAAATGGAATAAAATCTCCTATCAAAAGACATACTGACCTGTTACTGACCTGGATTGAAAAACAAGACCTATTAATCTGTTGCCTAAAAGAAACACACTTCACTTATAAAGACACACATAGGCTGAAAATAAAGGAATGGAATGAGACAGTATATGCCAAAGGAAATGAAAAAAAGAGCGTGAGTTACTATATTTAAAACAGACAAAGTAGATTTCAAAATAAAAACTACAAGAAGACACAAAGAAGATCACTATTGGTGATAAAGTGGTCAGCTTGGCAAGAAGATCGAACAAGTTTAAATATATATGCAACCAACAATGGAGCACCCAGATATATAAAAAATATATAATTAGAACTAGAGAGAGATAGGCCCCAACATAATAATAGCTGGAGACTTCAACACCCCCCTTTCAGCATTGGACAGGTCATCCAGATAGAAAATCAACAAGGAAACATTGAACTTCATCTGCACTATAGATCAAATGGATCTAATAGATATTTGCAGGATATTTTATCCAACTGCTACAGAATACACATTCTTTTCCACAGCACATGGATTGTTATCAAGAATTGACCGTATGTTAGGTCACAAAACAAGTCTTAAAATATTCAAAGAAACTGAAATAATATCAAGCATCTTCTCTGACCACAATGTAATAAAACCAGCAATCAATAACAAGAGGAATTTTGGAAACTACACAAATAAACGGAAATTTAAAAATATGCTCATAAATGAACAGTGGGCCCATGAAGAGATAAAAAGAAAATTGAAAAATTTCTTGAAACAAATGATAATGGAAACACAACATACCAAAACCTAGGGGCTACAGCAAGACCAGTACTAAGAGGGAAGTTTATAGCTACAAGAGCTTATATCAAAAATGGAGAAAATTGACAAATAAACAATTTAATGATGCATCCTAAAGAATTACAAAAGCAAAAGAAAATTAAAACCAAAATTAGTAGAAGAAAAGGAATAATAAAGATCAGAGCAGAAATAAATAAAATTTAAATGAAGAAAACAAAACAAAAGATCGATGAAAAAAAGTTGCTTTTTTGAGAAGTTAAACAAAATTGACAAACCTTTAGCCAGACTAAGAAAAAAAAAAAAAAGAGTAGATTCAGATAAACAAAAACAAATTAGAAAGGAGGCATTACAAGTGATACTGCAGAAATTCAAAGAATAATTAGTGGTTACTATGAACAACTATATGCCAATAAATTGGAAAATCTGGAAGAAATGGACAAATCCCTAGACAAATATGACCCATTGAGATTGAACCAGGAAGAAATCCAAAACCTGAACATGCAATAACCAGTAGCAAGATCAAATGAGAAGTAAAAAGTATCCCAGTGGAGAAAACCCCAAGACTGTCTAGCTTCACTGCTGAATTTTACCAAACATTTAAAGAAGAACTAATACCAACCCTACTCAAACTATTCCAAAAAATAAAGGAGAAGAGAATACTTCCAAACTCATTCTATGAGGCCAGTATTACCCTGATACCAAAATCAGACTAAGACACATCAAAAAAAGAAAACTACAGGCCAATACACCTGATGAACACTAATGCAAAAATCTTCAACAAAATACTGGCAAACCAAATTCAACAATACAATAAAAAGGTCATTCACAATGACCAAGTGGGATTTAGCCCTAGGATGCAAGAATGGTTCAACCTGTGTAAATCAAGCAGTGTGATACATCATATCAACAGAATGAAGGATAAAAACTATATGATCATTTCAGTTCATGCTTAAAAAGTATTTGATAAAATTTAACATCCCTTCCTGATAAAAATTCATAAAAAAAAAACTTGAGATAGAAGGAACATACCTCAACATAAAAAAGCTACATGACAGACCCACAACTAGTACTATCCTGAATGGGGAAAATGGGAAGTCTTTCCTCTAAGATCAGGAACACAACAAGGATGCCTATTGTCACCATTGTTATTCATCATAGTACTGGATGACCTAGCAAGAGCAATCAGACAAGAGAAAGATATAAAGGCTATCCACATTGGAAAGGAAGAAGTCAAAATATCCTTGTGTGCAGGTGACATAACCTTATAGTAGGAAAAACTAAAGATTCCACAAGATAATTGTTAGAACTGATGAACAAATTCAGTAAAGTTGAAGGATACACTATCAACATAAAAATCAGTAGTGTTGTTATATGCCAACAGTGAAAAAAAGAAAAAGAAATTTAAAAAATAATCCCATTGAAAATAGCCATACATAAAATTAAATAACTAGGATTAATTTAACCAAAGAACTGAAAGATCTCTATAATGAAAACTATAAAACATCGAGGAAAGAAATTTAAGAGGACCCAACAAACAGAAAAATATTTCATGTTCATGGATTGGAAAAATCAATATTGTTAAAGTGCCCATACTATCAAAACAATCTACAGATTCAATAAAATTCCTATCAAAATATCAATGGCATTCTTCACAGAAATAGAAAAAATAAATCCTAAAATGTATATGGACCCACAAAAGACCCAGGATAGTCAAAACTATCCTAAGCAAAAAGAACAAAACTGGAGGAATCACATTATCTCACTTCAAATTAAACTACAGAGCTGTACTAAATAAAACAGCATAGTACTGACATAAAAACGAACACATGGACCAATGGAACAGAATATAGAATTCAGAAACAAGTTCACATATCTAGAGTTAACTCATTTTTGACAAAGGGGCTGATATGGTTTGGCTGTGTCCCTACCCCAAATCTCATCTTGAATTGTAATAATCCCCACAAGTCAAGGGGGGGCCAGGTAGGGATCACTGAATCATGGGGGTGGTTTCCTCCATACTTTTCTCATGGTAGTGAATACATCTCACAACATCTGATGGTTTTATAAATGTGAGTTCCCCGGCAAAGCTCTCTGCCTGCTGCCATGTAAGACATGACTTTTCTCCTCATTCATCTTCTGCCATGATTGTGAGGCCTCTCCAGCCATGTGGAACTGTGAGTCCATTAAACTTCTTTCCTTTATAAATTACCCAGTCTTGTGTATGGCTTTATTAGAAGCATGAGCACAGACTAACACAGGTGCAAAGAACGTACACTGGGGGAAAGACAGTCTCTTCAATAAATGTGCTGGGAAAATTTAATATCCTACACAGAAGAATGAAACTGGACTCATATCTCTTGCCAGATACAAAAATCAACTCAAAACGGATTAAAGACTTAAATCTAAGACCTCAGACTGTGGAACTACTGTAGGAAAACACTAGGGAAAATCTCCAGGACATTGGTCTAGGCAAAAATTTTTTGAGCAATACCCTACAAGCACAGGTATTCAAAGCAAACATGAACAAATGGGATCACATCAAGTTAAAAAGCTTCTGCACAGCCAAAGATACAATCAACAAAGGGAAGGGACAACCCACAGAATGGAGAGAAATATTTGCAAACTATTCATCTGACAAGAGATTAATAACCAGAATATATAAGAAATTCAAGCAACTTTATGGAAAAAAAATCTCACAATCCAACCCAAAAGTGGGCAAAAGATTTGAATAGACGTTTCTCAAAAGAAGATATATAAATGGGTAACAGGCATACAAAAAGGTGGTCAACACCACTGATCATCAGAGAAATATAAATCAAAACTACAATGAGATGTCATCTCACTCCAGTTAAAATGGCTTATATCCAAAAGACAGGCAATAATAAATGCTAGTGAGGATGTGGAGATAAGTGGACCCTCGTACAATGTTGGTGGGAATGCAAATTAGTATGATCTCTATGGAGACCTGTTTAAATGTTCCTCAAAACACTAAAAAACACTAAAAATAAAGCGACCATATGATCCAACAACCCTACTGCTTGGCATATACCAAAAAGAAAGGAAATAAGTATATCAAAGAGGTATCTGCACTCTTATGTTTGTTGCAGCACTGTTTACAATAGCTAAGACTTCGAAACAACCTAAATATGCATCAACAGACAAATGTATAAAGGAAATGTAGTACATATACACAATGTAGTTCTATTTAGCCATAAAAAGAATGAGATTCAGTCATTTGCAACAACATGAAGGGAACTGGAGATCATTACATTAAGTGAAATAAGCCAGGCACAGAAAGATGAACATAGCATGTTCTCACTTATTTATGGGATCTAAAAATAAAAGAATTGAACTAATGGACATAAAGTGTAGAACGATGGTTACCAGAGACTCAAAAGGGTAGTGGTGGGGGAGGGGAGGTGGAGATGAATAAGATCTACTATATGATAGCACAAAAGGGTGACTATGGTCAATAATAACTTAATTGTATGTTTTAAAATAACTTAAAGAGTGTAATTGAATTGTTTGTAACTCAAAGAATAAATGCTTGAGGGAATAGGTACCCCATTCTCCATGACATGCTTATTTCACATTGCATGGCTGTATCAAAACATCTCATGTACCCCAAAACATATTGATATATACCTACTTTGTACCCATAAAAATTAAAAAAGATAAACGATAAATCTGTATATACATATACATTAGTATATATGATAAATAATACAAATAAAAATAATAAAATGTTTGAAAACATAAAGTAAGCATATAATTTAGTCATGAAATTACTGTCTTGGAAAAAAACGGATTAATTTCATATCAAAATAACATGTTGCTTAAACATTAAATTATACTATCAGATTTATGTATATATATAACTGTATTTGTGCATCTGTGTGTGGGAGGGGTCACAAATTGCAATAGTATTCTCTTCATTCTCACACTTTCCAAATCCACCATTTTGAACATTCTAGCAGCTTCTTTTGAACATACATTCACATTTTTAAACACTCTGTTTCTAATTCTTACTTATCTTTTTGTAGATTATATTTAATAATTTTTTATTATGAGAGATGAGAATTTTAATCTCTGTCTTCTCCTCATATTTGAACACACCCTCAGATAGACACATTCACTTTTCCACACTTTTTCCAGAATATATTTAGATGACAATTTTTATGATATCAGTATTCATTGCTTACATCATTCTGACTACACAAATATGGTTCTCTGGTAAGACAGCTATGATTAAGTTTTATTTTTAGTACTTTCCTGGGCTTAACAATGTCTCTTTATTTCAATTTGTAATTTTCTGTTTCCCAAGTTAGAATTATTTACAAATGTTCCAGCAGATGTTTGAAACTCCTTTTTTAGTTATTGGAAACTCTCATAAAATCTGTCACATCCCTTTTGTTCTTGCTGTCTCATCTCACTTCTGAATTATCCACCAGGTCCATTCTGAAGTAGTTGTTTTCTAGGTCTGGTACTAGGCAGCCTCCCTGACACTCTCATTCTCCTACATGAGGTTTCCTGATTGCTGGAGCTCAGGACTTTCTCTAATAAGGTTTTGGGCATTTGAATAAAGCACATTCTCCAGTATTTTTCCGAGAAAGGGAAAATGGTAAAATTTTTGGCAAACATGCACATCTGAAAACACTCTGCTTTTATTAATATACAAGAAAATATTAATAGTTCTTCTTGAGAATTCTGAATCCTAATTCTTTCAATATAACCTGGTACAGCTCTGAAAGCTTTTGTGATTTTCCCTTTAATTCTCATGTCCTGAAATTCCATAACCCTCTATCTAGCAGTATATGTTTTCATTTCATTCACTCTGTTGGATATTGAAGAGAATTGTCTGTTAAGATGGCAAAAGAAAAATGCCATTTCTCTAGATAGTTCCCTTTCTGTAGGATAAAGCTAGCTGCTGAATTTTAGGAAGCAAGATGAATAAAAGAGCTAAGAGTCTCTGAATTCAAGGAATGGACCAGTACCAAATCTGCCTTTCTAGCCTACACCTCATGCCTTTTCTGGCACTGCTGTGTGTCTCTGAGTACAGGGCTTCTTAAGCTCAGTTTCTCTAGAGAGTGAGCCTCCTTCTTCTTGTGGGAGGAAATCAGTTACCTGATGAAAAGAGTTGTGGAGGAAACGTAGGCAGGGAGAGCCTCCTTTTTCAGCCTCATTCTCCACCATGTTTGACCCTTGGTACTTCCAAATACCAATATTGAGGGGATTTAAGGGACGTTGATTAACTTTTCATCCTTGATAAATTTTTCTCTTCTGACATTTTGGTTATAAGTTTACCCACTCTGTACAGATTTATCATTCCTCTATATGCTCTCTGTGTTTTAGAAATTTGTTAAAGTCTTTTTGACTATTTCCTGTACTCTTCCTACCTTAAAGGACCTAAATGTCTAATATCCAAAATCTAAATATGCATCAACAGACAAAATCTATAAAATACTTAAATCAACAAGCAAAAAAACAAAAAAAATCAGTTAAAAATGGGCAAAACACATGAACAGCCACTTCTCAAAAGATGACATTCAAGCAGCTAACAAACATGAAAAAATGCTCAACATCACTAATCATCAGAGAAACGCAAATCAAATCACAATGAGGTACCATCTCACACCAGTCAGAATAGCAATTATCAATACTAAAAAGTCCAAAAACAGCAGATGCTGATGAGGTTGCAGAGAAACAGAAATGCTTTTACACTGTTGGTGGGTATGCAAACTAGTTCAGCCACTGTGGAAACCAGTTTGGATATTTCTGAAAGAACTTAAAATAGAACTACCAATTGACCCAGCAATCCCACTATGGAGTATATGCCCCCAAAATATTCATTCTGTCAATAAGACACACACCCCAATATGTTCACTGCAGTGCTATTCAGAATAGCGAAGAAATGGAATCAACTTATGTGCCCATCAACAGTGGATTGTATAAGGAAAATGTAGCAAATATACACTGATATGGTTAGGCTGTGTCCCCACCCAAATCTCATCTTGAATTGTAGCTCCCATAATTCCCACATGTCATGGGAGAGATTCGACGTGAGGTAATTTAATCATGGAGGCAGGACTTTCCCATGCCATTCCTGTGATAGTGAATAAGTCTCTATCAGAGACTTATTGTGAGGCCTTTCCAGCCGTGTGGAATTGAGAGTCCATTAAACCTCTTTACTTTATGAGTTACCCTGTCTCAGGTATGTCTTTATTAGCAGCATGAGAACAGACTAGTACATACATAATGGAATGTTATGCAGCCATAAGAAAGAACAAAAGTTATGTCTTTGGCAGCATTATAGATGAAGCAGGAGGCCATTATCCTAAGCAATCTAATACAAGAACAGAAAACCAAATACCACATGTTCTCACTTATAAGTGGGAGGTAAGCATTGAATACACAAGAACTTAAAGATGGGAACAATAGACACTGAGGATCACTAGATAGGGGAGGGAGGGAAGGGATGTGGGTTGGAGAACCATCTGTTGGGTACTGTGCTTACTGTCAGTGTGATAGAATAGCTGGGACCCGAAGCCTCAGTGTTACACAACTTACCTATGTAACAAACCTGTATTTGTACCCTTTAATCTATAATAAAATTTGACAAAAAACCTTCTAGAACTCTAAAGGCTAATAACTGTTAAAAAAAAAGCCTAAGTCTTATTTATAATTAGGTTACTGTCATTTCAATGGGGGATACTGACATAGGAGAAAAAAAGAATACTTCTTATCCGCAGCATAACCAAAAGTCCTTAAAAGTAAATTTCTAAAGTAAAGTTATTCATAAAAGATAAAATTATTGACTTCCTCAAAAAAATCTTATTTTGTCCAACACCAATTTCATGGAAACTGTCTCAGGTACATATTCTGCCTAAATGGAACATTCTTTATATACCTCTCCTAGTAAACAGAATCACCTTTCTTATGAATCTAACTTTTTAGAGTACTTATCAGACTAGGAATTTTCTCAGGCAGACTCACTACATTTTTAGGATTACCATTTATCCTTCAATAAGGAGAGTTTCCAGTTTCCCTACTCCAGCATTCGAACCTGAAATTTTGAGAATGAGAAAAGTTATCTTCAAGAAGATACTTGCTATTTAAAATGGCCTTCTCATAATAAAACCAACATGCAATCCCAGGCCAATTTATCCTGTCTCTTCCTGACATAAATCCAGACACATTGGACCAGAGCTCTATTGCTTTTGCTACTGCTATGCTGTCTTCATTTCTCTCAGTTATCTTCCTCTACTGTGCAAAGATACCCCTTTTATCTTTTCTTTTTCTTTTTTTTTTTCCTTTCTGAGACAGAGTCTCACTCTGTTTCCCAGACTGGAGTATAGTGGCACAATCTTGGCTCACTACAACCTCCGCCACCTGGGTTCAAGTGATTCCGGTGCCTCAGCCTCTCGAGTAGCTGGGATTACAGCCATGTGCCACCATGCCCAGCTAAGTTTTATATTTTTACTAGAGATGGGATTTGGCCATGTTGGCCAGGCTGGTCTTGAACTCCTGGCCTCAAGTGATCCACCCACCTCAGCCCCCCAAAGTGCTGGGATTACAGGTGTGAGCCACCATGCCAGGCCAAGATATCCCATTTTAATCACCATTAGTTTGAAACAGATTACAGCTGGAAGCACAGAAGTTTAAATAATGAAGCTTCTCTAAGAGAAACAGGAAGGAGGACACTAGCAACACCTTCCCAAAATCTTTTCTGAAAATTAATTAAATTATCATCTGTGATCATACCTGTGACCTCTGGGTGCTTCAGCAGGAGAAGGAGAGCATATCTCAGGGTTGTGCTTGTCGTCTCTGTCCCAGCTCCAAACAAGTCAGCTGCAGTGTTTTCCAAGGCTTCAATAGTAAATTCAGATGTTTGGTTGTGCTTTTCCTAGGAATGATTTGATGCAATTATCTGACAAATTATTTACCAGCATATTTGATTACAGTGAATTCAAAATTACTCACATAGTTTTATAGTTACCAACATAGAAACTGGAAAGTACAGTACTAGAAAAAAAAATACTGCTTGTATAGCAGAGGCTGTAGGCCAACTTGCCCAAACTTTATTTCCTACCCCCTTATTCCATGCTTGCCTAAAAATTCCATTCCCCAGGCTCTTTGCAGCTAGCTGAGTCACACAGCATTTTTTTTTTTGCTAAAAAATATAAGCAGGCCGGGCGTGGTGGCTCAAGCCTGTAATCCCAGCACTTTGGGAGGCCGAGGCGGGCGGATCACGAGGTCAGGAGATCGAGACCATCCTGGCTAACACGGTGAAACCCCGTCTCTACTAAAAATACAAAAAAATTAGCCGGGTGTGTTGGTGGGCGCCTGTAGTCCCAGCTACTCGGGAGGCTGAGGCAGGAGAATGGCGTGAACCCGGGAGGCGGAGCTTGCAGTGAGCCGAGATCGCGCCACTGCACTCCAGCCTGGGGCACAGAGCAAGACTCCGTCTCAAAAAAAAAAAAAAAAAATATAAGCAGAAGGTCTCTAAGTCCACTTCCTCTATTTCCTCTTTCATACTCAAAACACAAATGTGAAGTATGAGGTAGAGTAGACCCAATCCTGAGATTTAATCATGAAAATGTAGGTCTGTATACTAAATTTAGTGGGAAAAAGGAAGGCACTTGACTCTCTGCTGCGTTGGGCTGCTGTATTATCCTAGATTGCCCCACCAAGAGAATCCCTGTATTTGAGATAATAAAGACATTATGTGTTAGAGCCATTATTACCTGAATACAACCACAATCTAAATTAGTAAAAAAGGTAAATTAGGGCCATATGATTAGATATTGTGAGCCTGAATCAAGAGTCTGTAATTATATTTTTCTGTCAGAAAGGTACATGGACTCAATATTGCCTCCAGATTCATTATAAAGTTGAAATTTTGTAAAAAAAAAAAATATGAAAAAAGCAATATGACAGCAAAACCTAGGATAAATTATAGAGGAAGAGAATAGGTTTACAGTGACAAGATGGGCCCACATTATTATAATCTAGATGGGAGGCAACAGACAACTTGTTCTAGGGTTCAGTAGTGCAGGAATAAACAAAAATATACAAAGTGAAGAGAAAGAACAATTATGAAGATGGAGAATAAAGGGATTAATTGCCACAGGGGATAAAGGAGAGAATAAGGGTACTGTATATGCCAAGGCTTAGAGACTGGAGTTCTCATAATTTGGAAGTTAGGAGAAAGAAAGCAATAGATAAGGAATACTTAGTTGAAAGAGATCATCAATATACAAAACATATTACTTTTTAACCAGTCTCTAGGCCAGCAGCAATAAATTAATGATGCTTTCAGAGTCTCCAAGTGATGTGTGTCATGTTGAATATTGTGTAATCAACACCACTGAAATAGACTACATCCTCTCAACATGTCTACTTACTAGATGAAGACAGTCCTCTCCCTTGGTAACATCAGCTTCATACAGTTTTCTAAGCTTGTCATGTTAAAATTACTCTTAAGTAAGAACAGTGCACTCACAAACCAGTATCAACATTTCCATCTGTTGACTCAAGCTTGGTTATTTAGCAGTTATGCACCTATCCTATTAATGATAGTAGCCATATTCTACTTTCTGGGCTCAAATCTGAAGAGCACCCCTTTTACCTCAGAGTCAGGCCAGGGCATTGTCCTCCACCTCACCCTCAGAAACAGACTCACAGCTACAACTCAGCCTGTGGGCTTCAGCTGCTAGGGTGTGCTAGAGTCACAGATCTTGGCTCTGTGGGCAATCTACATTCAACCCTGCCACAGAGAGTGAACCTTTCCCCCAAGGCCCAGGTGTCACAATACATGATTAAAAGACTCTGAGTCTAGAATGATGCTTCTATGACAACTTCAAGGACCTGTACTTGTAACACAGCACCAATGCAGCTGCATGTATGCCATGTCAGAGCTGACATCAAACGGAATTCCTTAGGCTAAGTCATCCCAATTTTAGGAACATTAAAATAGGAGGATGCCCAAATACTTTGACGCCAAGGACATTAATAACCTACACTACTCCTGATACTGCTGCAACCTTCTACAGCCTAGGCCACTGAGGCACCCAAAATTATTGCTGATGTTGACCACAGCTAGAGAAACTACACAGATACTATCACACTGCATCTATTCAAAAACTGAGTTACCCACTCTTCATCACCTGCACACAAACACTCAACTTCAGATGAAAGTCTTTCTCTATGAAATCCACTCTACAAACTGGAATAGCCATTGTCCTACTACATGAATAGACATCAAAGCAGGGACACAACATGAAATATCAAGAAATATGACACCACCAAAAAGACATAATAACTCTTAAATAACAGAACTCGATGAAAATAAAATCATCAAATATTCAAAAAAGGAATTCAAAATAATTACCTTGAAGAAACTCAATAATGGGGGTGGCTAGCAAGATGGCCGAATCAGAAGAGTTTCAGTCTGCAGCTCCCAGCAAGATCAACAAAGAAGGCAGATAATTTCTGCATTTCCAACTGAGGTACCCAGCTCATCTTATTGGGACTGTTTAGACAGTAGGTGCAGCCCACGGAGGGTAAGCTGAAGCAGGGTGGAGTGTCGCCTCACCTGGGACCCCCAAAGGGTCAGGGAACTCCCTCCCCTAGCCAAGGGAAGCAGTGAGGGACTGTGCCATAAAGAATAGTGCACTCTGGCCCAGATACTACGCTTTTCCCATGGTCTTCACAACCTGCAGACCAGGAGATTCCCTCAGGTGCCTACACCACAAGGGCACTGGGTTTCAGGCACAAAACTGGGCAGCCATTTGCATAGACACCGAGCTAGCTGCAGGAGACTTTTTTCATACCCCAGTGGCACCTGGAATGCCAGTGAGACAGAACTTTTCACTCACCCAGAAAGGGGGCTGAAGCCAAAGAGCCAAGTGGTCTTGCTCAGCAGATCCCATCCCCATGGAGCCCAGCAAGCTAAGATCCACTGGCTTGAAATTCTCGCTGCTAGCACAGCAGTCTGAAGTTTACCTGGGATGCACGAGTTTGGTGGGGGAAGGGGTATCTGCCATTACTAAGGTTGAGTAGGTGATTTTCCCCTCACAGTGTAAACAAAATGGCTGGGAAGTTTGGACTGGCCAGAGACCAATGCAGCTCAGCAAAGCAGCTGTAGCCAGACTACCCCTCTAGATTCCTCCTCTCTGGGCAGGGCATCTCTGAAAAAAAGGGTGGCAGCCCCAGTCACAGGCTTATAGGTAAAACTACCATCTCATTGGGGCAGAGCACATGGGGGAAGGGGCAGCTGTGGGTGCAGCTTCAGCAGACTTAAACACTCTGGCATGCTGGCTCTGAAGAGAGCAGCAGATATATCAGCACAGTGCTTGAGCTCTACTAAAGGACACACTCAAGTGGGTCCCTGACCCTCGTGGCTCCTGATGGGAGACACCTCCAAGCAGGGGTTAACAGACACCTCAGAAAGGAGAGCGCTGGCTGGCATCTGGTGGGTGCCCCAATGAGACAAACTTCCAGAGGAAGGAACAGACAGCAGTCTTTGAGCTCTGCAGCTTCTGCTGCTGATACCCAAGCAAGCAGGATCTGGAGTTGACCTCCAGCAAACCCCAGCAGATCTGCAGCAAAGGGGTTTGACTGTTAGAAGGAAAACTAACAAACCGAAAGCAATAGCAACAACACCAACAGAGGATGTCCACACAAAAACCCCATCGGAAGGTCACCAACATCAAAGACCAAAGGTAGATAAATCAATGAAGATGAGGAAAAACCAGTGCAAAAAGGCTAAAAATTCAAAAAACCAGAACACCTCTTCTGCTCCAAAGAATCATGACTCCTCACCAGCAGGGAAAAAACTGGACAGAGAATGAGTTTGATGAATTGACAGAAGTAGGCTTCAGCAGGTGGGTAATGACAAACTCCTCTGAGAGAAAGGAGCATGTTCTAACCCAATGCAAGGGAGCTAAGAACCTTGAAAAAAGGTTAGATGAATGGCTAACTTGAATAACCAGTTTAGAGAAGAACATAAATGACCTGATGGAGCTGAAAAACAAAGCACAAGAACTTTATGAAACATACATAAGTATCAACAGCTGAATTGAGCAAGTGGAAGAAAGGATATCAGAGATGAAAGATCAATTTAATGAAATAAAGCCTGAACACAAAATTGGAGGAAAAAAACGAAAAGGAATGCACAAAGCATCCAAGAAATATGGGACCATGTGAAAAGACCAAACCTACGTTTGATTGGTGTACCTGAAATTGATGGGGAAAAGGGAACCAAGTTGGGATACACTCTTCAGTATATTATCCAGGAGAACTTCCCCAATCTAGAAAGGCAGGCCAACATTCAAATTCAGAAAAAACAAAGACCACCACAAAGATACTTCTCGAGAACAGTAACCCCAAGACATAAAACCATCAGATTCACCAAGGTTGAAATGAAGGAAAAAATGTTAAGGGCAGCCAGAGAGAAAGGTCAGGTTACCCACAAAGGGAAGTCCATTAGACTAACAGCAGATCTCTCTACAGAAACCCTGCAAGCCAGAAGAGAGTGGGGGCCAATATTCATCATTCTTAAAGAAAAGAATTTTCAACCCAGAATTTTATATCCAGTCAAACTAAGCTTCATAAGCGAAGGAGAAATAAAATCCTTTACAGACAAGCAAATGCCAAGAGATTTTGTCACCACCAGGCCTGCCTTACAAGAGCTCCTGAAGGAAGCACTAAATATGGAAAGTAAGAATCAGTACCAGCTACTGCAAAAACATACCAAATTGTAAAGGCCATTGACACTATAAAGAAACTGAATCAACTAATGGGCAAAATAACCAGCTGGCATCATAATGACAGGATCAAATTCACACATAACAATATTAACCTTAAATGTAAATGGGCTAAATGCCCCAGTTAAAAGACACAGACTGGCAAACTGCATAAAGAGTCAAGACCCATCAGTGTTCTGCATTCAGGAGACACATCTCATGTACAAAGACACACCTACGCTCAAATTAAAGGGATGGAAGAAGATTTACCAAGAAATTAGAAAGCAAAAAAAAAGAAGAGGTTGCAATCCTAGTTTCTGATAAAACAGGCTTTAAACCAACAAACATAAAAAAAAAGACAAAGAAGGGCATTACATAATGGTAAAGGGATCAATGCAACAAGAAGAGCTAACTATCCTAAGTGTATATATACCCAATACAGGAGCACCCAGATTCATAAAGCAAGTCCTTAGAGACCTACAAAGAGACTTAGACTCCCAAACAACAATAATGGGAGACTTTAACACCCCACTCTCAATATTAGACAGATCAGTGAGACAGAAAATTAACAAGGATAGCCAGGTCTTGAACTCAGCTAGCAAGACTAATAAAGAAGAGAAAAGAATCAAATAGACACAATAAAAAATAATAAAGTGGATATTACCACTGACCCCACAGGAATACAAACTACCATCAGAGAATACTAAAAACACCTCTATGCAAATAAACTGGAAAATCTAGAATAAATGGATAAATTCCTTCACACATACACCCTCCCAAGACTAAACCGGAAACAGAAAACCAAACACCACATATTCTCACCTATAATTGGGAGTTGAACAATGAGAACAGATGGACACAGGGAGGGGAACATCACACACCAGGGCCTGTCGAGGGGTTGGGGGGCTAGGGGAGGGACAGCATTAGGAGAAATACCTAATGTAGATGACATGTGGTTGGGTGCAGCAAACCACCATGGCACATGTATACCTATGTAACAAACCTGCGTGTTCTGCACATGTATCCCAGAACTTAGAGTGCAATAAAAAAAAGAAATAGCAGAATAGATAGTAGAGGTAGAGAAGTAAGGGAGATAGCGAGAAGTTGTTAACAAATACAAATTTCAGCTATATAAAAGGAATAAGTTATAGTATTCTATAGCAGTATAGGGTGACCATAATTAACAACACTTTATTGTATATTTTAAAAGAGCTAGAAGACCAGATTTTTAATGTTTCCAGCACAAGGAAACGAAAAACATTTGAAGTTATAGATATGTTAATCATCCTGCTCGATCATTACACACTGTATACAGGTACTGAAATATTACAGTACACCCCATAAATATGTACAATTGTTGTGGCCACTAAAATAATAAATTATACGGGGGGGTGGAGCCAAGATGGCTGAATAGGAACAGCTCTGGTCTCTAGCTCCCAGCCTGAGCGACACAGAAGACGGGTGATTTCTGCATTTCTGTTTGAGGTACCGGTTTCATCTCACTAGGGAGTGCCAAACAGTGGGTGCAGGACAGTCGGTGAAGCGCACTGTGCGCGAGCCGAAGCAGGGCGAGGCATTGCCTCACTCGGGAAGTGAAAGGGGTCAGGGAGTTCCCTTTCCTAGTCAAAGAAAGGAGTAACAGACAGCACCTGGAATATCGGGTCAGTCCCACCCTAATACTGAGCTTTTCCAATGGGCCTGGAAAACGGCACACCAGGAGATTGTGTCCCACACCTGGCTCGGAGGGTCCTATGCCCACGGAGTCTCACTGACTGCTAGCACAGCAGTCTGAGATCAAGCTGGGGGGGGGGCGCCCACCATTGCCCAGGCTTGCTTAGGTAAACAAAGCAGCCAGGAAGCTCAAACTGGGGGGACCCCACCACAGCTCAAGGAGGCCTGCCTGCCTCTGTAGGCTCCACCTCTGGGGGCAGGGCACAGACAAACAAAAAGTCAGCAGGAACCTCCACAGACTTAAATGTCCCTGTCTGACTGACAGCTTTGAAGAGAGTAGTGGTTCTCCTAGCACACAGCTGGAGATCGGAGAACGGACAGACTGCCTCCTAAAGTGGGTCCCTCACCCCTGAGCAGCCTAACTGGGAGGCACCCCCCCAGTAGGGACAGACTGACACCTCACTCGGCCGGGTACTCCTCTGAGACAAAACTTCCAGAGGAACTATCAGACAGCTGAATTTGTGGTCTCACAAAAATCCGCTGTTCTGCAGCCACTGCTGCTGACACCCAGCCAAACAGGGTCTGGAGTGGACCTCTAGTAAACTCCAACAGACCTGCAGCTGAGGGTCCTTTCTGGTAGAAGGAAAACTAACAAACAGAAAGGACATCCACACCAAAAACCCATCTGTACATCACCATCATCAAAGACCAAAAGTAGATAAAACCACAAAGATGGGGAAAAAACAG
>NW_026652278.1:38748248-38939308 GCF_009828535.3 Hylobates moloch
CTCCTATTCAACATAGTGCTGGAAGTTCTGGCCAGAGCAATCAGGCAGGAGAAGGAAATAAAGGGTATTCAATTAGGAAAAGAGGAAGTCAAATTGTCCCTGTTTGCAGATGACATGATTGTATATCTAGAAAACCCCATTGTCTTAGCCCAAAATCTCCTTAGGCTGATTAGCAACTTCAGCAAAGTCTCAGGATACAAAATCAATGTACAAAAATCACAAGCATTCTTGTACAACAAGCACAGACAAACAGGGAGCCAAATCATGAGTGAACTCCCATTCACAATTGCTTCAAAGGGAATAAAATACCTAGGAATCCAACTTACAAGGGATGTGAAGGATCTCTTCAAGGAGAACTACAAAGCAATGTTCAATGAAATAAAAGAGGATACAAACAAATGGAAGAACATTCCATGCTCATGGGTTGGAAGAATCAATATTGTGAAAATGGCCACACTGCCCAAGGTAATTTATAGATTCAATGCCATGCCCATCAAGCTACCAATGACTTTCTTCACAGAATTGGAAAAAACTACTTTAAAGTTCATATGGAACCAAAAAAGAGCCCGCATCACCAAGTCAATCCTAAGCCAAAAGAACAAAGCTGGAGGCATCACGCTACCTGACTTCAAACTATACTACAAGGCTACAGTAACCAAAACAGCATGGTACTGGTACCACAACAGAGACATAGATCAATGGAACAGAACAGAGCCCTCAGAAATGATGCCGCATATCTACAACTATCTGATCTTTAACAAACCTGACAAAAACAAGAAATGGGGAAAGAATTCCTTATTTAATAAATGGTGCTGGGAAAACTGGCTAGCCATATGTAGAAAGCTGAAACTGGATCCCTTCCTTACATCTTATACAAAAATTAATTCAAGATGGATTGAAGACTTAAATGTTAGACCTAAAACCATTAAAGTCCTACAAGAAAACCTAGGCAATACCATTCAGGACATAGGCGTGGGGTAGGACTTCATGTATAAAACACCAAAAGCAATGGCAACGAAAGCCAAAATTGACAAATGGGATCTAATTAAACTAAAGAGCTTCTGCACAGCCAAAGAAACTACCATCAGAGTGAACAGGCAACCTACAGAATGGGAGAAAATTTTTGCAGCCTACTCATCTGACAAAGGGCTAATATCCAGAATCCTACAATGAACTCAAACAAATTTACAAGAAAAAAACAAACAACCCCATCAAAAAGTGGGCAAAGGACATGAACAGATACTTCTCAAAAGAAGACATTTATGCAGCCAAAAAACACATGAAGATATGCTCACCATCACTGGCCATCAGAGAAATGCAAATCAAAACCACAGTGAGATACTATCTCACACCAGTTAGAATGGCCATCATGAAAAAATCAGGAAACAATAGGTGCTGGAGAGGATGTGGAGAAATAGGAAGACTTTTACACTGTTGGTGGGACTGTAAACTAGTTCAACCATTGTGGAAGTCAGTGTGGCGATTCCTCAGGGATCTCGAACTAGAAATACCATTTGACCCAGCCATCCCATTACTGGGTATATACCCAAAGGACTATAAATCATGCTGCTATAAAGACACATGCACACATATGTTTATTGCGGCACTATTCACAATAGCAAAGACTTGGAACCAACCCAAATGTTCAACAACAATAGACTGGATTAAGAAAATGTGGCACATATACACTATGGAATACTATGCAGCCATAAAAAATGATGAGTTCGTGTCCTTTGTAGGGACATGGATGAAATTGGAAAACATCATTCTCAGTAAACTGTCACAAGGACAAAAAACCAAACACATCATGTTCTCACTCATAGGTGGGAATTGAACAATGAGGACACATGGACACAGGAAGGGGAACATCACCCTCCGGGGGCTGTTGTGGGGTTGGGGAAGGGGGGAGGGATAGCATTAGGAGATACACCTAATGTTAAATGACGAGTTAATGGGTGCAGCAAAGCAACATGGCACATGGATACATATGTAACAAACCTGCACATTGTGCACTTGTACCCTAAAACCTAAAGTATAATAATAAAATAAATAAATAAATAAATAAAAATAAATAAATAAATAAAACATTTTACCTTCTCCATTTTGATCAGGAAGCAATCAATAAAGTCCTGAGGGTTGTTCATGTCCATAGATTCTTGGTGTTCTTTTACTTTCTCCAAAATATAACTTTTCACAAAAGCAACGTTTTTAAGTAATTTTTTATGGGTTCCCGGGAAATAATCAATGATAGGAGAAAAATTATTGTAGATCTAAGAGAAAATGATAATTTATTAAATTAAAAGATTTTAATAAAAGCATACATACCATATAGCAAGCACTGGTTGTAAATTGCAGTTATAAATATAAAGAAAATATATTGTGTATCTTGATGGGGAAATTTTTATTGTACATATGTAGTAATTCTCTGATTATAAAAGATTTGAGAAAGAAAATTCTGACCAGAAAATCAATTCTAACCATATGATAATCATTTCCTAGACTCATACCTCCTTTTTATAGTATAAAAGCATCTTTATATTAATTCTGTTACTTTTTACAATTCTTCTCTACAATCTTGAAATATAAGATGGCATGAATTACTACATTCACATTTTGTAGATGACAGCATAGGTTAAAAGAATTTGGACAACCTGATTGATAGTACAAAGTTAGTCCCTACTATATTGATTTCTATCAAGCAGACTCTGAAATGGAATTAGTATTTTAGAAGTAGGAGGGGCTCAAAGATACTTCAAATTCCAACTGTGCACCAGAGCAGTTAAATGACTTCTATAAAATCACACAATTATTATTTAGGCAGAGTATAAAACATGCCAACTCAGCACAGGGTATAAGTGTGATGTCTGTTTATGGTTCATACACCATAAAACCAATAATTTTGTCATTCCTAATGCAGTTATCTCATCAGCTAGAATCCCAACTGAGATATCAAACACCCCTGCCCTATTCAGTGTTTCTTGGCAGCTTCTATGGTTCCAAATATTCTCCCTCCTTGAAGGAGATAATGTCTTTTAAATTAGGATATTTCTGCCACATAACATGACAAAGTGTGAATTGAAGGACAAGTCCTGTGAGTAATGGAAGCCTCCAAAGTGCCTGGATATCCATGGAGTGATATAAGCACGCTTTGGGGCTGTCAAAAATGTACTTTATAGAAACAGGACTTAGGAGTTTAGCAGAAAAAACATTGATGAGGGATCTAATGGGCTTAGAAATCAGGCCTATATTGAGGCATTTATTTCCCATGCATAAAATAAAGGGCTTGGCCATCTTTCCCAGATATTCACCCCATGGCTCTCTGGGCAACACTGTAGTATTCAAAAATGCACTTCAGAGCTTGATCCATGTAGAATTTTGGATTTGTCAGAAAAATAAGAGCATAAGTGGTTTTTCAGGAAGCAAAAATCTTAGCCTTACCTGGATCCAGGGGCTGCTCAAAATCTTGACGTTTTCATTCAACTTTTCCATCAAGTTAAGAAATTGCTGATCTTTATAATCAAAACGTTTATGGAAAATAATGGAGCAGATCACATTGCAGGGAGCACAGCCCAGGATGAAAGTGGGATCACAGGGTGAGGCTAAAGAATTAGAAACAATTTAAAATACTATTAAACTTCAGATATAAAACACTGTATTTGTTAACAGATAGTAGTAGTTTAGAAATTTTAAGCACTATCTTACCTACAAATTCCCTTAACAGCAAAAAAGAGTTCAGCATGCATAAAATCAACACTTCACTTTTACATTAATCCTGAGTTGACCATTACAACCTAACTGGTTAAATAATGGTTGTTCAAATGCTAAATTTACATTCCCGGCCTATTTGTCTTTTACTTTGGAAAGAACAAAAAGACATTTTCTAAAAACCTAATAATTCATGTTTCAGAGGGAATCACATCAGTCTGCAAAGTCTGTAGACAACAAGGCACTGAGATGGAAAGGGCAAGAATAGTTGGAGATTTCAAAGCTTTTTATATATAATGAATAGCTGAAAGAGTCATGTGTTGAACCAGTAGAGAGGAACCAAAGAGACTGTGGGTGAATTCCTGTATTTAAGAAAATAAATGTAAGAAGAAGAATGTGTTTTATGAGAAGGAAAACAAATATAAATGAATAATATGCCTAACATAGATTAGTTTGTCAAAAAATTAAATGAAAACTTTGTTGTTGTTGTTTGTTGTTTTTGTTTTTTGTTTGTTTGTTTTGAGATGGAGTTTCACTCTTGTTGCCTGGGCTGGAGTGCAATGGCACGATCTCAGCTCACCTCAACCTCTGCCTCCTGGGTTCAAGCAATTCTCCACCTGAGCTTCCCAGGTAGCTGGGATTACAGGTATGTGCCACCACATCTGGCTAATTTTGTATTTTTAGTAGAGACAGGTTCCTCCATGTTGGTCAGGCTGGTCTCGAACTCCCAACCTCAGGTGATCCGCCAGCCTTGGCCTCCCAAAGTGCTGGGATTACAGGCATGAGCCACCTTGCCTGGCCAAAAATTTTATTTTAAATATAAATCCCAGGTAAGGCAAACAAGAAAGTGTAAATTGATAAGTGGAGTTTTTTCTTCTGTAGCTTTTTAAAAATGAATTTTATTCTTTAGGAACTAAATGCCCATCATCTCTTATCATCCTGCAAATTTAACCTATTTAATTTGATATTGATTAGGTCCAGCCTATCATTTAATAGCTAAATAAATTAAATTATAGGAAAGGTTTTCTTGTTTGATGAGGATCTCTGAAATGAAGTTGTTATAATCAAGTGATTGATAAACTTTATATTTTTTAAATTTTCTTTTATTTTACTTTAAGTTCTAGGATACATGTGCAGAATGTGCAGGTTTGTTACATAGGTATACATGTGCCATGGTGGTTTGCTGCACCTATGAACCTGCCATCTAGGTTTTAAGCCCCTCATGCATTAGGTCTCTGTCCTAATGCTGTCTCCCTACTGGCCCCCCATGCCCCAACAGGTCCCATGTGTGATGTTCCCCTCCCTGTGTCCATGTGTTCTCATTGTTCAACTCCCATTTATGAGTGCAAACGTGGAGTTTGGTTTTCTGTTCCTGTGTTAGTTTACTGAGGATGATGATTTCCAGCTTCATCCATGTTCCTGCAAAGGACAGGAACTCATTCTTTTTTATGGCTGTGTAGTATTCCATGGTGTATATGTGCCACATTTTCTTTATCCAGTCCATCATTGATGGGCATTTGGGTTGGTTCCAAGTCTTTGCTATTGTGAATGGTGCCACAATAAACATACATGGGCATGTGTCATTATGGTAGAATGGTTTATAATCCTTTGGGCATATACCCAGTAATGGGATTGCTGAGTCAAGTGGAATTTCTAGTTCTAGATCCTTGAGGAATCACCACACTGTCTTCCACAATGGTTGAACTAATTTATACTCCTACCAACAGTGTAAGAGGGTTCATATTTCTCAACATTCTCACCAACATCTGTTGTTTCCTGACTTACTAAGGATCACCATTCTAACTGGTGTGAGATGGTATCTCATTGTAGTTTTGATTTGCATTCTCTAATGACCAGTGTTGATAAGCTTTTTTTCATATGTTTGTTGGCTGCATAAATGTCTTCTTTTGAGAAGTGTCTGTTCATATCCTTTGTCCATTTTTGATGGGGATATTTCTTTTTTTCTTGTAAATTTAAGTTCCTTGTGGATTCTGGATACTAGCCCTTTGTCAGATGGGTAGGTTGCAAAAAATTTCTCCCATTCTGTAGGTTGCCTGTTCACTCTGATGCTAGTTTCTTTGGCTGTGCAGAAGCACTGTAGTTTAATTAGATCCCATTTGTAAATTTTGGCTTTTGTTGCCATTGCTTTTTGTGTTTTAGTCACAAATTCTTGGCCCATGTCTATGTCCTGAATGGTATTGCCTAGGTTTTCTTCTGGAGTTTTTATGGTTTTAGGTTTTATGTTTGAGTGTTTAATCCATCTTGAGTTGATTTTTGTATAAGGTATAAGGAAAGGGTCCAGTTTCTGTTTTCTGCATATGGCTAGTCAGTTTTCCCAGTACCATGCTGTTTGGTTACTGTAGCCTTGTAGTATTGTTTGAAGTGAGGTAGAATGATGCCTCCAGCTTTTTTTTTGCTTAGGATTGTCTTGGCTATACAGGCTGTTTTTTTGCTTCATATGAAATTTAAAGTATTCTTTTCTAGTTCTGCGAAGAAAGTCAATGATACCTTGATGGGTATAGCATTGAATCTATGAATTACTTTGGGCAGTATGGCTATTTTCACAGTATCGATTCTTTCTATTCATGAGCATGGAATTTTTTTCCATTTGTGTCACCTCTTATTTCCTTGAGCAGTGGTTTGTAGTTCTCCTTGAAGAGGTCCTTCACATCCTTTGTAATTTGTATAAGTAGGCATTTTATTCTCTTTGAAGCAATTGTGAATGGGAGTTCACTCATGATTTGGCTCTCGGCTTGTCTATTATTGGTCTATAGGAATGCTTGTTATTTTTGCACATTGATTTTGTATCCTGAGACCTTGCTGAAGTTGCTTATCAGCTTAAACAGTTTTGGGGCTGAGATGATGAGGTTTCTAAGTATACAGTCATGTTGCCTGCAAACAGAGACAATTTGACTTCTTCTCTTCCCATTTGAATACCCTCTTGACTGATTGCTCTGGCCAGAACTTCCAATACTATGTTGAATAAGAGTGGTGAGAGAGGGCATCCTTGTCTTGTGCCAGTTTTCAAAGGGAATGCTTCTAGCTTTTGCCCATTCAATATGATATTGGCTATGGGTTTGTCATAAATAGCTCTTATTATTTTGAGATATTAACTTTATATTTAAAGAGCTCCCAAATTCACATCTATATGTTTCAGGAAGTCAGGGACCCTGAATGGAGGGACCAGCTGAAGCCATGGCAGAAGAACATAAATTGTGAAGATTTCATGGACATTCATTAGTTCCCCAAATTAATACTTTTATAATTTCTTACACCTGTCTTTACTGCAATCTCTGAACATAAATTGTGAAGATTTCATGGACACTTATCACTTCCCCAATCAATACTCTTGTGATTTCCTATGCCTGTCTTTACTTTAATCTCTTAATCCCATCATCTTCCTAAGCTGAGGATGAATGTCATCTCAGGACACTGTGATGATTGTGTTAACTGCATAAATTGTTTAAACAATATGAAATCTGGGCATCTTGAAAAAAGAACAGGATAGCAGCGATGTTCTGGGAACAAGTGAGATAACCTTGAAGTCTGGCTGCCTGTGGGCTGAGTGGAACAGAGCCATATTTCACTTCTTTCAAAAGCAAATAGGAGAAATATCACTGAATTCTTTTTCTCAGCAAGGAACATCCCTGAGAAGAATGCGTTCCCAAGGGGAGGTCTCTAAAATGGATGCTCTGGGAACGTCTGTCTTTTACAGTTGTAGATTAAGGATGAAATAAGCCCCAGTCTCCTGTAGTGCTCCCAGGCTTATTAGGATGAGGAAATTCCCGCCTAATAAATTTTGGTCAGACTGGTTGTCTGCTCTCAAACCCTGTCTCCAGATAAGATGTTAACAATGACAATCAGTGCCCGAAACTTCATTAGCAATTTTAATTTCACCCCAGTCGTGTGATCTCGCCCTGCCTCCATTTGCCTTGTGATATTTTATTACCTTGTGAAGCATGTGATCTCTGTGACCCACACTCTATTTGCACACTCCTTCCCCTTTTGAAGATCACTAATAAAAACTTGCTGGTTTTGTGGTTTGGGGGGCATCATGGAACCTGCTGACATGTGATGTCTCCCCTGGACACCCAGCTTTAAAATTTCTCTCTTTTGTACTCTTTCCCTTTGTTTCTCAGACCAGCCAACACTTAGGGAGAATAGAAATATTCAACTTGAGTGATATTCAACTCACGTTGAAATATCAGGGCTGAATTTCCCTGATATCTATAGGCCCTAAATAGTGACTTTAATCAAAAGTACTCTGAATGAATGGCCAGGCATTGAACAGTTGGAAATCTGTTAGTTTGTGTGTGTCATTCACGGATTAATCTGATTTTCAGACTTTCACTTCATTGGGAAAACAGAATTTAAAAACAAGGTAATTTGGTATCCAAGCTGATAAACAGATTCATTGTAAAACTTCATAGATGAGTAGAGTTGGCAGTGGAAAAAAAAAAATTAACAAATTTCTAAGCCAAAATTTCATAAATATGGTTGGAAAGAGATAAGCAAAACTGAAACAGAGCCAAATTATACATAGGGAATGCAGATTACAGAGTTATTACTACTAATTAAAATCTAGTTAAATAAATCATTTTATAAATTGACATTTGTGTATTTCACAGAATTATGCTACAGCATGTATTTACTGAAAATATATAACTCAATAGAGTAACAAGAAATAATTAATACTATTGTTTAAATAATGCTGTGTTTACAGAGAAATAATAATTGATGAGAACTGCACTAAGATATGCCTAAGCAATAAAAACTGTAGAATGTCATTACTGGCCAGAACGGCAAGCATGGGCCTCAAAGAAACCCCAGACAAGTCAGTGAGGCTGACCATACAAACATAGCCCAATTAAATAAAAGCACATGCCATTTGGTTCATGCTCCATATGGGTGTGATAGGGCCATTCCTACCATGTCCACTTATCAAGTATTCTCTGGTGACATGTTCTGGAACAGGTAATGGGAAAAACACTGCTCTTTAGCTCTTTCAAAAAATGAACTCAAAATCTATATTCATGATTTCTTATTTGAAAGCAAAAAAGCAAAGTTCAGGAGAACATGGGACTAAATGAACCTTTTATACCCACACTGTATGCATAATCATGCCTGTACACACACAGCACAAATATGTGCAAATTCCCTTGGCTCTCAGCTTCAAACCCCCACTTGACATGAGCTAACAACCAGGACTCATAATGAAAGATATGGCCACCCTGAAATGTTTCCAAGAATGTCAGTAGAGAAGATAGTAGAACAGTAAGGTCAGTGATATGGAGTAGGGTCACCCACCCTTGGTTTTTCTCAACTCCTCCACAAGGCAGCGGGCTTCCTCTTGAACACGGTCTTCAATGCTCCTCTTCCCCATCCCAAAATTCCGCAGCGTCATGAGGGAGAAACGCCGGATCTCCTTCCATCTCTTTCCATTGCTGAAAACGATTCCTAACAGGAAGAGAAACAGAAACTAGGAGGGAGATCCCAGGCAAGAAAGAGGAAGCTGACACTGGGCAGCCATGTGGATGGGCCAAGCTCTGCCTGAGGAGCTCTGTAAGTCTGTTTTCCATCCTCCCCATCCCCAAGACCGATGCTGAAACAGGCACATGTACACCTACCAAATCCTCTGTTAGCTCTTTCAGCCAGTGGGAAAAGGCCTCTTCCAGAAAACTCCTCTCCAAGATCAATCAGGGCTTCCTTCACTGCTTCATATCCATGCAGCACCACCACACGTTTCAGGCCAAAATACAGAGTGAACACAGGGCCATAGACCTTTGAGAGCTAGGAAAGTAGATATAGATAACAGCAAATGAAGTCAATATTTTGTCCATTTACTAAGCCTGACTTAGCATGATATTTTCATTGTATTTGTATGCTTTTATTCAGCCACACAGGCTTCAAATATTTCTGAATTTTAAATACAAACATGATGACGATTATGCTTGCCACTCAGATGTTCAAGGCAATGGTCAGACAATTGCTACACAGATTACAATTAATACTCACATCAACATATTCAGCATGTCTATTTACTCTATTTTAAACAAACAGCCAGGTGCGGTGGCTCCCACCTGTAATCCCAACACTTTGGGAGGCCAAGGCAGGTGGATCACAAGGTCAGGAGTTCAAGACCAGCCTGGCCAACATGGTGAAACCACGTCTCTACTAAAAATACAAAAATTAGCTGAGCATGGTGGTGCATGCCTGTAATGCCAGCTACTTGGGGGACTGAGGCAGGAGAATTGCTTGAATGGGGACCTGGGAGTTGGAGGTTGCAGTGAGCAAAGATCATGCCACTGCACTCCAGCCTGAGCTACAGAGCAAGACTCCATCTCAAAAAAAAAAAAAAAACTGAGCTCAGAGAATGACAAATTCATTTTCAGTGTCTCACAGCTAATATACAGAAGACCCAAATTTGAAACTCTTCTTATTCAAACACTGATGCTTAAGAAATTTATCAGCACTCTTGAGTCCACCTTAAGACCAACACCCAGCTTCAAGAACTAACAATTTCCTGGTTTAATAGCCTTTTATGATTAGCATGCATCATAGCATTTTTACTAAAAATATCTCCCTATGGACTCTCCTAGGACTCCCAAAAGCCCACAGAGAGGCCCCTATTGCCAGGTCAATAGTCCTCACAGCAGTACTCCTAAAATTAGATGGCTATAGGATTATACAAATCACCTTAATCCTTAACCCCCTAAGAGAGTTTATAGCTTATTCCTCCCTCATACTATCCTTATGAGAAATAATCATAACAAGCTTCTTTTGTCTGTGCCAAACTGATCTAAAATCACTCATTACTTTTCCATAAGCAACATGGCACTTGTTATCACAGCTTTTCTCATTCAAACCCCCTGAAGTTTTACCAGTGCAACCGCCCTAATAACTGCCCACAGACTAACCTCATTCCTGTTATTCTGCCTTGCAAACTCAAACTACAAACGAGTTCACAGCCAAACCATACTACCAACACAGGGCCTTCAAACACTTCTCTCCCTGATAGCCATGTGATGACCCCTAGCTAGTCTTGCCAACCTTGCCCTGCCCCCTACCATCAATCTAGTAGGAGTAGTCTTCATAACTACAGCATCATTCTCTTGATCTAATCATAACATCACGCTTATAAGGCTTAATATACAAATCGCAGCCCTTTACTGTCTGTATATGCTAATTATTACACAACGAGGGGTGTTCACATATCATATTAATACTGCTAAACCATCTTTCACTCGAGAAAAAACCCTAATACTTATACATCTTCTGACCTTCTTCCTACCATTACTAAACCCTAAGGTCATTTTGGGGTTTATATATTGTAGCTATAGTATAATTAAAACATTACTTTGTGGATCTAATAATGGAAGTCTATAACTTCTTATCTACCATTTATCTGCTTTTGCTGGTCCTGAACCCACAGTTATTTCCTTTACAACAGGCATAAATTAATTCTTCAGAGAAGTTCAATTTTCATGGCTATTCTGAATAAAACACATGGCTAATATAGTAGAGGACTTATTTAATAAAATCTCTAATAACAAACACGTTCCTTACCGTAAGGAGACCCCCCCTGAAACTATTGCTATGGAATAAAAGATGAAATGCTCCTGATTATTGTAAATACAAAATTACATGCAGGATTGTGAAAGGACAATGCCAGGTTGGACTGCCAGAATGAGCCAACAGTGCGTGATTTGCTTCCCCCTGCAGAGAGCCTATGAATGGACGTGCAGTCAGGGAGGTTTCACATCACCAAGATTCCTATCCCAGAAAAGCAGATGTTTGTAGCTTTGGGAATGGAATGCGACCCTTGTGGAGAACCTATAAATGGGTGCATGCGGGGCACCTGTCCATATGGATAAGATAGGGCTATAAATGCCCTCATCTTGCCACGGCTCTTCTAGGCCTCTTTAGGGTTAAGGCATACTCCCTTCTGAGAATTTCTGGTCTAACTAGTTGTCTAGCTTCACATCGTGTTTCCATGGATTGTTTGTAACCAGCTTTTGTTGCAATTGTTACTGCTGATTAATATCTTGTTAATCATAGGTTATGGAAAGATTGTGCTTCTGTTTTAAGGCTCTGTTAGAAATTACTGACACACACACTATATTGTAAATTTTTATCTCTGTATACTGTACTTCTGCATACAAATGTACTGTACTTCTACATACAAATGTTATAAGAATTTCTTCATCCTCATGTGACCATCTCACCTCATAATCAAATGACCCTAAATCCCTCACTAACCTACCCCTGCCCTCATTAAACTTAATAATAAATGCTGGTATGTCCAGTGCATTGTTGGCACCGCAGGAACAGAAGGCGGTGACCCCCCTGGACCCAGCTTTCACTATCTTGTGTGTGTCTATTATTTCTCAACCTGCCGATCTGCCTGGGAACAAAGAGAGAGCCCCGTTGCATTGTGGGCTGCTGGCCAGATCCCACAATACCTTACCATTTACCTTCAGCCAAAAATTATAGCAAATGGTTATGAGATGAAGAAGGAACACAACTTTTCAAACTATTGACACTTGTTATTTTGAATCTAACATGCAAAGACCCAAATCTTTCTCTACTCACAAAATACATGGTTTCATTCCACTATTTCTGACACTGACAGACTGGAAAAGGCAACAAAAGCCTTTCAAAGTATTTTACTTTACAATGACCTCTGTAACAACGTACCTCTAGGGATATGCTTTATTTAAAAAATACAGGTGAATTTACTTACCTTTTGCAAGCCACTGAAGGACCATACTTACATTGGTTAAGGATTTGCTGATGTCCTTAATATCTATCTGTAGGATATTTCCAATCACTGGGAGAGGAGTGGGCCCAGGAGGGAGTTTTCCTCTCCCAGACCTCTGTCTCCAGAGTGAAAGGAGAAGCAAACAGGAGAGACAGAGCACAAGGACCACAAGAGAATCCATTGAAGCCTTCTCTTCTTGTTAAGACAACCGTGGGCTTGCACTCCAAGCCTTTTATAACACTCCGTGCTAATTCAGTGTGTGCCTCTTTGATGGATAAAGTGACCAATCACCTAGGTCCACTATATGCTCCTTCTGAAAGGACTTTGACACACTGATAGAGATAAAAATAAAATGTCCTTTGGTCTTGTTCTCCTTCATTCCAGTGTCCACTCTGTACATTCCAGTTTCACTGTACTTGGTTGGAGCCTAGGTATTGGTAATAAAAAACAAATGTTAACCCAGATGGTTCCAATGCACCATCATAATTGAGAGCACTGAAGTAAATAATCTGATGCAAAAGCAATTACTCAAAATTCTGAATTCTTAGATTAATAACCATTTGGGAATTTATGATTTTGAGGGAAATGGATGTATTCTATGCCTCGTATATTTAAAAATTATGTCAGTGCTATATCAAAGATTAGGAGACTTTGTTCTTTATAATGAAATCCTTTCAAATATTTAATAGAGCCTACTAAAAATACAGCAGCCTAAACATGAAATAGCTAACATAACCCATATATCTTAAATAACCAAACATACATCAAGTAAATTACCTTAGCAGATATAAACACCTTTACAATTAAACCCCCTAAAAAAACACGTGAAGGCAGGAATTGTTAGTTTTTATTTTTCAAATGGGAAAAGGGAGACCCTGGGAGAACAGGACACCTGTTGGTGCCACACAGCTCATAGCTGGCAGAACTGGGATTTGAGCTGAGGTCTTCTGATGCCCATCATGGTGTATTATCTCTTACACCAGAGCTGTCTTGAGAACAATTTTAGCAAAACAAAACAAATTTCCAAACATTAGTTATTCTGAATATACACCACATTTATTCTGTTCATAAAACAGGCTTCACATTAAATAGAACCCCTTATTTGTCTCTAAGGAAAACAGCACAAGAGATGCTCATGAGAAGAAATAAGGGATCTCCCCTCTCCATCACTGCAGAGGTGAAATGCTCAGTGTAACTGAGGGAAGGATTTGGTGCTAAGGGTTTGAGAAACTAGGGCTTCTCGACCTCCCAGTCACCTCCAGACATGGCTGCTTTCTATTGTTTTTGGTCTCTCATTTTCAGAAATGATGTAATAATGCACAGAAAGCAAAGGAAATTATGGACAGAACCACAGTTGTGGATGCAATAGAAGATGGGAGGTAGGGAAATCACTAAAGGGACCCACAGCACAGAACCACCACAATGTATAGACCTTAACAGGAGCTGACATACTGAGTTGAGGATCTAAATACAACTAGAAAGATACTCTTTACTAGATCACTAATGTCAATACTTGTGCAAAGCCATTTTCTTTAAAGATATCATCATATTTGTTCCAAATTCCCTGGTGAGGTTATTTCCATTTCTTTTATTAAGAAAAATAAAGTTATGTTAAGACACAGTTGCACAATGCTTTACTGGTCATTTTTAACAGGGATTCTAACAATTTACAGAGAATTGTTACACCTCATGTCCCTTTTGAATCTCTCAATTACCTTTGCTTACAATGAAATTGACCCATTTCAGGAGTGAGAAAGCTGAGCCTTGAAGATTCAGTATCTTAGCCAAGAACATGCTGTCTGCTAGTGCTAGAGCTGAGACTAGAACCCATAAGCCCTGCATCTTGAAGGTTTCATTTCAAGCCAAACATTCAGTTCAATTGGGTCCACCAATATTTACTGATTGTGTACAATGATTCAGGATTTTGTAATTCAGTCTAGTAAATGATTTTCAAAATAAACATTAATTTCATTAATAATTACAGCCCCAGTTGACTAGATTGAGAGGTCAGAAGAGTTTGGTTTTATAACATTTAGTACTTAGGTAAGTCAAAGACCTTGGAGAACCTTTTATACAGGGCAAAGAAAAGCAGTAACTTGGTCCCTGACTCATGTAACTCTGAACTCTAACAGAAATATACTACCTTATTTTGGGTAAAATAAGCTCAGGTGCTCTCTTTAGAATAATCATTTCATTCCTCGGGAGATAGGTGTCCCAGCTCGGCTCCGCCTCTCTCCTGCTGAGCTGAGGCTCCTGCCTAGACCTTTCAGTTTACAGAAAGAAAGAATTATAGATAATTTGTAGATAGAAGGGATCTCTGAGATCAACTACTCTAAACTTTGCTTTTTTTTTTTTTTTAGAAATGAGCGATTATTGACTCAGTGAGACAAAGTATCACATATCACAATCACAATGCCTCAGTATAAGACTTTTTCTTTCTTTTCTTTTCTTTTTTTTTTTTTGAGATAGAGTCTTGGTTCACTGCAAGCTTCAGCTCCTGGGTTCATGCCATTCTCCTGCCTCAGCCTCCCAAGTAGCTGGGACTACAGGTGCCCACCACCGCACCCAGCAAATTTTTTTGTTTTCTTAGTACAGACAGGGTTTCACTGTGTTAAGCAGGATGATCTTGATCTTCTGACCTCATGATCCACCCACCTAGGTCTCCCAAAGTGCTGGGATTACAGGCGTGAGCTGCAGCACCCAGCCAAGACTTCTTCTTAGAATCTCAGTTTTTCAACTCCCAATTCAGTGACATGTCATATCCCATCTCATAGAATTCATATCTCAGTCCAAATGATCAGGGGAGTACCAACATTAAGCCCTCCACAGTCACTGAGTAATACAAAACTCAGCTTGACTAGAATGGTGGATTAGAGTAGGCTTTTGAAACAGTTTGGGGTTTCTGGCAATACTAAGTGGAAAGTATATAATTACCACATGCCTCTTTCCCTGCACCCACACGCAGCCTCTCTCACAATCAAGAACCCTCATTAATTACAATCAATGAACCAACATTGACACATTATCATCAACCAAAGCTCATAGTTTATGTGGGGTTCATTCTTTGTGTTGTACATTCTATGGGATTTGACTAATGCATAATGACATGTGCCATTGTAATATCACATAAAATAGCTTTACTGCCCTAAAAACCTCTGTGCTTTATGTGTTCTCTCTCCCTTCCTTGCAAGCCCTAGCAACAAATAATCTTTGCAGTGTCAGCATAGTTTTGCCTTTTCCAGAATGTCATATGGTTGGAATCATAGAGTATGTAGCCTTTTTTTTTTTTCTGGCTCTGTCCCCCATGATGGCGGTCGTCGATGATTCGCTTCACTGCCTCCGGGCAGCCTCTCCGAGTAGCTGGGACTACAGGCGCCCGCCACCACACCTGGCTAATTTTTTGTATTTTTAGTAGAGACGGGGTTTCACCGTGGTCTCGATCTCCTGACCTCGTGATTCACCCGCCTCGGCCTCCCAAAGTGCTGGGATTACAAGCGTGAGCCACCGCGCCCGGCGAGTATGTAGCCTTTTAAGATTTAACTTACTAATATGTATAAAGTTCCTGCGTGTCTTTTCATGGCTTGATAGTTCATTTCTTGTTAACACTAAATAACATTCATTGTATAGGTTTATCACGTTGTCTGTTCATTTATCTATTGAAGAACATCTTGGTGATTTCTAATTTTTGACAATGATGAATAAAGCTGCTATAAATACCCATGTGCAGATTTTTGTGTGGAAATGTATTTTCAACTTATTTGGCAAATACCAAGGAGCACAACTACCAGATAATGTGGTAAACATATTTTAATTTTTTTAGACACTGCCCAACTGTCTCCTGAAGTGTCTTTATCATTTTGCATTTCCACCAGCAATGACTAATAGTTCTTATTGCTGCACATCCTTGCCAACATTTGGTTTTATCAGTGTTTTGGATTTTAGCCATTGTATAAGTGCACAGTAGTATCTCATTGGGGTTTTAGTTTGCAGGTCCCTAGTGACATTTAATGATGAGCATTTTTCATATATTTATTTGCCATCTGCATTTCTTCTTGGGTGAGGTGTCCGTTCAGATCTTTTGCCCATTTTTTAAATCAAGGTGTCTGATTTCTAATTGTTGAGTTTTAAAAATTTTTGGAGAGAAGTCGTTTATTAGATATATCTTTTGAAAGTATTTCTCCCAGTCTCTGTCTTTTCATCTCATTCCCTTGATAATGTCTTTTGCAGAGTAGAAGTTTTAAATTTTAATAAGGTCCAGCTTAGTTTTTCTTTATTTCATGGATTATACCTTCATTGTAGTATTTTAAGAACCATTGCCGGATCAAGGTCATCTTTATTTTCTCCTTTCTTATACTATCAGAGATTCATAGTTTTGCATTTTATATTTGGATCTATTATATATATATGTATATACATTTTTTTTTTTTTCTGAGACTGAGTCTAGGTCTGTCACCTAGGCTGGGGTGCAGCGGCTCTCAACTTGGCTCACTGCAACTTCTGCCTCCTGGGTTCAAGCGATTCTCCTGCCTCAGCCTCCTGAGAAGCTGAGACTACAGGTGCATGCCACCATGCCCAGCTAGTTTTTTGTATTTTTAGTAGAGACGGGGGTTTCACCATGTTAGCCAGGATGGTCTCGATCTCCTGACCTTGTGATCTGCCTGCCTCAGCCTCCCAAAGTGCTGAGATTAGTGGCATAAGCCACCGCACCCAGCTTAGATCTATAATATATTTTTAGTTAACTTTCATTAAAGGTGTAAGGTCTATTTCCAGATTCATTTTTCTGTATGTGAATCTCCAGTTACTCCATTAGTCTTCATTGAAAAGACTATTTTTCCCCCATTGAATTGTCTTTCTTTCTTTTTCAAAGATCAGTTGACTATATTTCTGATGATCTATTTCAGGCTCTTTACTCACTTGCATTAATCTATTTGACTATTTTTTCACCAATTGCACACTGTCTTGATTAGCTTCATAATAAGTCTTGAAGTTGAATCAGGTAAGGTCAATCATTTGACTTTGTTCTCCTTAACATTGGCTATTCTGGGTTTTTTGGCCTCTCTACATAAACTTTAGAATCAGATTGTTAGCATCTAAAGATAAAAAATAATAAAAATAATAAAAACTTTCCTGGAGTTTGATTCTTATTGTGTTGATCTGTAGATCAAATCAAAAAGACTAACAAGAGTCTTCATATTCATGAACATGAAATATTTCTGTATTTATTTATATCTTTATTTTCTTTCATCAGAGTTTTGTAGTTTTCTTCAAGTGATATATGTATTTTGACAGACTTCCACCTAGGGATTTCATATTTTTGGTGCTAATATAAATGATACTATGTTTTTAATTCCAAATTCTAATATTTATTGTTAATATAGAGAAAAGAAATTGATTGCCTTGTATCCTGCAACCTTAGTACAATAGCTTATTACTTTTAGGAGTTTTTTTATTATTTTTGTTTTGTTTTTGTTTGTTTTGTTTTTTATTTTTGGAGGTTTTTTGATTCTTTGAGATTTTCTACATAAAGAATCATGCGATCTAAACACAACAGTTTTTTTCTTTATTCCTGATTGTATCACTTTTCTTTTTCTTGTTATCTCATTAAAAAGGATTTCTAGTATGATGTTGAATAGGAGTAGTTTCATGGAACATCTCACTTCATTCTTGTTATTAGCCAGAAAATTTCAAGTTTCTCACCAGTAATGACGTTAGCAGTAGGTTTTTTGCACATATTCTTTATTAAATTGAGAAAGTTCCTCCTCTATTCTTAGTTTGCTGACCGTTTTTATCATGAATGTGTGCTGGATTTTGGCAAAGTTTTTTCCTGCATCTGTTGATATGATGATGAGACTTTTCTTCTTTAGTAACTAATGTGATGAAGTAAAATATTTGATTTTCATATGTTGAGTAACTCTTGCATTCCTAAAATAAATCCCATTTAGTTATGGTGTATACAGTTTTTCTACACTATTGAATGCAATTTGCTAATCTTTTGTTGAGGTTTGCACCAATTTTCATTAGACATACTGGTATGTAGTTTTGCTTTCTTATAATGTCCTTGTCTGATTTGAGTATTAGAGTAATGCTGGCCATAAAATGAGTTAAGAATAGAAGAATTTCCTCTGGTACTAATTCTAGAAGAGATTGTAGAGAATGGGTATAATTCTTCTATAAATGTTTGGTAGAATTTACCAGTGGACCTATATGGGTCTGGTGTTTTCTCTTTTGGAGGTTATTCATTTTTTATTTTATTACTTTAATAAATAAAGGCCTATTCAAATTATCTATTTCTTCTTGTGTGAGATTTAGCAAACTGTTTCTTTATGGAATTGACCCATTTTATCCAAGTTATAAAATCTGTGGGCATGGAGTTCTTTATAATATTCATTTATTATCCTTTTAATGTCCATGGTATCAATAGTGATGGTTCTTCTTTTAATTTTGACAATAGGAAAATGTGTATTCTCCCTTTTTATCTTGGTTAGGCTGGCTAGATATATATTGATATAATTTTCAAATAACCAGCTTTTGTTTTCACTATTTTTTTCTATTGATTTCTTGTTTTCAATTTCATTGATTTCTGCTCTTTTATTGTTTCTTTTGTTCTGCTTTCTTTGGATATAATTTGTCCTTCTTTCTCTAGTTCCCTAAGGTGGATGTTTAGATTACTGACTTTGTATCTTTTTTTTTCTATTTTATGCCCCCAATGCTACAAGTTTCCCTCTAACCACTGCTTTCACTACATCCTACAAATTTTTTAAAGTTCTATTTTTATTTTGTTTAGTTCCAAATATTTTAATCCCTCTTGAGATTTATTATTTTATCCATATTTTATTAAGAAATATGCTGTTTACTCTCTAAGTATTTTGTGATATTCCAGCTCAATATCTGTTATCGATTTCTAGTTTAATTCAACTGTGGTCTCACAGCAGACATTGTATGATTCACATTCTTTTAAACTTCCTAAGATATGTTTTGTTGCCCAGAATGTGGTCTATATTGGTGAATGTTCTATGTGAGCTTGAGAAGAATGTGTATTCTGCTTTTGTAAAGTATTCTATAAATGCCAATTCAAATCAGTTGATTGATGGTGCTATTCAGTTCAAATCTGTCTTTAATGATTTTCTGCATGCTGAATCTGTCCGTTTTTAATAGAGGAGTGTTTAATTCTCCAGCTGTAATAGTGGAGTCATCTATTTCTCATTGTAGTTCTATCAGTTTTTGCCTCATGTATTTTGACATCTTATTGTTGAGTGCATGCACTTCAAGATTATTATTTCTCCTCAGAGAATTTAACTCTTTATCCTTATATAACACTCTTCCTAACCTCTAATAACTTTTCTTACTCTGGAGATGGCTTCATCTGAAACTAATATAGCTATTCCCATTTCTTTTTGGTTGGTGTTAGCATGGTATATTTTTCTCCTTCATTTACTTGAAATCTATATGTATATTTATATCTCAAATGGGTCTCTTATAGACAACATACATATATTTGGCTCTTGTTTTTTTATCTACTCTGACAGTCTCTGTCTTTCCAATGGTTAAAATGACTTTAATATAGTTGAACTATTATCTACCATATACGCGTTACTGTTTTCTACTCATTGCCCTTGTTTGTTGTTTCTATTTTTGTCTTCAACTCTTTTTCTGCCTTCTGTGGCTTTAATTGAGCATGTTATATGACTCCATTTTCTTTTTCTCCTTAATATTACTTGTATTTTTTTACTTTTTTGTAGTTTCCATATTATTTGCAATATGTGTTTACAATTAACCCAAGTCTACATTCAAATAGCAGTATACTACCTCATAGGTAGTGTGCTTACTTGTAACAAAATATTCTTACTTCTTTCCTCCCTTCTTCATATATCATCACTGTCATTTATTTCATTTATCCATAAACTGTAATCACCAAATATATATTTTTGTTGTTGCTGTTTTGTTTGTTCTGTTTTGTTTTGTTTTGTTTTTGAGATGGAGTTTCACTCTTGTTACACAGGCTGAAGTGCAATAGCATGATCTCGGCTCACTGCAACTTCCGCCTCCTGGGTTCAAGCAATTCTCCTGCCTCAGTCTCCCAAATAGCTGGGATTACAGGAATGCACCACCACTCCTGGCTAATTTTGTATTTTAGTAGAGACAGGGTTTCTCTATGTTGGTCAGGTTGGTCTGGAACTCCCGACCTTAGGTGATCCACCCTCCTCAGCCTCCCAAAGTGCTGGGATTACAGGCACCAGCCACTTTTGCCCGGCCATATTATTGTTATTATTTTGAAAAAAGCGTTGTCAGACCAATCAATAAGAAAAATTAAAATGTTATGTTCCCTTATATTATTCCTTCATTAACTCCCTTCCCTTCCTGATGTAGATCAGTGATTGACTTACACCATTTTCTTCTCTCTGAAGAACTTTATTTAACATTTTTTGCAAGGCAGGAACTAGAGATAAATTTTCTCAATTTTTTTGTGTGAGAATCTTTATTTCTCCATTAGTTGTGAAGGAAAATTTTGCCAGATACACAAATCAAGATGGGTGGGACTTTTTCCAATACTTTTAATATAGTCATGCACCATATACCAACATTTTGTTCAACAGGTGATCTCATTTACTATGTTGTTCCATAAGATTATAATGGGGCTGAGGCTGAGCATGGTGGCTCACACCTATAATCCCAGCACTTTGGGAGGCCAAGGCGGGTGGATCACTTGAGGTCAGGAGATTGAGAGCAGCCTGTCCAACATGGTGAAACTTCATTTTTACTAAAAGTACAAAAATTAGCTGGCTGTGGTGGCAGGCACCTGTAGTCCCAGCTACTAGGGAGGCTGAGGCAGGAGAATAGCTTGAACCTGGGAGGCGGAGGTTGCAGTGAGCCAAGATCACACCACTGCACTTCAGCCTGTGTGATGGAGTGTGACTCTGTCTCAGAAAAAAGATTACAATGGAGCTGAAAGATGATTTCTGCCACCTAGAGACTCATAGTCATCATAACATCTTGGTACAACACATTTTTGATGTGTATGTGGTGACACTGATGTAAACAAACCTACGGCACTGCCAGTTGTATAAAAATATAGCACATATCAGGTACAGTACATAATACTCAATAACTATAATAAATGACTCTGTTACTGGTTTATGTATTTACTATACTATACTTTTACTGTTATTTCAAAGTGTTGTGTTCTTCTGCGACTCATTTTCTTTTAAGTTAACTATTAAACAACCTCAGGCAGGTACTTCAGGAGCTATTCCAGAAGAAGGCAATGTTACATAGGAGATTACAGCTTCATATGTGTTATTGCCCCTGAAAACCTTACAGTGGGACAAGATGTGGCAGTAGAAGATAGTGATATTGGTGATCCTGACCTTGCATACTCCTAGGCTAATGTGTTTTGTGTCCTAGTTTTTAATAAAATGATTTAAAAAGAAACCCTGTCTCTTCTAAAAATACAAAAAATTAGCCAGTGTGGTGGTTCACACCTGTAGTCCCAGCTACTTGGGAGACTGAGGCCCAAGAATCGCCTGAACCTGGGAGGCAGAGGTTGCAGTGAGCTGAGATCGTGCCACTGCACTCCAGCCTGGCTGACAGAGTAAGACTCTGTCTCAAAAAAATAAAAATTAATTTTAAAAAATCTATACAAAAAAACAATTTTGTCAATTTCAGTTCTTAGCACAGTGGCACCTACCAATGCCCCAGTGGTGCCTACCAATGCCCCAGTGGCACCTTCCCAGCCCCTGGCAGGAAGCTGTACACATGTTCCTGGAGCAGCTTATTCACAGCTTGCAGGAGCTGGGATGGGCAAAAAAGAACCTATCTTCTGAATATTGAAGACCTGTCCTCTGATGACTGCTGCTTTTGAAAACATAGGTACAGACACAGATTGGGAACCCATTATTGCTACAATTCCCCCAACTCTTGGCAAGCTCCCCCAACAAGTGACTTCCAGGGTATTTAAAGGACTGATGCCTTTTCCCTCTCCTATTTATGTTTCTCTTTTTTCCCTCTTGGGAGATAGACATTAAAGACTAAGACATTTAAAAACTGGCTATGTGAGAAAAATCAGACACAACACACATGCCACAGCAAAGTCTTCACTAAGGTCTTGAATAGACCTTACGTTAATACCTTGGGCTAATAAGTGGCACAGAGACAGCCTACAGCAAACAAAATTTAAAAACAAATGAAGGGCTGCAACATTACTGATTAGATCTGGCACTCACTTACTCCACAAAAAGTAACCAAAATAATGAGTAGATAATCACACATTGAATAGATCATCTAAGGGAAAATGTTTGAATTCAACAGAGGAGTTGCCAGAAACATGTAAAGGAAGGAAGTAAAGAAAAGTGAGGCAGCCTGCTGGACCAGGATTATCTGGGAGCCTGGGGAGTCTCCCCATTGTGGGGAAAAGTAAGTAAGAGACCTCTGGTACTCTGCATTACTACAAAAGATTCTTGTAATCCTAGCCACAAGAGAGTCCTGAGAACCTCAAGGACAAGGAGACTAATACTCCTTACCTATGAATTTTAGAAGTAACTGGACTTCCCTATGATCTAAAATTGGCACCTGGTTTCACTTACTTCTACTTATAAGTAACTAGAATTTCTATACATCTCCAGAATGCATGTATGCCAAAACTCGTGCAACCCCTGCTGAACAAAATGTCTACAAATGTAATCATGTATTATGCAAATTGTCCTTTAGCTCCCAACCCTATACTGTCAAACTCGTGCAACCCCTGCTGACCAAAATGTCTACAAATGTAGTCATGTATTATGCAAATTGTCCTTTAGCTCCCAACCCTATACTGTCATCAGTAAATTCTTCTTACCAACCCACAAGTCCACCACTTTCCAATGCCAGGGCTCTGACACCTCGCCTGGCAGACACCAAGTCTTGCTTAATCTTAAACACTGAAACCAGTTAAAGCCTCATCTTCAGATCCAGTAGAAGATACCAATCAAAATAAACTTCACTTGTGAGACACAGGCCAGAAATTTAAACTATGCAACTCCTCAAAGCGCAGGGACTATCCTGGAAGAGGTGGGCACATGAGATTGTGAGGGTTGATTTTGAGAGAAAAAATAAGTTGTTTCCCTATAAATTAACCATTAATGTCAAAGGCAAGACAAGCACATGGGGCCCTGTGTCATATTAACAAGGTTTTCTTGAAGCATTAACCCACTCCTAAATAAAAGGTTATAAAGGTTACATAAAAGGCTTATGGGCTGGGCACAGTGGCTCACGCCTGTAATCCCAGCAGTTTGGGAGCCTGAGGTAGGTGGATCATCTGAGGTCAGAAGTTCAAGACCGACATGGTCAATATGGTCTCTACTAAAAATACTAAAAATTAGCCAGGTGTGGTGTTGTGTACCTGTAATCCCAACTACTCAGGAGGCTGAGGCAGGAAAATAGCTTGAAGCAGGGGTGTGGAGGTTGCAGTGAGCTGAGACTGTGCCACTGCCCTCTAGCCTGGGTGACATAGGGAGACTCCATCTCAAAAAAAAAAAAAAAAGGATATATCTTATGGTCAAGATGATCAAAACTTCATAGATTTTCAATAAATTTTTGAAAAACAAATTTAACTGGCCTCATGCTGTCTTTATTAGGACTTATTGTTTGGGAAATTATGTTTTCTCTCACAAAGAATAAAGGTTTTCAAATTTTTTTTTCTCAAATCTTTGAATTGTCACTTTGGCTAAATGAATGACTTGTTTTACAATGACCTGTGATCCTATTTTGTGATATCAAGTGTCTTAAACTTTTTATATTTAACAAACTTTCCAAAATCAAATTCTATCTTTGGTCCTCATTGATTTTTTGGTATTAGTCCTCTGAAGTCCAAGAGAGATATACTTGGCTTATTTAATATAACAAAATCATACAGAAAGTATTGTCATATATAAAGTGGTGTTTAGCCTTCTTTGGATTATATTTATATAAATGTGTTATTAGTATGTGTTCCAGAATTCTATGAAATTCCTGTGTTTCTGATATGTCTTAGCGTATGTTATCAGTAGTAATTATGATTATTATGTAAAATTGTTCTATGCCATAGAATTAACCAAATTTCCTTGTTAATTGTGTATTTAATTATGACTGTTCTGAGACTTTTGTCATCCATCATTGTTTTACTTTTATCCTTTTCAAAAGATGGTTTTGTAATCAGCTATAAGACTCTGACAAGTGTGCTTGAATGCAAGTTTCTGATAACTTTGGAGATTGTAACACTAGAATAAAGGAAAAACTTCCAAGACTCCCATGGAGAAATGAAATATTCATGAATATCAAGCAAAACAACAGTTAACTGCATGAGCTGAACTAACAGAAGACTGAAATAATTATTTTATGACATTTTGCTTCAAACATTGCTAATCCTTTGTGTGTTTTTCAGAGCAAAGAAAACTTTTCTTTTGAGCTATATACAGCTTTTAATAATTGAGTAAAGTATAAACAAAATTTGGAGCATATTTCTTTCTACCTGATTTCTTCAAATTTGGAAACTAGCCATGAGTATTCTTAACTTATAACAATACAGTTACTTACATAAGATTAATAAGAATTTATTTTCTTTTGTAACAGGACACAATTGGAGATTCTGGTTATTTTACAAAGTTTTGACTGGAATGGCATGCATTCAGTTACAAACAGGCTCTTGTAAGGAATCAAAATTGACTTGCAGAGCCAATAAAAGCCCCCTGGGAAAGCTGGCCTCATACCTTGTTTACACAGTCACTGTACAGGTTTCTGTCCCATGATAATTAAAGAATGTCATTTTCTGACAAGCCCAGGAGCCCCAAATTTTCCTGGGACCTTGAGATGAGGAATTCATCAAATTAACACAGGAATTTGCAGGTACAAGCTGGGCATAAAGCATTAAAGCTAAATCTGAGATTTTTTATGCAATAAAGTTCTAGCAAAACCAATTTAAACAAACAAACAAAAAAGAGCCTAAATGTCAAGCAATTATTCTTGCTGACTTCATGCAAATACTCTGGCCAAGTATAAGACTAAAACTTATTTTGCAAATGAGTTTGTCCTACGATTTGTCTTTGGTGAAAATGGGACTACAAAGAGAAAAATTATGTTTCACAATAAACTATAGTACAATTGTTTTTAGATTGTAGTCTTGCCTAATAGTTTTCAATTTTTATTATTTTCTAAAGTTTGGGCTAAATTTGAGAATTTCCCTACCTACAAGTCTCTAAAATAATGTTTTTCTTTTTTTCTTCTTTCCTTTCCTTTTTTCCCCATTTTTTCCTGATTTGAAGTAACTAAAATTTAAGCTGTTCTTTCTTAAAGCCCTGCAAACTGAAGCTAAACAACTTAAACTTCAGAATAAAATAACAGTAACCTATTTACATACATAAACCACATTCATACCTGCCTACTAATGTATGGACCTCAGGGTAATATCCTATATCAATTTTCCAGGATTGTTCTTTTTGTGGTTGTTGTTGGTTGTTGTTTTTCTCCCTCCTCCTCCTGATTTTCTCTTCATAAAATGTGAGACTTTACCACTTGTTAAAAATGAGCTTTCCTAATAATATGGGACCTACCCATCTAGGAATACATTGTCCTAACCATGAGAGATCAGACAGAACCAAAACCAGAGGCTCATTTTCTGGATAAATGCTTTTTCCAAGAGAGAGAAAAAAAAGCTGGAAAATGTGAAAGGAAAACAAATCTCAGGGTCCCCAGATCACTAAGCCAAAGGGAAAAGTCAAGCTGGGAACTGTGTTCGGCAAACCTGCCTCTCATTATATTCCTAAATAAGATTGCTACAAAGAGCTTAAAAAGCTACATACCTCCCTCACAATTTGCCCACAAGAAAATTACTTGTGGACAAGGGACAGACAGAACTCAAAGTCATCTCTCTGTTTATGTGAGACAAATGAATATCTGATTGCTTCCTCTGCCTTATTGTTTTACTAAGCCAGACTAAGGAATAAGCCACTATTCCTGTAAATTGTGTATTCAACAAAAGGCTAATCAGAAACCCAAAAGAATTCAACCATTTGTCTTTTATCTACCTATGTCCTGGAACCCCCCTCCCCACTTTGAGTTGTCCCATCTTTCCAGACCAGATGAATGCACATCTTACATATATTGATTGATGTCTCATGTGTCCCCAGAATGTATAAAACTAAGCTGTTCCCTGACGACTTTGACCACATGTTATCAGGATCTCCTGAAGTTGTGTCATGGGTGTGTCCTTAATCTTGGCAAAATAAGTTTCCTAAATTGACTGAGACTTGTCTCAGATATTTTGAGTTCACAAACTAAAGTAAGATACGATAAAAGTTTTAAAAAAAGATGTGTGAGCAAAATATAAATATTAATAAGGAGATAAAAAACCTGAAATTAAACCAAAAAGAAATTCTGGAGCTTAAAAGTGTAATAACTGAGATTAAAAATTCACTAGTGGGATGCAAAAGCAGATTTGAGCAGGCAGAAGAAAGAATCAGAGACCATGAAGACAGGTCAGTGGAAAGTATCAAGCCTGCTAAACAGATGGAAAAGAAGATTAAAGAAAATTAAATAGAGCCTAAGGGATCTGTGGGAGCCCATCAAGCAGACCAACATATGCATTATGGAAATCCAAGGAGGAAAGGGATAAATAGACAGAATAGTTAAAGAAACAGTCATTTAAAACTACCCAAATTTGATGACAGTTATGAATATAAACATTAAAGAAGCTCAAGAAACTCCAATGAATATATCCTCGGAGACCCACATCAAGACAGTTTATAACTTAATTTTCAAAAGACAATGACAGAGTTTCAGAAAGCAACTAAAGAGAACTTTCACCACTTTATCATTAAGCTTTTTCCAAAGCAATAGAAGGCATAGATTAACATTTTTTAATTTTTCAAATGGGGAAAGGGAGATCTATCTAGTGTCATATATCTCATATGTGGCAGAACTCAGATTTGAATGGAGATCTTATGATTTCCATTGTGGTACATTATTGCTTATACCACAGCTGCCTCAAGAGCAATTTTAGCAAAACAAAACAAACTCCAAAAGCATTAGTTTCCCTGAATGTATACTCTAGTAACTCTGCTCCTTCATCAAAAAAGTCATCACATCAAATAGAAGACTGTTATTTCACTCCAAGGAGACAAAGGTCATAGGTGTTCAAGAGAATGGAAAAAATATAGTGTTTTCCTCTCTCCATTACTGCAGAAGTAAGACATGCTCAGAATAACCAATGGAAGAGCCAATCTCAGAGAATTCAGTAGCGAACACTTGAGAAATTATGGCTTCTCTCACCTCTTAGTCACCTCCAGACATAGCTGTATCTGTAAATTTTTGCCCTGTCATGGTCAGAAATAATAGAATAAAGTAGTAAACACCAAGAAAGGGAGATGATAGAACAGCAAAAAAAATATGCTTCAGTGGTATATGGGAAGTAGGTATATTATTAAACAGACACACAGTACAGAATGACCACAATGTACAAAACTGAATGGAAAATTACATTTTTGGTTATGAGGATCACCAGGCATATCTTGAAGATATTATGTGCTCAATTCCAGACCACCACAATAATGCAAATATATTAATAGAACAGGACACAAGAATTTTTTGGTTTCCCAGTATGTATAAAAGTTATATTTACACTATACTGTAGGTTAAGTGTGCAATAGCATTACATCTAAAAAGTGTGCATAACTTAATTTTAAAATACTTTATGACTACAAAATGCTAGTGATCATTAGAGTCTTCAGCAAGTCATAATCTTGTTGCTAGTGGAGGGTCTTACCTCGGTGTTGGTTGCTGACTGATCATGGTAGTGCTTGCTGAATCTTTGAGTGGCTGTGAAAATTTCTTAAGATAAGACAACAATGAAGCTTGACACATTAATTGACTCTTCCTTTCATGAAAGAGTTCTCTATAGCATGTGATGCTGTTTGATAACATTTCATCCACAGTAAAACTTCTTCCAAAATTGGAATCAATCCTCTGAAATCCCACTGCTTCTTCACCTACAGAGTTTATGTAATATTTTAAATCCCTTTTTGTCATTTTAACAATGTTCAACAGTAGTAGATTCATTGTCAAGGAAACAATTTCATTGCTTATCTGTAAGAAGCAACTAACTCCTCATCCAGTAGAGTTTGATCATAAGATTGCAGCAATTTAGTCACATTTTCAAGCTCCACTTCAAATTTTCTTGCTATTTCCACCACATCTGCATTTACTTTCTTTACTGAAGTCTTGAACCCCTCCAAGTCATCTATGAGGTTTGGAATCAATTTATTCCAACTCAGGTTAATATTGATAGTTTAAATCCTCCCATGAATTAAAAATTTTCTTAATCTTTTTCAAAAGGTTTTTAATTTACTTTGCCCACATTAACCAGAGGAATCAGTATCTCTGGCAGGTATAGCCTTCTGAAATGTACTTATCAAATAATTAGACTTACAAGTTGAATTTACTACTTGATTCATGACTGCAGAATAAATATTGTGTTGTCAGTAATGAAAAGAACATCTCCTGATCCATCTCCATCAGAGCTCATGGGTGCCATGATTAGGTGCATTGTCAAGGAGCAGTAATATTTTCAAAAGAATTTTTTTCTGAGTGGTAGATCTCAGAAGTGGTCTTAAGATATTCAGTAAATTATGATGCATACTGATGTGCTGTCATCCAGACTTTGTTGCTCTTTTTTCTTGAAAAAAATTTTTGAAGTATTCCCTCAAATATGTTTTCCATGTTGTTTACTTTATCTTCTCTCTCAGGAATGCCAATAATTCATAGGTTTCTTTGCTAGACATAATCACATATTTCCCAAAGCTTTCTTCATTTTTTAAAATTCTTTTTCTTTATTTCTCTCTGACTGGGTTAGTTCAAAAGACTGGTCTTCAGACTCTGAAATTCTTTCTTCTGCTTGATCTAGTCTCTTGGTAAATCTTTCCATTGTATTCTGAAATTCTTTAAGTGAATTTTTCAATCCCAGAATTTTGCTTGATTTTTTAAAGATGTTTATCTTTTTCTTCATTTCCCCAGTTGCTTTAGTAGTTTCTTTGTGTTGACTTTCAACTTGTCTTCAATCTCATTGATCTTCCTTGCAATCTATATTTTGAATTCTGTGTACGTCATTTCTGAGTTCCCATTTTGGTTAGGGTTCATTTCTGGGGAGCTAGCATGATCTTTTGGTGGTTTACAAATTCAGATATTCCGTGATATCAGAATTCTCATGATGGTTCCTTCTCATGTGGAGAGGATGCCACTTTAAATTTTTGAAATTATTTTTCTGTGGATAATTTTTCTTTTCTTATTATTTCTTTTCCTTTATCCTTCTCTCCTTTCCTATGTGGTGTAACTGTAGAGTATATTGGGTAAGGTCTTTTGGCTTTTCTTCTATAGCCTTTTTCCCTCTGTCATCAGATTTTATATTAAACTGTCTGACTCAAATTACAAGCAAGTAGATGGCACTTACAGGTAAGAACCAGCTGTGGCACAAGCAGATGGGTATGTAGTGGATCTTTGTGTACTGTGAGATGTTCTCTGTTGTTTCAGGTGATAGGCTGGACATTGGAGTGCCAGTTCCCTGAGCTTCCTGTTCTGTGGGGATGCAGGGCCACAGCTGGGTAAAGCTGGCTTGCCCATAAATACCTCAGTGATGAGCACAGGCATGATTTGATAAGTATGGCTGAGAGGAGCTCCTGGTAAGATTCACTGATGTCTCTGTGAAGGGTAACTGGGCTGCACCAGCTCCATGTTCTAGATAGGCAGAAACATAATGTTTCCCTCTCACACACACGCACAAATATTGAAATAATACAAAGCATCTTCTCTGACTACAATGGAATAAAACTAGAAACCAGCTGGGTGCAGTGGCTCATGCCTGTAATCCCAACACTTTGGGAGGCCGAGGAGGGTGGGTCACCTGAATTCAGGAGTTTGAGACCAGTCCGACCAACATGGAGAAACCCTGTCTTTACTAAAAATAAAAAAATTAGCCAGACATGATGGTGCATGCCCATAATCCCAGATACTCGGCAGGCTGAGGCAGGAGAATCACTTGAACTCGGGAGGCAGAGGTTGGGGTGAGCCAAGATCACACCATTGCACTCCAGCTTTGGCAACAAGAGCAAAACTCCATCTCAAAAAGGAAAACAAAAACAAAAACAAAAATACTAGAAATCAATAACAAAAATATTGGAAACTACACAAATACATGGAAATTAAACAATACACTCCTGAATGACCAGTGGGTGAATGAAGAAATTAAGATGGAAATTTAAAAAATTATTGAAAAAAATAACAATGGAAACACAACATACAAATACCTATGGAATGCAGCAAAAGTAGTACAAAGAGGGAGTTTACAACTATAACTGCTTGTATCACAAAACAGGAAAAACTTCAGATAAGCAATCTATTGATGCATCTTAAAAAATAAATAAAGCAACAGCAAACCAAACCGAACATTAGCAGAAAAAAAGAAATCATAAAGATCAAAGCAGAAATAAATAAAATTGAAATTTATAAACATTGTGAAAGATCAATGAAACAAGACATTTGTTTTTTGAAAAGTTAAATAAAATTGACAAACCTTTTGCCAGATTAAGAAAAAAGGAGAGAAAATACAAATAAATCAGAGATGAAAAAGGAGATATTACAATTGATACTGCAGAAATTCAAAGGACCATTAGTGGCTACTATGAGCAACTACATGCCAATAAATTGGAAAATCTGGAAGAAATTGACAATTTTCTAGACACATACAACCTACCAAGATTGAATCATGAAGAAATCCAAAACCTGAACAGAGTAGTAACAAGTAACAAGATCAAAGCCTTAAGAAAAAATCTCTCAGTTAAGAAAATCAAGGACCTAATGGCTTCACTGCTGAATTCTACCAAACATTTAAAGAAGAATACCAATCCTACTCAAACTGTTCCAAAAAATAGAGGAGGAGGAAATACTTCCAAACTCATTCTACAAGGCCAGTATTACCCTGACGCCAAAACCAGACAAAAAAAGAAAACTACAGGCTAATATCTCTGATAAATATTGATGCAAATATCCTCAACAAAATACTGGCAAACCAAAATCAACAACATATTAGAAAGATCATGTATCATGACTAAGTGGGATTTATCACTGGGATGCAAGGATGGTTTAATATACACAAATTAGTCAATGTGATATACCAATAGAATGAAGGATAAGAACAATATGATTATTTCAATTGATGCTGAAAAAGCATTTAATACAATTCAACATTCCTTCACGATAAAAGCCCTCAAAAAACTGGGGATAGAAGGAACATACCTCAACATAATAAAAGTCATATATGATAGACCCCTGTTTAGTATCATACTGAATGGAGAAAACTGAAAGCCTTTCCTCTATGACCTGGAACATGACAAAGATGCCTACTTTTCACCACTGCTATTCAACATATTACTGGAAGTCCTATCTGGAGCAGTCAGACAACAGAAAGATATAAAGGGCATCCAAATTTGAAAGGAAGAAGTCAAATTACTCTTGTTTGCAGATGATATAATCTTATATTTGGAAAAGTCTAAAAACTTCTCAAGAAAATTATTAGAACTGACAAATTCAGTAAAGTTGCAGGATCAAAAACCAACATACAAAAATCAGTAGCATTTCTATATGCCAATAGTGAACAATCTGAAAAGGAAATAGAGGAAGTAATTCCATTATAGTAGCTACACACAAAATAAAATACCTAGGAATAACTTAACCAAAGATCTCTACAATGAAAACTATAAAACATTGATAAAAGAAATTGAAGAGGACACCAAAAAATGGAAAGATATTCCATGTTGATGGACTGGAAGACTTAATATTGCTAAAATGTCCACACTATCCTAAGCACTTCACATATTCAATGTAATCCTCATCAAAACACCAATGACATTTTTCACAGAAATGGAAAAAAAAATCCTATAATTCATAGGGAATGAAGAAAAAAACCAGAATAGTCAAAGCTATCCAAAGCAAAAAGAACAAAACTGAAGGAATCACATTACCTGACTTCAAATTATACTACAGAGCTATAGTAATCAGAACAGCATGGTACTGGCATTAAAACAGATACATAGGCCAATGGAACAGAATAGAGAACCCAGAAATAAATCCACACACCTAAAATGAACTCATTTTTCACAAAATTGCCAAGAACATGCACTGGGGAAAGGATATTTTCTTCAATAAATGGTGCTGAGAAAACTGGACATCTATATGCAGAAAAATGAAACTGGATCCGTATCTCTCACCATATACAAAAATCAAATTAAAGTAAATTGAAGACTTAAACCTAAGATCTCAAACTATGAAACCACTAAAAGAAAGTATTGAGGAAACTCTCCAGGACATTGATCTTGGCAAAAATTTCTTGAGTAATACCTCAAATGCACAGACTACCAAAGCAAAAATGGACAAATGAGATCATATTAAGTTTGAAAAGATTCTGCAAAGCAAAAATTCAATGAAGTGAAGCAACAACCCACAGAACTGGAGAAAACATTTACACACTATCCATTGAACAAAGGATTAATAACCAGAATATGTAAGGAGCTCAAACAACTCAATAGGGAAAAAAATCTAATAATTCTATTTTTTAAATGGGCCAAAGATTTGAATAGAAATTTCTCAAAAGAAGACACACAAATGGCAAATAGATATATAAAAAATACTCAACATCATTAAATCTCAACCCACTTAAAATGGCTTTTATCCAAAAGATAGGCAATAATTGATGTTGGCAATGATGTGGATAAAAGAGAACCCTTGTACATTGTTGGTGGGCATGTAAATTAGTACAATCTCTACGGAAAACATGAAAACATTTTAGCAACCTAGTATGGAGGTTCCTCAAAACCTAAAAATAGAAATACCATATTATCCAGCAATCCCACTGCTAGATATATACTCAAAAGAAAGAAAATCAGTATATTGAAGAGATACCTGAATTCCCATATTTATTGCAGCACTATTCATAACAGCCAAGATTTGGAGTGTGTTCAACAGATAAATGGATAAAAAGAATGTGGTACATTTATACAATAGAATATTATTCAGTCATAAAGAAAGAATGACATCCTGTTATTTGCAACAACATGGATGTAACTGGAAGATATTGTGTTAAATGAAATAAGCCATGCACAGAAATACAAATACAGATTCACTCATATGTGGGAGCTAAAAGTTAAAACAATTAAATTCATGGAGATAGAGAGTAGAATGATGGTTTCCAGAGGCTGAGAAGGGTAGCAGAAATTGGGGGATATAGTGGGGATCGTTAGTGAGTGTAAAAATATAGTTATATATAATGAATAAGTCCCAGTATTTGATAGCACAGTAGGGTGACTACAATCAATGATGATTTATTGTATATTTGAAAATAACTAAAAGATTGGAATTGGAATGTGCCTACCACAAGAAAATGATAAATGCTTGACATGACCCCAATTACCCTGATGTGATTATTACACATTGTATGCCTGTATCAAAACATCAAATGTGCCCCATAAATATAAGTACCTACAATGTAATTTTCATACCCATCATACTCCCTTTATTCTCTCAATTACTTTTGCCTACTGTCATTTTAGGGATTAGGAAGCTGGGCCTCAGAAATTCAGTGTCTTGACCAAGGACATGGTGTCTACAGGTGCTATGGAACCCATAATCTCTGAGTCTTGCATCCTTTCTCCCAAATAAAACATTCAGTTCAACTGGGTTTGCTAACATTGACTGATTGTGTGCTGTGTTTCAATATTTCACGATTCAACCTAATGAGTGACTTGCAAAATAAATATTAATTTAGTTAATAATTACAGTGCCAATCAACTAAAATGGGGGTCAGAGAGTGTAGTTTTATACAACCTTTAGTACTTGAGTGAGTCTAGATCTTGGTTAATTCTACACCCAGGGTGAAGAGTTACTGCCTAACTCCCATACCTACAAATTCTAGAAGAACTACACCATCTTATTTTTGATAAAATAAGCTCAATTGCTCTCTTTACAGCAATCATTTTATTCCTTGAGAGGTGAGTGTCCCTGATTTTCCCTCCTCCCTTTTGATGAAATGAGTCTCCTGCCTGGACCTTTCTATTGATAGAATGAAAGAACCATAGATATGTTAAAGATAGAAGGGACCTCTAATTTTGATTTTTTTTTTTTTTTAGGAATGAGCATTTGGTGACCCAATGAAATAAAGTGCCACCAATGCAAAAGTGTATGAGAATTTCAGCTTTTTAACTCCCAGTTTAATGACATCCCACATCCCATCGTGTAAAACACACATCTCAATCAAAATGATCAGAAGAGTATCAGCATTAAGCCCTCCATAGCTTGGCTAGAATTGTGGATTACAGTGGGGATTTTTTAATTAGTAGAATTTATTTTTTAGGATTGTTTTGGATTCCCAGCAAAACTAAGTGGAAAGTACACAATTCCCACATACTCCCTCCTCTCACCCACAGATAACCTCCCCAAAAATTAGTTACTCTCAGCAGTGAGGTTTCATAGCTACAATCAATAGACCAATATTGACACATCACCATCAACAAAGTCCAGCTTACACAGGGTTCACTCTTTGTGTTGTACATTCGATGGGCTTTGACTAATGTATGACATGTATCCAGCACTTTAGTATCATATAGAATAGTTTCAATCCCCTAAAAGTCCTCTGTGCTCTGTCTATTCATTCCTCTCTTTCCTCAAGCCCTTGGCAAAAATTATAATATTTTAGTGTCATCATTGTTTTGCCTTTTCCAGTATGTCATATAGTTGGAATCACACAGTATACAGCCTTTTCAGGTTAGCTTATTTTAGTTACTGGTATGCATATGCTTCTCCTATGTCTTTTCATGGCTTGACAGCTCATTTCTTTTTAACAATAAGCAGTATTCCATTGCATGGATTTAACACCTTGTTTATTCACCTATTGAAAAACATGTTGGTTGCTTCCAGTATTTGGCAATGACAAAAAGTTGTTAAAATCACCCATGTGCAGGTTTTTGCATAGAAATAAGTTTTCAACAAATTTAGGTAAATACTGAGGTCTCTTGGTGCTGAGATGAAGCTGTCCCTATTTGATTTGGATTGGTCCCACATTGGAAAGAAGTGATCGGTGACTAGGAGTCAGTGCCAAAACTCTTGTTAGCCACATCTGAGCAAAAAGGAAGTTTCAGAAAAGTGGCCCCCTGGCTGTCTGCCTGGAGTTTACTGTTAAGTTTAATTTTGTCTGTTCTGTAGATAATGGCTATAATCTCAAAGTGCTGGGCCAGCATTCTTCTGTTAGGAATTGCACTTCTGCAGAAATTTAACAAGTTACAGGTAAAAACACAAAGAGGAAAATACAAAGTAATTAATAGTAGCATGATAATCTCAGTTTGTAAAATAGTTTTAAGCCATGGATCTAGGTTTAAAGGCAACAAATCGAAAAATCAAATGACCATAGGGAATTAAGTGAGACTTGTTGTAACCATGTGGCCCATTTTCTTATTTTGTATATATGGGTCTCAACTTTCCCAGAGGAATTTATTCAGCTAGAGTATGTAATATTACCTATAGCACAGACCTGGCTCTAATGAAGAAACTGATGGATTTGTACAACTTCTAGCCCAAATCAAGCAGAATGAAAATTAAGTAAATATTCATCATGATAGCCCATCACAGGAAAAAAAATAGTTATGTGAGATCAAATAACTGATAAAGATGATATTTTTATGACTATTATTTGAAATCTTGTTGATTCTTTAATGTTTTGCTTTTCAGATTTAAGGAAATTTTCTCTTCAGCTATTTATAGTTTATAGCAATTTGGTAAAGTATACTTTTGTGAATAAACGTAGAAATTTTTACTTTTTACCCCTACTTGATCCCTCCAAAATTGGGAAACTATTCATGAGTATTTCCATGGTAATATGGTTATTTGCATGAATTCAATAAAAATCTGCTTTCATTATAACAGGATACAATCAGAAACAGTTATACTACCATCAGCACAGCACATTCCTAACCTCAAAGAGTAGGAGAACAAAGCTGAGAGCCAGATACTAGTCCCTGAGAGTTAGAGCCTGCAACCCAGGAGTGCTGAGCTGAGCCTTGGCACCCTAAAATCTCCTGGAAATGAAGCCTCCCAGATAGGCTACTCAGGGGTCAGGGACCCACTTGAGGAGGCAGTCTGTCCATTCTCAGATCTCCAACTCTGTGCTGGGAGAACCACTACTCTCTTCAAAGCTGTCAGACGGAGACATTTAAGTCTGCAGAGGTTTCTGCTGCCTTTTGTTTGGCTATGCCCTGCCCCCAGGGGTAGAGTCTACAGAGGCAGGCAGGCCTCCTTGAACTGTGGTGGGCTCCACCCAGTTGGAGCTTCCTGGCTGCTTTGTTTACCTACTCAAGCCTCAGCAATGGTGGGTGCCCCTCCCCCAGCATCTCTGCCACCCTGCAGTTCCATTTCAGACTGCTGTGCTAGCAATGAGTGAGGCTCCATAGGCGCAAGACCTTCTGAGCCAGGCATGGGATATAATCTCCTGGTGTGCCATTTGCTGAGACCATTGGAAAAGCTCAGTATTAGGGTGGGAGTGACCCGATTTTCCAGGTGCCATCTGTCACACCTATGTTTGGCTAGGAAAGGTAGGTTCGGTTGACTAGCTAAACTAGCTAGTCAACCGAACCTACCTTGTACAACAATCAAATCCCCAAGGACATCAAAGAAGAGAAAAGCAAAAAAAAAAAAAAAAAAAAGCCATCCAAAAGACAGTAACTTCAAATATTGAAGGAACATCAGCCCACACAGATGAGAAAGAACCAGAGCTAGAACTCTGGCAACTCCAAAAGCCAGAGTGTCTTCTACCTCCAAACAACCACTCTAGTTCCCCAGCAATGGTTCTTTTTTTTAAAGTATAGTGATGTTTTATTTTACTTTCACTTATTTATTTTCTGGTGCTCTTCATTTTTTAAAATTATTATTATTATTATTATTATGCTTTAAGTTCTAGGGTACTTGTACACAATGTGCAGTTTTGTTACATATGCACACATGTGCCATGTTGGTGTGCTGCACCCAATAACTCATCATTTACATTAGGTATATCTCCTAATGCTATCCCTCCCCACTGCCCCCACCCCACGACAGGCCCTGGTATGTGATGTTCCCCAACATGTATCCAAGTGTTCTCATTGTTTGATTCCCACCTATGAGTGAGAACATGTGGTGTTTGGTTTTCTGTCCCAGTGATAGTTTGCTGAGAATGATGGTTTCTAGCCTTATCCATGTCTCTACAAAGGACATGAACTCATCCATTTTTATGGCTGCATGGAATTCCATGGTTTATATGTGCCACCTTTTCTTAATCCAGTCTATCACTGATGGATTTTTGAGTTGGTTCCCAGTCTTTGCTATTGTGAATAGTGTCACTATAAACATACGTGTGCATGTGTCTTTATAGCAGCATGATTTATAGTCCTTTGGGTATATGCCCAGTAATGGGATGGCTGGGTCAAATGGTATTTCTAGTTCCAGATCCTTGAGGAATGGCCACACTGTCTTCCACAATGGTTGAACTAGCTTACAGTCCCACCAACGGTATAAAAGCATTCCAATTTCTACACATCCTCTCCAGCACCTGTTGTTTCCTGACTTTTTAATGTTCACCATTCTAACAGGTGTGAGATGGTATTTCATTGTGGTTTTGATGTGCATTTCTCTGATGGCCAGTGATGGTGAGCATTTTTTCATGTGTCAGTTGGCTGCATAAATGTCTTCTTTTGAGAAGTATCTGTTGATATCCTTTGCCCACTTTTTGATGGGGTTGTTTGATTTTTTCTTGTAAATTTGTTTAAGTTCTTTGTAGATTCTGGATATTAGCCCTTTGTCAGATGGGTAGATTATAAAAATTTTCTCCCATTCTGCAGGTTGCCTGTTCACTCTGATGGTAGTTTCTTTTGCTGTGCAGAAGCTCTTTAGTTTAATTAGATCCTATTTGTCAATTTTGGCTTTTGTTGCCATTGCTTTTGGTGTTTTAGTCATGAAGTCCTTGCCCACGCCTATGGCCTGAACGGTATTACCTAGGTTTTCTTCTAGGGTTTTTATGGTTTTAGGTCTAACATTTAAGTCTTTAATCCATCTTTAATTAATTTTTGTATAAGGCGTAAAGAAGGAATCCAGTTTCAGCTTTCTACGTATGTCTCACCAGTTTTCCCAGCACCATTTATTAAATAGGGAATCCTTTCCCCGTTTCTTGTTTTTGTCAGGTTTGTCAAAGATCAGATGGTTGTAGATGTGTGGTATTATTTCCGAGGGCTCTATTCTGTTCCATTGGTCTGTATCTCTGTTTTGGTACCACGACCATGTTGTTTTGGTTACTATAGATTTTTTCTTATACTTTAAGTTTTAGGGTACATGTGCACAATGTGCAGGTTAGTTACATATGTATACATGTGCCATATTGGTGTGCTGAACCCAGTAACTCATCATTTAACATTAGGTATATCTCCAAATGCTATCACTACCCCCTCCCTCCACCCCACAACAGGCCCCGTTGTATGATGTTCCCCTTCCTGTGTCCATGTGTTCTCATTGTTCAATTCCCACCTATGAGTGAGAACATGCGGTGTTTGGTTTTTTGTCCTTGTGATAGTTTGCTGAGAATGATGATTTCCAGCTTCATCCATGTCCCTAAAAAGGACATGAACTCATCATTTTTTATGTCTGCATAGTATTCCATGGTGTATATGTTCTACATTTTCTTAATCCAGTCCATCATTGTTGGACATTGGGTTGGCTCCAAGTCTTTGCTATTGTGAATAGTGCTGCAATAAACATAGGTGTGCCTGTGTCTTTATAGCAGCATGATTTATAATCCTTTGGGTATATGCCCAGTAATGGGATGCCTGGGTCAAATGGTATTTCTAGTTCTAGATCCTTGAGGAATCACCACACTGACTTCCACAATGGTTGAACTAGTTTACAGTCCCACCAACAGTGTAAAAGTGTTCCTATTTCTCCACATCCTCTCCAGCACCTGTTGTTTCCTGACCTTTTAAAGATGGCCATTCTAACTGACTTCATTCTAACTTCAATGAGATGGTATCTCACTGTGGTTTTGATTTGCATTTCTCTGATGGCCAGTGATGATGAGCATTTTTTCATGTGTCTTTTGGCTGCATAAATGTCTTCTTTTGAGAAGTGTCTGTTGATATCTTTTGCCCACTTTTTGATGGGGTTGTTTTTTTCTTGTAAATTTGTTTGAGTTCATTGTAGATTCTGGATATTAGCCCTTTGTCAGATGAGTAGATTGCAAAAATTTTCTCCTATTCTGTAGGTTGCCTGTTCACTCTGATGGTAGTTTCTTTTGCTGTGCAGAAGCTCTTTAGTTAAATTAGATCCCATTTGTCAATTTTGTCTTTTGTTGCCATTGTTTTTGGTGTTTCAGACATGAAGTCCTTGCCCATGCCTACGTCCTGAATGGTATTACCAAGGTTTTCTTCTAGTGTTTTTATGGTTTTAGGTCTAACATTTAAGTCTTTAATCCATCTTGAATTAATTTTTGTATAAGGTGTAAGGAATGTATCCAGTTTCAGCTTTCTACATATGGCCAGCCAGTTTTCCCAGCACCATTTATTAAATAGGGAATCATTTCCCCATTGCTTGTTTTTGTCAGGTTTGTCAAATATCAGATGATTGTAGATCTGTGGCATTATTTCTGAGGGCTCTGTTCTGTTCCATTGTTCTACATCTCTGTTTTGGTACCAGTACCCTGATGTTTTGGTTACTGTAGCCTTGTAGTATAGTTTGAAGTCAGGTAGCATGATGCCTCCAGCTTTGTTCTTTTGGCTTAGGATTGACTTGGCAATGCAGGCTCTTTTTTGGTTCCATATGAACTTTAAAGTAGTTTTTTCCAATTCTGTGAAGAAAGTCATTGGTAGCTTGATGGGGATGGCATTGAATCTATAAATTACCTTGGGCAGTATGGCCATTTTCACGATATTGATTCTTCCTACCCATGAGCATGGAATGTTCTTCCATTTGTATGTATCCTCTTTTATTTCATTGAGCAGTGGTTTGTAGTTTTCCTTGAAGAGGTCCTTCACATCCCTTGTAAGTTGGATTCCTAGGTATTTTATTCTCTTTGAAGCAATTGTGAATGGGAGTTCAGTTATGATTTGGCTCTCTGTTTGTCTGTTATTGGTGTATAAGAATGCTTGTGATTTTTGCATGTTGATTTTGGATCCTGAGACTTTGCTGAAGTTGCCTATCAGCTTAAGGAGATTTTGGGCTGAGATGATGGGGTTTTCTAGATATACAATCATGTCATCTGCAAACAGGGACAATTTGACTTCCTGTTTTCCTAGTTGAATATCCTTTATTTCCTTCCCCTGCCTGATTGCCCTGGCCAGAACTTCCAACACTATGTTGAATAGGAGTGGTGAGAGAGGGCATCCCTGTCTTGTGCCAGTTTTCAAAGGGAATGCTTCCAGTTTTTGCCCATTCAGTATGATATTGGCTGTGGGTTTGTCATAGATAGCTCTTATTATTTTGAGATACATCCCAACAATACCTAATTTATTGAGAGTTTTTAGCATGAAGGGTTGTTGAATTTTGTCAAAGGCCTTTTCTGCATCTATTGAGATAATCATGTGGTTTTTGTCTTTGGTTCTGTTTATATGCTGGATTACATTTACTGATTTGTGTATGTTGAACCAGCCTTGCATCCCAGGGATGAAGCCCAGTTGATCATGGTGGATAAGCTTTTTGTTGTGCTGCTGGATTCAGGTTGCCAGTATTTTATTGAGGACTTTTGCATCGATATTCATCAGGGATATTGGTCTAAAATTCTCTTTTTTTGTTGTGTCTCTGCCAGGCTTTGGTATCAGGATGATGTTGCCCTCATCAAATGAGTTAGGGAGGATTCCCTCTTTTTCTATTGATTGGAATAGTTTCAGAAGGAATGGTACCAGCTCCTCCTTGTACCTCTGATAGAATTTGGCTGTGAATCCATCTGGTCCTGGACTTTTTTTGGTTGCTAAGCTATTAATTATTGCCTCAATTTCAGAGCCTGTTATCGGTCTCTTCAGAGATTCAGCTTCTTCCTGGTTTAGTCTTGGGAGGGTGTACGTGTCCAGGAATTTATCTATTTCTTCTAGATTTTCTAGTTTATTTGCATAGAGGTGTTTGTAGTGTTCTCTGATGGTAGTTTGTATTTCTGTGGGATCAGAGGTGATATCCCCTTTATCATTTTTTATTGTGTCTATTTGATTCTTCTCTCTTTTCTTCTTTATTAGTCTTGCTAGTGGTCTATTAATTTTGTTGATCTTTTCAAAAAACCAGATCCTGGATTCATTGATTTTTTGAAGGGTTTTTTGTCTCTCTATCTCCTTCAGTTCTGCTCTGATCTTAGTTATTTCTTGCCTTCTGCTAGCTTTTGAATGTGTTTGCTCTTGCTTTTCTAGTTCTTTTAATTGTGACGTTAGGGTGTCAGCTTTAGATCTTTCCTGCTTTCTCTTGTGGACGTTTAGTGCTATAAATTTCCCTCTACACACTGCTTTAAATGTGTCCCAGAGATTCTGGTATGTTGTTTCTTGGTTCTCATTGGTTTCAAAAGACATCTTTATTTCTGCCTTCATTTTGTTATGTACCCAGTAGTAATTCAGGAGCAGGTTGTTCAGTTTCCATGTAGTTGAGCAATTTTGAGTGAGTTTCTTAATCCTCAGTTCTACTTTGATTGCACTATGATCTGAGAGACATTTTGTTATAATTTCTGTTCTTTTACATTTGCTGAGGAGTGCTTTACTTCCAACTATGTGGTCAATTTTGGAGTAAGTGTGGTGGGGTGCTGAGAAGAATGTGTATTCTGTTGATTTGGGGTGGAGAGTCCCATAAATGTCTGTTAGGTCCGCTTGGTGCCGAGCTGAATTCAACTCCTGGATATCCTTGTTTACTTTCTGTCTCATTGATCTGTCAAATGTTGACAATGGGGTGTTAAAGTCTCCCATTATTATTGTGTGGGAGTCTAAATCTCTTTGTAGGTCTCTAAGGACTTGCTTTATGAATCTGGGTGCTCCTGTATAGTGTGCATATATATTTAGGATAGTTAGCTCTTCTTGTTGAATTGATCCCTTTACCATTATGTAATGGCCTTCTTTGTCTCTTTTGATCTTTGTTGGTTTAAAGTCTACTTTATCAGAGACTAGGATTGCAACTCCTGCCTTTTTTTGTTTTCCATTTCCTTGGTAGATCTTCCTCCATCCCTTTATTTTGAGCCTATGTGTGTCTCTGCACGTGAGATGGGTTTCCTGAATACAGCACACTGATGGATCTTGACTCTTTATCCAATTTGTCAGTCTGTGTCTTTTAATTGGAGCATTTAGCCCACTTACATTTAACGTTAATATTGTTATGTGTGAATGTGATCCTGTCATTATGATATTAGCTGGTTATTTTGCTCGTTAGTTGACGCAGTTTCTTCCTAGCCTCCATGGTCTTTACAATTTGGCATGTTTTTGCAGTGGCTGGTACCTGTTGTTCCTTTCCATGTTTAGTGCTTCCTTCAGGAGCTCTTGTAGGGCAGACCTTGTGGTGACAAAATCTCTCAGCATTTGCTTGTCTGTAAAGTATTTTATTACTCCTTCTCTTATGAAGCTTAGTTTGGCTGGATATGAAATTCTGGGTTGAAAATTATTTTCTTTAAGAATGTTGAATATTGGCCCCCACTCTCTTCTGGCTTGTAGAGTTTCTGCTGAGAGATCAGCTGTTAGTCTGATGGGCTTCCCTTTGTGGGTAACCCGACCTTTCTCACTGGCTGCCCTTAACATTTTTTCCTTCATTTCAACTTTGGTGAATCTGACAACTATGTGTCTTAGAGATGCTCTTCTCAGGGTGTATCTTTGTGGTATTCTCTGTATTTCCTGAATTTGAATATTGGCCTGCCTTGCTAGATTGGGGAAGTTCTCCTGGATAATATCCTGCAGAGTGTTTTCCAACTTGGTTCCATTCTGCCCATCACTTTCCGGAACACCAATCAGACGTAGATTTGGTCTTTTCACATAGTCCCATATTTCTTGGAGGCTTTGTTCATTTCTTTTTATTCTTTTTCTCTAAATGTCTCTTCTCGCCTCATTTCATTCATTTGATCTTCAATCGCTGATACACTTTCTTCCAGTAAATCGAATCTGCTACTGAAGCTTGTGCTTTTGTCACGTAGTTCTTGTGTCATGGTTTTCAGCTCCATCAGGTCCTTTAAGGACTTCTCTGCATTGGTTATTCTAGTTAGCCATTCATCTAATCTTTTTTCAAGGATTTTAACTTCTTTGCCATGGGTTCAAACATCCTCCTTTAGCTCGGAGAAGTTTGATCATCTGAAGCCCTCTTCTCTCAACTCAACAAAGTCATTCTCTGTCCAGCTTTGTTCCATTGCTGGTGAGGAGCTGCGTTCCTTTGGAGGAGGAGAGGCACTCTGATTTTTAGAATTTTCAGCTTTTCTGTTCTGTCTTTTCCCCATCTTTGTGGTTTTATCTACCTTTGGTCTTTGATGATGGTGACATACAGATGGGGTTTTGGTGTGGATGTCATTTCTGTTTGTTAGTTTTCCTTTTAACAGTCAGGACTCTCAGCTGCAGGTCTGTTGGAGTTTGCTGGAGGTCCACTGCAGACGCTGTTTGCCTGGGTATCAGCAGTGGAGGCTGCAGAACAGCGGATATTGCTGAACAGCAAATGTTGCTGTTGGATCGTTCCTCTGGAAGTTTTGTCTCAGAGGGGTACCCAGCCATGTGAGATGTCAGTCTGCCCCTACTGGAGGGTACCTCCCAGTTAGGCTACTCGGGGGTCAGGGACCCACTTGAGGAGTCAGTCTGCCTCTTCTCAGATCTCAAACTCCGTGCTGGGAGAACGACTACTCTCTTCAAAGCTGTCAGACAGGGACATTTAAGTCTGCAGAGGTTTCTGCTGCCTTTTGTTTGGCTATGCCCTGCCCTCAGAGGTGGAGTCTACAGAGGCAGGCAGGTCTCCTTGAGCTGTGGTGGGCTCCACCCAGTTCAAGCTTCCTGGATGCTTTGTTTACCTTCTCAAACCTCAGCAATGGTGGGTGCCCCTCCCCCAACCTTGCTGCCACCTTGCAGTTCGATCTCAGACTGCTGTGCTAGCAATGAGTGAGGCTCCATAGGTGTGGGACCCTCTCAGCCAGGTGTGGGATATAATCTCCTGGTGTGCCATTTGCTAAGACCATTGGAAAAATGCAGTATTAGGGTGGGAGTGACCCAACTTTCCAGGTGTCATCTGTCACACCTTTGTTTGGCTAGGAAAGGGAATTCCCTGACCACTTGCACTTCCTAGGTGAGGTGATGCCTCACCCTGCTTCAGCTCACACTCAGTGCACTGCACCCACTGTCCTGCACCCACTGTCTGACAAGCCCCAGTGAGGTGAACCTGGTACCTCAGTTGGAAATGCAGAAATCACCCATCTTCTGCATCACTCATGCTGGGAGCTGTAGACTGGAGCTGTTCCTATTTGGCCATCTTTAATGATTTGCTTTTTTAAGAAGTTTAATGATCATGGCTAATATAAGCAAAATACATAGCATATATAGTGACTGACTTCTCAAATCAAATCTCTAATCACAAAACACTTCCATTACCTTTCCTTCAGGTGAAAAAATTATAGCAAATGACTGTGAAGCAAAGCAAATTCTACCTTACAACTTAAAATGTTTGTCTTCTGGCAAAATGCATTATTGTATTCCACTATTTCTGACAATGACACACAAAAGAAAAAAATACTCCACAGGAAATATTTGCTTTACAATAACATATTTTAATTATTGGCCTCTATTAATACAGGAGGCATGTTGAGGAATGTTCCTTTAATATAACATATAAACTTTAATAACTGGCCTCCAGTAATACAGAAGGTTATAAGACATTAAAGGTTATATGTGAGAAGCCCACAGCTAACATTATATTTAATGTTGCTTTTCATGTAAGATCAGAAGTAAGATAAGAATGATCCCTCTCACCATTTCTGTTCAACAGAGTACTGGAAGTCCTAGTCAGAGCAATTAGACTAAAGAAAGAAAATATTAATATAGCAATATTCATATAGAAAAGGATGTATTCATATAGGAAAGGATGAAGTGAAATTGTCTGTTTCCTGATGGCATAATCTTATATCTAGAAAATCTTTAAGACTTCAGTACAAAAGTGTGAGAACTGATAAATTCAGTAAACTTTCAGGATACAAAATAAACATGCAAAAATCAGTGGCATTTCTATACACTAACAACAAACTGCCTGAAAAAGAAATTAATAGAACAATCAATTTACAGTAGCATCAAAAAATAAAATACTTAGGAATAAATTTAACCAAGGAAGAGAAACATCTATATACTGAAAACTATAAATCACTGATGAAAGAAATTGAAGATGACACAAATAAATGCAAAAATACCCATGTTCATGGATTGGAAAAACTAATAGTGGTAAAATGTCCATACTAACCAAAGCAATATGTAGATTCAATGCCATTCGTATCAAAAGTTTTATCTTTCTTCACAGAAATAGAAAAAAATCTTAAAATTTGTATGGAACCACAAAATACCCCAAATAGCCAAAGCAATCTTAATCAAAAAGAATAAAGCTGGAGGCATCACACTATTGAATTGCAAAATATGTTACAAAGCTATAGTAAACAAAACAGCATAGTGTTGGCATAAAAACAGACACATTAATTAAAGGAAAAGGATAGAAAGCCCTGTAATAAGCCCACACATCTATAGTCAATTGACGTTTGACAAAAGTGCCAAGAACATAAAATGGGGAAAGCACTCTTCAGCAAAGGGTGTTGGGAAAACTGAATATTCATATGCAAAAGAATAAAAGTGAAACTTAATCTCACCTTTTACAAGAATTAACTCAAAATGAGTGAAAGTCTTAAGCATAAGACCTGAGAAAAACTCCATGTCATTGGTCTAGGCAAAGATTTCTTGGATATGATACTAAAAGCACAGGCAATGAAAGCAAAACCAGACAAATGAGATTCTGACAACCTAAAAAGCTTCCGCACAGCAAAGGAAACAAGTCATAGAGTCAAGAGACATTCCACGGATTGGGAGAAAATATTTGCAAGTGAGACATAAGGGACTAATACACAAAATATATAGAAACTCAATTTACTCAATAATAAGAAAATAAATAATTCTACTTAAAATGAGCAATGGGGTCAAATGCAATGGCTCAAGTCTCTAATCCCAGCACTTTGGGAGACCAAAGTGGGTGGATTGCTTGAGTCCAAGAGTTGAAGACCAGCCTGGGAAACATAATGAGACCACATCTCTACAAAATATTAAAAAATTATACAGGCATGGTGGCATGCACCTGTAGTCCCAACTACTTGAGGGACTAAAGTGGGAGGATGGCTTGAGCCCAGGAGCTCAAGGCTACAGTGAGCCATGATACCATCACTACACTCCAGCCTACGCAACAGAGCAAAACCCTGTCTCTAAAAATAAATAAATAAATAAGTTACTAAAATGGGCAAAGGATTTGAGTAGATATTTTTCAAAAGAAGACATACAAACAGCCAATAAATATATTTTTTAATACTCAACAAATTTAATCATCAGAGAAATGCAAATTAAAACCACAATGAGATATCACATCACAACTCTTAGATTGGCTATTATTATGTATATATCAAAAGGGCTAAAAAAGAGAGGATTTTAAATGTTCTCACTACAAAGAAATGACAAATATTTGAGATGATGGATATGCTAATTATCCTGATATGATCAATTCTCAATGTATACATGTATCGAAATGTAATATTGTACCCCATTAATATATACAATTATCATTTATCACTTCAAAATAAAATAAAACTTTAAGAATCGTGAGGTTAAATACACCTTATACATTACTAGAGGAGCATAAAGCATACTTACATTGCTTAAAGATTTGCTCATGTCCTTAACATCTAACTGCAGGATATTTCCAATAAGCAGGAGAGGAGTGGGGCCAAACAGGAGCCTCCCTCTTCCAGAGCTCTGACTCCAGAGTGAAAGGAGAAGCAAACAGGGGAGACAGAGCACCAGAGCCACAGCTGGATCCATTGAAGGTTTCTCTTCTTAATAAGACAACTGCGGGCTTTCACTTCAATCCACCTGTGATTCTGACACTGACTGTGACCAGTCAGCAAGAAGCATTTTAATCTCTCTTCTGAATGAACATTGGCTAACTGAAAAAAATAAAAATAAGGTGTTTTTTTTCTTGTTCTCCTTTCCAAAACCCCACCCTGGTTTAACTAGTCTGAAGCAGGGATCAAGTGTTTGTTTGTTTGTTTGTTTGTTTTTAGATGGAGTTCACTCTTGTTGCCCAGGCTGGAGTGCAATGGCAAGATCTCAGGTCACTGCAACCTCTGCCTCCTGGGTTCAAGAAATTCACCTGCCTTAACTTCCAGCATAGCTGGGATTACAGGCCTGTGCCACCACATCTGGCTAATTTTTTATTTTTAGTAGAGATGGGGTTTCACCATGTTGGTCAGGCTGGTCTCAAATTCCTGAACTCAGGTGATCCACCTGCCTTGGCCTCCCAAAGTGCTGGGATTACAGGTGTGAGCCACTGCACCCCACCGGGCCCAGGTTTTTTTAAACACCCCAGGTGGTTCCACTGTGTAGCCAAAATTGAGAACCAATGAAGTAAATTACTTCATCAAAAAATTATTCAAAATTTTGGATTCTTAGATTGATGACCAGTTGGAAATATAACTTTGAGGGCAATCTGTATATTATATCCCTTGTATGTACAATACTATTTATCCTATTGAGAGGAGTTAGCCAGCTTGCTTTAGTCAGGCAATAAGGGAAGGGTCCCCAGAGAACCACCAACCCTTCCAGGTCATTGCCCAATCCACACAAACCCCAAGTACTTACACTAGATGTTTTGTGCAGATAAGGGAACTTGCACAGGGAGCTTGCCTAAATATGCCCACAGTGAAAAATTCCATTCTTTAACACATGCACAGTAACAGAAATAAATCAATATGGAGTGGCTTAGACTAAGAGCCCACACGCTCAATGGAAGGAAGGGGTGAAAACACCAGCAATTCACGCCTTATGCAAATACGTATCCCAGCCTCATCAGCTTTTCTATAAAAGCCTTGGTATTCAACTGTGAAGCAGCAATCCACAACCTGCTTTCAGGGCCTCTCTCTTTGCTGAGAGTTTTCCTTTCACTTAATAAACTCTACTCCACTCACTCTCCAGTGTCTGTGTGCCTAATTCTTCCTGCATGAGACAACAACTCAGACCTAGCCGAGCTAAGGATCAGCAAGACTGCAAAACTATAATGCTTTCTCAAACACTAGATCATTTTCCTTGAAAATGAGATCCTTTTAAAATATTTTAGTGTAGTACTAACGTTACAGCTGCCTAAACATAAAACAGCTAACAATCAAACTCATCTTAAATGGCTAAACAGATTATCAATTAACTAGCTAAGTAAACATACACACCTTTTTCCATTAAACCCCCTGAAAAACACTGGACAGCTGAGAATATTATTTCATATTTTTTAAATGGGGAAAGGGAGACTCTAGGAGAACAGATGACCTGTCCAGTGTCCTACATCTCATAAATGGCAGGCTGGGATTTGAACTGAGATCTTCTGATGCCCACTGTGGTGCTTTATCATTTACACCAGAACCGCCTGGAGAACAGTTTTAGCAAAATTAAATAAATCCTTCAACCTTTCGTCATTCTGAATGTACACCACACTGTTCACAAAATAACAAGACTGTATGTTCTCAAGAGAAGAAGTAAAAACTAGGGTTTCTTGCCTCTCCATCACTGCAGAGGTGAAACCTACTCAGTATAACTGAGGAAAGAGCCAATCTCAGAGAATTTAGTGGGTAAGATCTCAGAAACTGACTTCTCAACCTCCCAGTTGCCTCCAGACACAGCTGTTTCTGTTGCTTTTTTGGTCTGTGTCAGAAATAAAGGAATGAAATATTTCACAGCAAGGAAGGGGAATTATAGGCAGAACAACAGGATGTGCTTCAGTGGTGGATGGGAGGTAGGGAAATCATTAAACAGACCCATGGCACAGAACAAACACAGTTGTGCAGATCTGAACAGGAGATGACATTTAGTGCTCATGAGGCTCTATGTATCACTAAAATGATACATACATTTCTAGATCACTAATGGCAATGCTTGTACAAAGGCATATTCTGTAAAGATATCATTGTGGTATTCTAAATGACTAGCACAGTTGTTTATTTCTATTGTATATATTTAAGGTATACAACATTGTTTGGTAGACATATATACAGTAGAATTATTACTACAGTTAAACAAGTTTACATATTCATCAATTCTATAATTACCTCCTTTTTCTGTGGTATAAGTACCTAAAGTCTACTCTTTTAGCAGATATTCAGGGTAGTGTATTAACTATAGTCCTCTTGCTGTTTATTAGATCTTTAGACTTTTCCTATCTAACCACAAATTTGTGCTCTTTGATGCACTTTTTTCCATTTCCTCTCCCTCCCCCTTTTGGTAATCACCATTCTACTCTCTGGTTCTATGTATTTGACTTTTTAAACATTCTTCATATAAATGAAATCATGCAGTCTTTTTTCATCTGTATCTGGCTTATGTCACTTAGCATAATATCCTCCAGGTTCATTCCATGTTGATGCAAAAGGCAATATCTCCTTTTTAAGTTTAAAAATATTCCATTGAGTACATAAATATACACCACAATTTCTTCATCCATTTATTTGTCCATGAACACTTAGGTTGTTTCCATATGTTGGCTACTGGAAATAATACTGGATTAATGCAGTTATTTCTAACTGCAATGAGGAAAATTCAAGCTTTGTCAAGAACCCATATCAACAATGTTTTATCGAACTTGTTTACAGGGATTCTGACAATTCACAGAGAATTTTCACACCCATCATAACCATTTGATTCTCTCAATTACCCTTGCCTGTGGTAAAATTATTCCCGCTTTAGAGATAAGGAAGCTGGTCCTTGGAGATTCAGTATTTTGTTCAAGGACGCGAGACTGAAGGTGATAGGGCCAGGGCTGGAATCCTGTCTCCTAACTCTACATCATTCCCTCCAAGCAAGAAATTCAGTCCACCAGAGACACCAACATTTACTTACCATGTACCATGAGGCAATATTTCATTACTCAGGATAATCAGTGACTTTCAAATACACATTAACCAACTCAACAGTTGCAAAACAAGTTGATTACAATTAGGGTGTGGTTTTGTAACCTTTAGAATTTGAGTCAGTCGAGGTTTTGGTGAATAATTTATCTGAGACAAAGAGAAACAGTTATTTTACTGCTTGGCTCACGTAGCTCTGAACTCTAAAAGAAGTGCACTATCTTGTTTTAGATAAAATTATCTCAATGGCTTTCTTTAAAACAATCATTTTATTTCTTGAAAAATGGGTCTCTGTTCCTCCTTTCTGTTGAGACTTCTGCCGGTCCTTTCAAAGAATGAAAGAAACATAGATAATTAGAGACAGAAGGGGTTTTAGAGATCCACTAGCCTAATCCCTACTTTATTATTAGAAATGAGGAATTGGTGAATAAGTGAGGTGAAGGGTCACCAGTGCATCAGTACATAATCTTCTTTTAGAATCCAGGTTTTAATTCCCAGTTCAGTGATTCTCACATTGCAGAGATTTCCTGTCATTGCCCAAACAGATGGTCAAGAGGGCATCTGGCTGAAGCCCTCCACAGTGACAGAGTAATGCAAACCTCAGCTTGGGTGGAATTGTGAATGCAAACTTCTTCTTTTTAAATAAACCCTTTCAATGGAGTGTAATATACAAAGAGAATATTAGAAACATCCTAAATGTATATAGCTCAATGAATTATCATAAACTGAATATAGCTGTGTAATCAACACACAGGTCAAGAAAAGAAATTTTGCCAGGACCCCAGAAGCCCCTTTATGTCTCCTCCTACCTTCCTCTCCCATGAGATAACTCCAGTATTATTCCATAGGTTAGTGTTTCCTGTTTGTGAACTTAATATTAATGGAGTCATATTATGTATTTTTTAGTATCTAGTATTTTTTCTTTTTTTTTTTTTTGAGATGGAGTCTCACTCTTGTTGCCCAGGCTGGAGTGCAATGGCACAATCTCAGCTCACTGCAACCTCCACCTCCTGGGTTCAAGTGATTCTCCTACCTCAGCCTCCCGAGTAGCTGGTATTACAGGCATGCACCACCACTCCCAGCTAATTTTTTGTATTTTTAGTAGAGATGGGGTTTCTCCATGTTGGTCAGGCTGGTCTCAAACTCCCAACCTCAGGTGACCCACCCTCCTCGGCCTCCCAAAGTGTTGGGATTACAGGCATGAGCCACTGCACCCAGCCAAGAGTCTAGTATTTTCACTTAATTTTGTTTGTGAAATTCATTCATGTTGTCACAAATAGCAGTACATAAGTTGGGGTTACTTTAGAGTGTTTTATTTCATAACAATTCCAAAATTTATCTTTTCATTGTATTGCTATGAACTTTTGAGTTGATTCTAGTTTGTGGTTATTGTGAATAGTGCTGTTATTACTCTAATACATTGTTATCCCAATAGAAGGATTTCTGTTGATATAACTATAAGCATAATTGCTGGATGTGCATATGTTCAGTTTTATTAATGACTACCAAAGAATTATCCAAAGGTTTTAATAAATTCACAATTGTACTGAGAGTGCCAGCTGCTTCTGTTTCTTGCCAACACTTAGTATATTGTCTTTTTTCATTTTAACCATTTTGATGTGTGTGTAATAATATCTTATTGTAATTTTAATTTGCATTTCAGTGAAGCTTCATGATGCCGAGTGCTTTGGCAATATCAAATCTTTTGTGAAGGGCTTGCATAGTTTAGATATGAGTCCATTGTTGGCTTTATATATATCATTTATATATGTATATGCATATCTATATACACAAATGCATATATATTATATATTTATGTATTTTTAATAACTATAAATGTAACAAAAAGTTGGAAGTACAGAGTATTTTCTCTATTTTGAACATTTGAGAGTAATTTCTGACCTAAAGTCCCAAACCTGAAATATTTTAGTATATAGCTCTTATAGCAAGGCAATTCGACTATATAACCAAAATAAAACCTTCAAAATAAAACCTAATGATGCATTAGGGCCATCTAATCCTCATTTCCATTAGTGTTTCCTCAATAAGTCCCAATGGTATTCATTGTATTCATTTCAGAATCCAGTTTAGAATCCTGAATCACATTTTGCAAATAGTTGTCAGGTCTTCTTAGTCAACCACAGCCTGACACAGTTCCTCAGTCTTTCCTCAACCTCCTTGACCTTGTCACTTTTGAAAAGCATAGATTGGGAGTTTTCAAGATTTCTCTCAATTTGGGATTATCTGATGTTTTTTCATAATCAGATTCTGGTTATGCAGCTTTGGCAGGAATATCACAGAAGATGCTTTGACTTCTCATTGCATCATATCTGGTGACAAATAATTTCAATCTGCCCGATTGTGGGTGAAGTCTACTTTGATTTTTTATTATGGTGTCTGGTTTCGTCCTCCACCAAAATGTCATTCTTCTTGCATTTGTAATTAATACTTTGTGGGTAGATTCTTTGATTCTATATCTACTTGTGGGTAGATTCTTTGATACTGTATAACTATACTATATAACTATATATTCTCTATCAAGTTTTTAATGTATTCATGTGTCATTATGGACATAATGATATAAATAAATAAATCATGAATTCAGTTGTGCTCAATGGGTTATAATCCATTATAACATTATTTACTTTGGTGCTCAAATTATCTTCTAATGACTGGATTCTGCATCCTTTTGTCATGTCTCCCTCAATTCTTAAGCAATTCCTTACTTTCTGGCACAGCAAGGTATTCCAGGCTCATCTTTTCCTTTTTTTTTTTTTTTTTTTTGAGACAGAGTCTCGCTCTGTCACCCAGACTGGAATGCAGTGGTGAGATCTTGGCTCACTGCAACCTCTGCCGCCTGGGTTCAACCAATCCTCCTGCCTCAGCTGGGATTACAGGCACCTACTGTAGGTTCTCACTGAAGAGGGAGGAAGACTTACACTTGTGACTCCTTCCCTCTGTTCCAACTCACCAGGAGACCTGATGGCCACTGGGGCCCTCAAATGCTTCATAAGAAGAATGATTCTATCCCAATATCACCTCCTTGCCAAAATGCTGTCTTTGGGCTTCACCTGCTGATATCATCATAGGCATCTTTCCCAAAATCTTGGGTGTGGGATTTGCTGCTTGAGGACAAAGTACAGTAGTAGCTCTGCTCAGTAGCCACAGGGGGCTGAAACAGAGTCAAGCATATCCCCAGGGTTGGCATGTGGGAAGGTGTGAGAGAAGAAAGCACAGCTGAGGTCTCAGGAATTTAGGCAAGAAGTCCTGGGTCTGAGGCTCAGACCCGTCTTACACTACAAATGACAGATGAGGCTGTGCTGATTCTGAGCCTGGTCCAGAGCCACAAACATTTTCAGCAAAGCAGCTGTCAGACGCCTCAGTGGAGCTGTGTCACAGATCCTTGGTGTCAGCCAGATCAAGGTTTGTAATGACACTGTAGAAACTGCAGACTGACCACCACAGAGTCTCAGGTTTCCTATATGTATGTGGATGCAACTTCAGGAACTGCCTGTAGTAGGCAGTTCTTGCATTGCTATAAAGAAATAACTGAGGTCACATGAGGTGCCTCACATCTGTAATCTCAGCACTTTGGGAGGCCAAGGCGGGTGAATCGCTTGAGTCCAAGAGTTCTATACCAGCCTGGGCAACTTGGCGAGACCCCATATCTACTAAAATACAAAAAATTAGCCAGGCATGGTGGCACGTGCCTGTAATTCCAGCTCCTTGGGAGTCTGAGGCATGAGAATCACTTGGACCCTGGCAGCAGCGGTTGCAGTGAGCCAAGATCGCACCACTGCACTCCAGCCTGGATAACGGAGTAAGACCTTGTCTCAGAAAAAAAAAAAAAAAAAAGAAAGAAATACCTGAAACTGGGTAATTTGTAAAGAAAAGAGGTTTAATTGGCTCACAGTTCTGCAGGCCATCCAGGAATAATGTTGCCAGCATCTGCTTGGCTTCTGGGGAGGGCTCAGGAAGCTTTCAATCATGGCAGAGGGCAAAAGGAGGAGCTGGCATCTCACAGGGTGAAAATGAGAACAGAAGGGAGGGTGGGGGTCTAGGGGAGGGATAACATTAGGAGAAATACCTAATGTCCATGACGGGTTGATAGGTGCAGCAAACCACAAGGGCATGTGTATACCTATGTAACACAACTGCACGTTCTACACATGTAACTTAGAACATAAAGTAAATTTTTAAAAAATCAAAACACAACAAATGTTAGTGTGGATGTGGAGAAAAGGGAATACTTATACACTGTTTGTGGAATATAAATTATTTCAACTTCAATGGGAAACATTAAAGAGATTTCTCAAAGAACTAAAAATAGAACTACTATTCAATCTGGCAATCTCACTACTGGGTATATACCCTAAAGAAAATAAATAATTATATAAAAACACACCTTCATTCATGTTCTTGCAACACTATTCACAATAGCAAAGTCAGGGACCCACTCTAAGTGTCCATCAGTGGTTGTTCAGATAAAGAAAATGTGGTGTATTTACACCATGGAGTAACACATAGTCATTAAAAAACAGAAGAATGAAATTATGTTTTTTGCAGCAACATAGAAGGAGCTGGAGGCCATTATCTTATGTGAACTAACTCAGAAACAGAAAATCAAATACCACGTGGTCTCACTTGTAAGTGGGAGCTAAACAATGAGTACATGTGGACATAAAGATGGAAATCATAGACACTGGGGACTCCAAAAGTGTGGAGGATGGACTGGGGAGCAAGGGTTGGTGAATTACCTATTGGATATAATGTTCCTCATTTGGGTAATGGGTATACTAGAAGCCCAGTCCCCACCAGTACACAACATACCCATGTAAGAAATATGAGCATGTATACCCTGACTGTATAATACAACAAAATTTTTAAAAACTAACCTATGGAATGATACCAGATACCTTATGAGAGGATGTGGCAGTAGAAAGAATGAGAATGCCTTAGAAATAAAATTCTTTTTATGCCTTGTTTGTACATTATATAAATATGTTAACTTTACATTAATCCATTGAGCTGTACATTTAGAATATGTGCATCTTTTTCTACGTATGTTATACTTCAATGAAAAAGCTTATATAAAAACAAAGTGTTCTGCAGAAGTAATATTTGAGGCAGTAATTACTGAGAATTTCTCAAAATTAAGGACAGACAGCAAACCACAGATCCAAGAGCCTCAAAGAACACCAAGTAGGTTAGGTACCCAAAAGTCTACACCTAGGCACATCATATTCAAATGAAAAAAATAAAGACTAAGCAAAAATCTTGAAAGAAGCTAAGGGAAGAAAACATCCTAGCTATCTAGGAACAAGAATAAAAATTACATCAAACATCTCTTAAAAGTTCATGCAAATAAGAAGAGAGTGAAGCAAAATATTTAAAGTGTTGGAAAATATTCTCACCCATTTCACTTTCTGTATCCAGAAAACATCCTTTTTAACTGAAGAAGTAAGGACTGTCACTCACAGAAAGTTGAGAAAATTTGTCTTTAGTTCCTGCCTTGCAAGAAATGTTAAAAGAGTTTCCTCAGAAAGAAGAAAATGATACAAGCCAAATACTGACCCACATAAGGAAAAGAACAATGTTAGAGAAGGAGTAATTGATGGCAACATAAAACTTTTATTTTTCTTTTTTTAATTATTCTGACAGATAGTAGTTTGTTCAAAATAATAATGACAACAATATATTTGGTAACTATAGCTTATGGATAGGTGGAATGAATGGCAGTAATGATATAAGGAACTGGAGGGAGGAATTAGGAATACTTTGTTACGGGTAGATGCACTACTCATGAAGCGGTGTAGTGTTATTAGAAAGTGAACTTGAATTAATTACAAATACAAATTGCAAACTATAGGGAAATTACTAAAGTAAATATTGAAATACAGTGTGTTAAGAGGAAATTAAATTATATAAAATGTTCATTTAAAACCATAGAAGGCAGAACAAGAATTGATGACAAAAACAGAAAAAGAACAAGGGCAATGAGTAGAAAACAGCAACTAATGTGTGGTAGATACAATCCCACTATACCAAAATCACTTTAAACATAACTAAATACACCAACTAAAAGACAGAAACTATCAGAGTGGATAAAAAACAAAGTCCAACTATATGTATGATACCAAAAGCTTGTTCTTTGAAAATAAATTTAACAAAACTCTAGCCAGTTTCACAAAGAGAAAAAAGAGAGAAGACACATTTTAATAATGTCAGAATTAAAACAGGGGCCATCACTACTGATACCTTAGACATTAAAAGGATAATAAAGATATATTACCGGCAAGTCTCTGCCCACAAACATGGTAATTTAGATGAAATAGATTAATTTCTTAAAGACACAATCTTCCAAAACTCAGGAAAGAGGAAATGGTAATCTGATGAAGTCTTTATTTACAAACTTAATTGAATTAATAATTAATAACTTCCAGAAAAGAAAGCACAAGTCTTAATTACATTCACTCTTGAATTCCTCCAAACATTAAAGGAAAAACTTATACCAATTATCTTTAATCTCTTCCAGAAAATAGTAGCAGAAATAAATATTTCTAACTCACTCTATGAGTCCAGCATTAACCTAACAGCAAAACTAGGCAAGGATATTAATAAAAAGGAACACTACTTACAAATATATCTAATGAAAACAGATGCCAAAAATTTCAACAAAATACCAAAAAACTGCATTCAACAATACATAAAAATAATTATATTTCTAATCAAGTAGGATTTATTCCAGGTATGCAAGGTTGGTTCAACATTTTAAAGTCAACTAATGTGCTCCATCACATTATCTTGCTAAAGAAGATAAGTCAACATGATCAAATTAACAGTTGTAGAAAAAGTCTTTGACAAAATCCAACACTAATCCATCATAAATTCTCTCTGGCAAAGTAAAGATAGAAGAGAAAGCTTCTCAATTTGATAAAGAGCATCTACAAAAATCTTATAACTAACATTATTATTAATGGTAAGAGACTATTAATAATTCTATTCGGCATCATACTAGAAATCCTAACTAATGCAATAAGAAAAAGAAACAAAAGATACACCAATAGGGAAGGAAGAACTAAAACTGTCATTGTTTGCAGATCACATAATTATCTATGCAGAAAATCCCCGCAAATTAAAAAATCTCTAAAAAAACAAAAGGAAATAAGAAAAACAAAAAGCTCCTGAGACTAACAGGCAATTATAGTAAGGTTGTAGGATGCAAGGTTACTATGCAGCAGTCAATTACTTTCTTATATGCTAGCAATGAACAATTGTAACTTGAAACTAAAAACAAAGTATCATTTATATCAGCAGCAAAATATATGAATACCTAGGTATAAGTCTGTCACAATATGAAGAAGATTAGAGGAAAGTGACAAAACTCTGATGAAAGAAACGAAAAAATCTAAATAAATGGAGAGGTATTCTAGGTTCATGAAGTCTCATTATTGTTGTCAGTCATTGTCTAATCTACAGACACAATGCCATTACAATCAATATCATGCAACTTCTTTTCTAGATATTGACAACCTGATTACAAAGTTTATGTGGTGAGAACACAAATCCAGAATAGCCACTATTGAAGAACAAAGTCAGAGGATTGACCCTACTTGACCCAATTTTAAGACATTTTTTAATTATGCAGAGTATGTTTTATTATTATTATTTTATTTGTATACATTTATGGAATTTATGTGTAGTTTTTTTTACATACATAGATTGTGTAGTGGCAAAGTCAGGGCTATAGGGTATTCATCATCCAAATAATGTACATTGTACCCATTAGTTGATAACTCATTGTCCTTCCCCCATCACTCTTCATCTTTCTGAGTCTCCATTATCTATCATTCTGCTCTCTAAAGTCCATGTGAACATATTTTTAAGCTCCCACATATAAGTGAAAATGCAATATTTGTCTTTCTGTTCCTGGCTTATTCCAGTTATGATAATGACTTCCAGTTATATTAATATCGTTGCAAATGTCATGATTTTGGGTTTTTTTTATGGCTGAATAGTATATCATTTTGCATGTATACCATTTTTTTAAATCTGGTCATCTGTTGAACACCTGAGTGGATTCCACATATTTGATGTTGTAAATGGTGCTGTTGAAAATATACAAGTGCAGATATCTTATTGAAATATTGGTTTTTCAGGAGCTGGTTTTTTGAAAAGATCAACAAAATCGATAGACTGCTAGCAAGACTAATAAAGAAGAAAAGAGAGAAGAATCAAATAGACGCAATAAAAAATGATAAAGGGGATATCACCTCTGATCCCACAGAAATACAAACTACCATCAGAGAACACTACAAACACCTCTATGCAAATAAACTAGAAAATCTAGAAGAAATGGATAAATTCCTTGAACATGCACCCTCCCAAGACTAAACCAGGAAGAAGTTGAATCTCTAAATAGACCAATAACAGGCTCTGAAATTGTGGCAATAATCAATAGCTTACCAACCAAAAAGAGTCCAGGACGAGATGGATTCACAGCCAAATTCTACCAGAGATACAAGGAGGAACTGGTACCATTCCTTCTGAAACTATTCCAATACCAAAGCCTGGCAGAGACACAACTAAAAAACAGAATTTCAGACCAATATCCTTGATGAACATTGATGCAAAAATCCTCAATAAAATACTGGCAAACCAAATCCAGCAGCACATCTGCAAATCAATAAATGTAATCCAGCATATAAACAGAACCAAAGACAAAAACCACATGATTATCTCAATAGATGCAGAAAAGGCCTTTGACAAAATTCAACAACCTTCATGCTAAAAACTCTCAATAAATTAGGTATTGATGGGATGTATCTCAAAATAATAAGAGCTATCTATGACAAACCCACAGCCAATATCATACTGAATGGCCAAAAACTGGAAGCATTCCCTTTCAAAACTGGCACAAGACAGGGATGCCCTCTCTCACCACTCCTATTCAACATAGTGTTGGAAGTGCTGGCCAGGGCAATTAGGCAGGAGAAGGAAATAAAGGGTGTTCAATTAGGAAAAGAGGAAGTCAAATTGTCCCTGTTTGCAGATGACATGATCGTATATCTAGAAAACCCCATTGTCTCAGCCCAAAATCTCCTTAAGCAGATAAGCAACTTCAGCAAAGTCTCAGGATACAAAATCAATGTGCAAAAATCACAAGCATTCTTATACACCAATAACAGACAGAGAGCCAAATCATGAGTGAACTCCAATTCACAATTGCTTCAAAGAGAATAAAATACCTAGGAATCCAACTTACAAGTGACATGAAGGACCTCTTCAAGGAGAACTACAAACCACTGCTCAATGAAATAAAAGAGCCCACATCTCCAAGTCAATCCTAAGCCAAAAGAACAAAGCTGGAGGCATCACGCTACCTGACTTCAAACTATACTACAAGGCTACAGTAACCAAAACAGCATGGTACTGGTACCAAAACAGAGATATAGACCACTGGAACAGAACAGAGCCCTCAGAAATAATGCCACATATCTACAACTATCTGATCTTTGACAAACCTGACAAAAACAAGAAATGGGGAAAGGATTCCCTATTTAATAAATGGTGCTGGGAAAACTGGTGAGACATATGTAGAAAGCTGAAACGGGATCCCTTCCTTACACCTTATACAAAAATTAATTCAAGATGGATTAAAGACTTAAATGTTAGACCAAAAACCATAAAAACCCTAGAAGAAAACCTAGGCAATACCATTCAGGACATAGGCATGGGCAAGGACTTCATGTCTAAAACACCAAAAGCAATGGCAACAAAAGCCAAAATTGACAAATGGGATCTAATTAAACTAAAGAGTTTCTGCACAGCAAAAGAAACTACCATCAGAGTGAACAGGCAACCTACAGAATAGGAGAAAATTTTCACAACCTTCTCATCTGACAAAGGGCTAATATCCAGAATCTACAATGAACTCAAACAAATTTACAAGAAAAAAACAAAGAAACCCATCAAAAAGTGGGCGAAGGACATGAACAGAAACTTCTCAAAAGAAGACATTTATGCAGCCAAACAACACATGAAAAAATGCTCATCATCACTGGCCATCAGAGAAATGCAAATCAAAACCACAATGAGATACCATCTTATACCAGTTAGAATGGCCATCATTAAAAAGTCAGGAAACAACAGGTGCTGGAGAGGATGTGGAGAAATAGGAACACTTTTACACTGTTGGTGGGACGGTAAACTAGTTCAACCATTGTGGAAGTCAGTGTGGCGATTCCTCAGGGATTTAGAACTAGAAATGCCATCTGACCCAGCCATCCCATTACTGGGTATATACCCAAAAAACTATAAATCATGCTGCTATAAGGACACATGCACACATATGTTTATTACAACACTATTCACAATAGCAAAGACTTGGAACCAACCCAAATGTCCAACAACGATAGACTGGATTAAGAAAATGTGGCACATATACACCATGGAATACTATGCAGCCATAAAAAATGATGAGTTCGTGTCCTTTGTAGGGACATGGATGAAACTGGAAATCATCATTCTCAATAAACTATCGCAAGGACAAAAAAACCAAACCTGCAAGTTCTCACTCATAGGTGGGAATTGAACAATGAGAACACATGGACACAGGAAGGGGAACATCACACTCCGGGGACTGTTGTGGGGTGGGGGGAGGGGGAAGGGATAGCATTAGGAGATATACCGAATGCTAAATGACGAGTTAATGAGTGCAGCACACCAACATGGCACATGGATACATATGTAACAAACCTGCACATTGTGCATATGTACCCTAAAACTTAAAGTATAATTAAAAAAAAATTCCTTGAACTGAACAATAATATTGACACAACCTATCAAAACCTCTGAGATACAGAAGAGGTGGTGCTGAGAGGAAAGTTTATAGCATTAAATGCCTACATCAAAAAGTCTGAAAGAGCACAAATAGACAATGTAAGGTCATACTTTATGGAACTGCAGAAACAAGAACAATCCAAACCCAAACCCAGCAGAAGAAAAGAAATAATGAAGAACAGAGCAGGACTAAATGAAATTGAAACAAAAAGATAGATGAAACAAAAAGCTGATTCTTTGAGAAAATAAATAATATTGATAGAACATGAGTGAAATTAACCAAGAAAAGAAGAGAGAAGATCCAAATAAGCTCAATTAGAAATGAAACAGGAGATATTACAACTGATACCACAGAAATACATAAGGTTATTTAAGGCTAATATGAACACCTTTATGCAGATAAACTACAAAACCTAGAGGAAATGGAGAAATTCCTCATAATATACAGCACTCCTAGGTTAAACAAGGAAGACATAGAATCTCTGAACAGACCAATAGCAAGCAGCAAGATGGAAATGGTGATTTTTAAAAATGCAAAAATAAAATAAAATAAAAAATGCCAACAAAAAAAGGTCCAGGATCAGATGGATTCACAGCTCAATTCTATCAGACATTTGAAGAAGAATTGGCACCAATTCTATTGACACTATTCCAAGAGATAGAGAAAGAGGGAATCCTCCCAAACCATTCTATGAAGGCAGTATCACCCTAATACCAAAATAAGGGAAGGCCTAACAAAAAAAGAAAACTACAGACGAACATCCCTGATAAACATAGATGGAAAAATTCTCAAGAAAATGCTAGCTAACATAATCCAACAGCATATTAAAAAGATAATCCATCATGATTATGTGGGTATCATATCAGGGATGCAGGGATGGTTTAACATAAGTCAATACATGTGATACAACACATAAACAGAATTAAAAACAAAAATCATATGATGATCTCAATAGATGCAAATGCAGTAATAGATTTGACAAAATCCAGCACCTCTTTATGATTAAAACCCTCAGCAAAAGTGGCATAGAAGAGACATACCTTAAGGTAATAAAAGCCATCTATGACAAACTCACAACCAACATTATCTTGAACAGAGAAAAGTTGAAAGCATTCCCCCTGAGAACTGGAACAAGACAAGGATGCCCACTTTCACCACATCTATTCAAGATAGTACTGGAAGTCCTAGCCTGAGCAATCAGGCAAGAGAAAGAAATCAAGGGCATCTAATTTGGTAAAGAGGAAGTCAAACTGTTGCTGTTTGCTGATAATATGATTGTATACCTAGAAAACCCTAAAGACTCCTAAAAAATCCTAGAATTGGTAAATGAATTCAGCAAAGTTTCAGGATACAAAACTTATGTACACAAATCAGTAGCTCTGCTATGCACCCAAGCGACCAGATAATCAAATCAAGAACGCAACGCCTTTCAAAAGAGCTGCAAAAAAGAAAAAACCTTAGAAGTATACCTAACCAAGAACCTGAAAAACCTCTACAAGCAAAACCACAAAACACTGAAATAAATCATACACGACACAAACAAATGGAAACACATCCCATGCTCATGGATGAGTAGACTCGATATTGTGAAAATGAACATACCGCCAAAAGCGATCTACAAATTCAATGTAATTCCCATTAAAATACCATCATCATTCTTCACAGAGCTAGAAAAAACAATCCTATAATTCATATGGAACCAAAAAGGAGCCCACATAGCCAAAGACTAAGCAAAAAGAACAAATCTAGAAACATCACATTACTCATTCCTAAAAAGCAAAGTTTAGACTAGTCGATTTCATAGATCCCATCTATCTTTAAATTACCTATGTTTCTTTTATTCTATAAAACAAATGGTCTAGTTAGGAACCCAGCTCCGCAGAAGGGAGGAGGAGCAGAACAGGGACACCTGTCCCTCAAGAAATGAAAGACTTGCTCCAAAGAGAGCAACTGGCTTATTGTTATCCAAATAAGCTAGTGTAGTTCTTTTAGAGTTTATGTTATGTGGATCGGGCAGTAAATTACTGCTTTACTTTGCCCTAGATAAGGAATTTACAAGACCTGGACTAACTCAAGTACAAAAGGTTATAAAAGAAAACTCTTCTAACCCATATTTTAGTCAAGTGGTACTGGAATTATTAACTAAATTAACGTGTATTTTTAAATTTAATTATTAGACTGAATCTTCTAAATATTGAGTCATAGTAAATCATCAGTAACTCTTGGTTAACCAGGATGAACTGAATGTTTTACCTGGAGGGAAATCTGCAAGATGCAAGGGTTATGGATTTCTGCCTCAGCTCTTCCATCTGCAATCAGTCTGTCCGTGGTCAAAGTACTGAATCTCTGAGGTTCAGTATTCTTCTCTCTAAAATGCAAATAATTTTGCCTTAGGCAAAGATAATTAAGAGAATCAAAAGGGATACAATGGGTGTGAAAATTATCTGTAAATTATCAGAAAGTTTGTAAACATGAGCTACATTAAGTAACTGTGTCATGACATAATTTTTCTTAATAAAAGAGCTGGAAATAACCATGCTAGTCATTTAAAACAAATATGCTGATATCTTTACAGAATGTGCCTTTGCACAAACATTGTCATTAATGATACAGTAATGTATTTAATTCTAAGTGTATTATAATCTTCATGACCACTAAATATCATCTCCTGTTCAGGTCTGCCCCTTCTGGTGGTTCTGTACTCAGGGCCATTTAGTGATTTTCCTACTTCCCATCCTCTACTGCATCTAAAAGTGTTGTTCTGTGTGTAATTTCTTTCCTTACTGCATGTTACTACTTTCTATTATTTATGACAATGACAGACCCAAAATAACAAAAGCAGTCATGTCTAGATGTGACTGGGAGATGGAGAAGTCATAGTTTCTCAAGCTCTCTGCAGTAAATTATCGGAGATTGGTCCTTCGCTCAGTTGTGCTAAGCAAGTTTCTCCTATGCAGTGATGGGAGAATAAAAGATAGGGAGAACCCTATCTTTTATTTCTTCTCTTGAGCATCTCTGGTCCTGTTAACCCTCGAGTCAAATAAGGGATTTCTGTTTGATGTGAAGCCTGGTTGCCATATGAATAGGATCAATGTGGTGTGTATTCAGAGTAACTAATGTTTGGGGGTTTGTTTTGTTTTGATAAAATTGTTCTTGAGGCAGCTCTGGTGTAAGTGATAACGCACGACAATTGACATCGGAACATCTCAGCTCAAATCTCAGTTTTCCCAGGTGTGAATGGTGTGGTACTGACAGGTCTCCCCTTCTCCCAGAGCCTACCTTTTCCTATTTGAAAAAGAAAAAAATGATAATCTCTGTCTTCCAACATTTTCTTTTGTTTAATGGTGAAATGTATATAAATTTATTAGCTAATAACATGACATAACATTTGGTAATTCAAGATGTATGAGTTATGATATCTATTTCATGTTTAGGTCACTATTATGTTAGTAAAGTATATTTAACATCTGAAAGGCTTTCATTATCCAGGACAAATATCCTAATATTTGATTTATAAAAGGCATAAAATACACTGATTTCCCTCAAAGTCATAAATTCACAACTGGCTATTAATCTGAGAATTCAGATTTTTGAGTAACTATTTTGCATCAAATCATTTATGTTAGTGCTTCTTAATTATAACTTCACATTGGAACAACCAGGTTCTATTTTCATTACCAATACCTTAGCCCCACCCAGTGCAATTAAACCAAAATATCCAAAAGAGCTCTGGATAGAAGGAGAATAAGGCCACAGAACATTTTATTTTTATTTCTGTCAGAAGGTCAAGGCCCACTCAGAAAAGAGAATAAGTGAATTTAGGTGATTGGTCACTTTATATGTCAAAGAGGCACACACTGAATTAGCAGGCAGTGTTATAGACGTCTTGAAGTACAAGCTCATAGTTGTCTTAGTAAGAAGAGAAGGCTTCAATGGATCCGGCTGTGGTACTGATGCTCTGTCTTTCCAGTTTGCTCCTCCTTTCACTGTGAAGACAGATCTCTGGGAGAGGGAAGCTCCCTTCTGATTCCACTCCTCTCCAAGTTATTGAAAGTATCCTACAGATGGCTGATAAGGACATCTGCAAATCTAGTAGCAATTTAAGTACGCTTTATGTTTCTCCAGTGACTCACAAAGGATGAGTAAATTGACCCCTTTTTTAAAATAAAATATATTTCAGGAGACCCACTATTATAATAGACCTTTGGAAAGGAAATTACTCCATATAAACGATGATGTTTCTGTTGCCTTTTCTAATCTCTCATTGTCAGAAATAGTGAAATAAGTTGTTACTGCATTTTGTGAGTAGAAAAACATTTAGGCCCTTGTATAGAATAAAAACAATAAAAAGGCAAAACTTGGGACTGCCACACTCTTTCTTTTTTTATAGTCAGTTACTATGATTTTTAGCTGAAGGTAAATGCTAAGAAAAAATGTTTGTGATTCAAGATTTCATTCAGTAAATCATCTACTCTCTTAGCTATGTGTTTTATTCAGAATTGCCATGAAAAATGAACTTTGCTGAAGCATCATTTTATGCCTGATATCAAGGAAACAGCTATGTGTTCAGGAACAGCATAAATGCATGAAAGAAATAATAAGTCAGGGCTCAATTACTGGTACAGAATTTTGAGGAGTTCTGTGAAAAGTGGCTACCTGTGACCAATAATGCTAGACGGTGGAAGAAACTGTTTTTCCAGGAGATGCTGTGTGTCCTGGTTCTGCCTCCTTGGTGCTCACTCTTTTTGTGATAACAATACCAGCTGTAACAAACTGGGATGGGCATTAAAATTACAGGGGGTGAATTATTTTTACTTTATATTTTATTGCTTTATCATATTTGTAAATTTGTATGGTTTACATGTGATATTGTGTTACATGCATGGAATGTGTAATGATTAAGCCAGTGTTATCCACTTCAAGTATTTATCAAGTATTTATCATTTCTATATTTGGGGAGTATTTAAGTCCTCTCTTCTAGCTATTTTGAAATATGTAATATATTATTGTTAATTATAATCACCCTACTGTTCTACTGAACATTAAAATTTATTTATTTTAACTCACTGCCTGTTTTTGCCCATTAAGCAAACACTCCACATACACTCAAACCCTTAACATTTCCTGGTAACTATTATCCTACCTTCTACCTCCATCAGATCAACTTTTTTATTTTCCATGTATGAGTGGTAACATGGCATATTTTTGTGTGCCTGGCTTATTCCACTTAACATAATGACTCCAAAGTTCCATTCATGGTGCTGCAAAAAACAGGATTGCATCCCTTTTTATGGCCAAACAATATTCCACTGTGTATATATACCACATTTTTTTCTTCAACTTTTATTGTAAGTTCAGGGGTATATGTGCAGAATATGCAGGTCTGGTACATAGGTAAACATGTGCCATGGTGGTTTGTTGCACACATCATCCTGTCACCTAGGTATTAAGCCCAGCGTCCGTTAGCTATTCCTGAAGGTTTGCCTCTTCTCAAACCCCTTGGACAGACCAAAATGTGTGTTGTTCCCCACCATGTGTTCATGAATTCTCATCATTGAACTCCCACTTATAAGTGAGAACATGCATATACCACATTTTTTTAATCCATGCATCTGTTGTTGGAAATGTGTTATTTCCATATCTTTGCTATTGTGAGGAGTGCTGCAAAAAATATGAGACTGCAGGTATCCCTTTGATATACTGGTTTTCTTTCTTTTAGTTATATACCTAGTGGTGAGATTGCAGGATCATATGGTAGTTCTATTTTTAGTTTTTTGAGAAATCTCCATATTGTTTTCCATAATGGTCGTAGTAACTTACATTCCCAAAAACAGCATATGAGTTCCCTTTTCTGTCCATCTTCCCCAGCTTCTGTTACTTTCTTTTTAGTAATAGCCATTCTAACTGGGACAAGATGATATCAGTTTTGAGTTGCAATTACCTCACGATTAGTGACTTTGAGCATGTTTCATATATATTTTGGCTATTTGTATGTCTTAAATTGAAAAAGGTTTATTCATGTTCTTTGCCCACATTTTAATGGAATTATATGTATTTTGCTGTTGAGTTATTTAGCTCCTTGTGTTTTCTGGATATTATCCCTTTTTCAGATGAATAGTTTGCAAATAATTTCTGTGATTCCACATGTCTCTTTTTTGATTTTCTCCTTTGCTTGGCAAAAGTGTTTTACTTTACTATAGTCCCAATTGTCTAGTTTTGTTTTTGTTGCCTATGCTTTTGACATCTTAGTCATAAAATATTTGTCTGGACCAATGTCCTGTACTATTTCCCTTGTTTTTTTTAAATAGTGTGATAGTTTCAGGTCTTATATTTATCTCTTTAATCATTTTGAGTTAATTTTGTGTATGGTGAGAGATAGGAGTCTGGTTTCATTCTTCTGCATATAGATATCCAGTTTTGCTAGCACCACTTACACTTTCCCCAAGATATGTTCTTGATGCTTTTGTTGAAAATCAGTTGGCTGTAAATATATGGATTTATTTCCAGTTTCTCTATTCTGCTTCATGGGTCTGTGTATCTATTTTTATACTGATATCATGCTGTTTTGTTTACTACAGTCTTGTAACATATTTTGAGGTGTGGTAGTATGATTCCTTTATGTTTTTTCTTTTTTTGGTTAAAATTACCCTGGCTATTAGGCTCTTTTTTGGTTCCATACAAATTTTAGGGTTGTTTTTTCTATTTCTATTAAGAACGTTATAGGTATTTCTGTAGGGATTGCATTGAATCTGTGGATTACTTTGTGTAATGTGGTCATTTTAACAACATTAATTATTTCAATCCCTATGCACGGAATAGTTTCCTATTTATTTCTGTCATCTACAGTTTCTTACACCAGTGTTTTGTAGTTTTTCTTATAGAGGTCTTTTACCTCTTTTTAAATGTATTCCTAGGTAATTTTTGCAGATATTCTAAATACGATTGCCTCCTTGATTTCTTTTTTAGCTATTTTATTATTGGTGTACAGAAATGCTGCTGATTTAGCTGGTTAGGAGTTCCAGTACTATGTTGTGTAGGAGTGGTGAAAGTAGGCATCCTTGTCTTGCTCAGTTCTTAGAGAAAAGGATTTTAGCTTTTCCCCATTTGATATGGCATTAGCTGTGGACTTGCCACATATAACTTTTATTATGTTGAGATATGTTCCTTCGATGCCTACTTTGTCAACCGTTTTTATCATAAAGGGATACTAAGTTTTCTCAAATGCATTTTCTTTGTCTGTAGAAATGATCACATGGTTTTTGCCCTTCATCCTGCAGATGTAATGTATCACATTTATTGATTTGTGTATGTTGAACCATTTTGTGTGCCTGGAACCAATCCCACTTGATCATGGTGGATTATCTTTTTTTTTTTTCAAATGGAGACTTACTCTGTTGCCCAGGCTTGAGTGCAGTGGTTTGATATCAGCTCACTGCAATCTCCACCTCCTGGGTTCAAGCAATTCTCCTGTCTGAGTCTCCCAAGTAGCTGGGACTCCAGGGGTGCACCACTACACTCAGCTAATTTTTGTATTTTTAGTAGAGACGGGGTTTCACCATGTTGGCCAGATGGTCTCAAACTCCTGACCTCAGGTGATCCACCCATCTCGACCTCCCAAAGTGCTGGGATTACAGGAGTGAGCCACCGTGTCCAGTCTGACCATGGTATATCATCATTTTGATGTGCTGTTGGATTTGGTTTACTAGTATTTTGCTGAGGATTTTTGTATCTATGTTCATTAGGGAGATTGGCCTGTAATTTTCTAAAAATAAAGATTTCTAATGTACGTCACAGGTCTACTGTGTCATGATCCTTATAGGAAGAACATTACACATGATCCTGAAGTAGACTGTCTTGGTATTATTTCAAGATTACCAGAAGTCCTGGCCAAAGCAATCAGGCAAGAGAAAGAAATAAAGGGTATTCAAACAGGAAGAGAGGAAATCAAATTGTCTCTGTTTGCAAATGACATGATTGTATATTTAGAAAACCCCATCACCTCAGACCAAAAACTCCTTAAGCTGATAAACAACTTCAGCAAATTCTCAGGATATAAAATCAATGTGCAAAACTCACAAGCATTTCTATATACCAATAATAGACAAACAGAGAACCAAATCAGGAGTGAATTCCAATTCACAACTGCTACAAAGGGAATAAAATACCTAGGAATACAACTTACAAGGGATGTAAAGGACCTCTTCAAGGAGAACTACAAACCACTGCTCAAGGAAATAAGAGAGGACACAAACAAATGGAAAAACATTCCATGCTCATGGATAGGAAGAATCAATATCATGAAAATGGTCATACTACCCAAAGTAATTTATGGATTCAATGCTACTATTCCCATCAAGCTACCATTGACTTTCTTCACAGAACTAGGAAAAACCATTTTAAATTTCATATGGAACAAAAAAGAACATGTATAGCAAAGACAATCCTAAGCAAAAAGAGCAAAGCTGGAGGCATCATGCTATCTTACTTCAAACAATACTACAAGGCTGCAGTAAGAAAAACAGCATGGTACTGGTACAAAAACAGATATATAGGCCAATGGAACAGAACAGAGGCCTCAGAAATAACACCACACATCTACAACCATCTGATCTTTGACAAACCTGACAAAAACAGGCAATGAGGAAATGATTCCCTATTTAATAAATGATGCTGGAAAAACTGGCTGAAGAAAACAGAAACTGGACCCCTTCCTTACACCTTATACAAAAATTAACTCACGATGGATTAAAGACTTAAATGTAAAATCTAAAACTGCAAAAAGCCTGGAAGAAAACCTCAACAGTGACATTTAGGACATAGGAATGGGCAAAGACTTAATGACTAAAACACCAAAAGCAATGGCAACAAAAGTCACAATTAACAAAAGGGAGCTAATTAAACAGAAGAGCATCTGCTCAGCAAAGGAAACTATCATCAGAGTTAATAGGCAACCTACAGAATGGGAGAAAATTTTTGCAATCTATCCATCTGATAAAGGGCTAATATCAAGAATATACAAGGAACTTAAACAAATTTACAAGACATAAACAAAAAACCCCACCAAAATGTGGGAGAAGGATATGAACAGACACTTCTCAAAAGAAGACATTTATGCAGCCAACAAACATATGAAAAAAAGCTCATCATCACTGGTCATTAGAGAAATGCAAATCAAAACAACAATGAGATACCATCTCATGCCAGTTAGAACAGCGATCATTAAAATGTCTGGAAACAACAGATGCTGGCAAGGATGGGAAGAAATAGGGAAGCTTTTACACTGTTGGTGGGAGTGTAAATTAGTTCAACTATTGTGAAAGACAGTGTGGTGATTCCTAAAGGATCTAGAACCAGAAATACCATTTGACCCAGCAATCCCATTACTGGGTATATACCCAAAGGATTATAAACCATTCTACTATTAAGATATATGCACCCGTACATTTATTGCAGCACTATTTACAATAGCAAAGACTTGGAAACAACCCAAATGCTGATAAATAATGCACTGGATAAAGAAAATGTGGCACATATACACCATGGAATACTATGCAGCCATAGAAAAGGATGAGATCATGTCCTTTGCAGGGACATAGACGAAACTGGAAACCATCATTCTCAGCAAACTAACACAGGAACAGAAAGCCAAACACCACATGTTCTCACTCACAGATGGGAATTGAACAATGAGAACACCTGGACGCAGGTTGGGGAACATCACCTCCAGGGCCTGCCATGGGGTAGGAAGAAAGGGGAGGGAGAGCATTAGGAGAAACATCTAATGCATGGGGGGCTTAACACCTAGATGATGGGTTGATAGATGCAGCAAACCACCATGGCACGTGTATCCCTATATAACAAACCTGCATGTTCTGAACTTGTATCTCAGAACTTAAAGTAAAATAAAATAAAATAAAAATACCCTTCTTTATTATTACTAAAATCTTGCCCTTGTAAAACTGGTAATAATTCTCATCTCATAGAAATATGTGAGGATTAAAAACGATGCTACATTTGAATTACAATAAATGTTAGTAACCAAAAAAAAAAAAAAAGATTACCTTGAGGTTACTGATACTTTGGTCAAGTGTCAGAGTTTGAACAGAGTTTGAATAAGTAGAGAATCAAATATGGATCTTCTATATATCACCTGTAGAACCCTGAAAATGAATTTGAAATTCTCTGACCTGAGTTTCTTTATTTGCAAAACAAGGCAAATAAACATGCTGAGAGTATTGATGTGAGGATTCATTTAATCTGCCTACTGGTTGGGCTATTTCATGGCACATTGTAGGCCATCCATCAGTGGCGACAATAGTAATCATCATCATATATATATATATATATATATTTCAGGAATATTTAAGATTGTTCATTATAAAATAAAATATTTACAAAATACAATGGTAATAACAGTCTGAATTAAGTATAGTATATGAACCAAATAGTGATTTGTTTTATTGTTATTTGCAACTCCTTTCCCAGTTCTCAAAAGTCTATGTCCCAGTGTTCACTGTATTTTGACATGAAGCTTGTCCTGGTGTTGCATGGATATGAAGTGGTGAAGAAATCTCTAATTCATCATGGGGATGAGTTTTCTGGAAAAGGCATTTTCCCAGTATCCAAAAAAAACTAGTAAGTAGTTGGTAGGTGTGTGTGTACCTTTTGTCTGCATTGGTAATGAAGCAGAAGGGGAATGGAAAACAAACACTTGAAGAGCTCCTAAAACAGAGTTTGGCCCACCCATGTGGCTGTTGAAAATCAGCCCCCTCTTTCTTGGATGGGATCTCCCTCCTTGTTTCTGTTTCCTTCCTGTTGGGATAGTTTTTAGCAACAGAAAGCCATGGAAGGAGATCTGGCTCTTCTTGCTCATGACCCTGTGGAATTGTGGGGTGGTAAAGGGGAGTACTGGGGAAGCATGTTCAAGTGGAAGCCCACTGTATTGTGTGGGAGTTGAGAAGAACCAAGGGTGGATAACTCTACTCTGCATCACTGACCTTAACAGTCAGCTATGTTCACAGATGACACTGGAAACATTTCAGTGGTGACCTGATCTTTCATTATAGATGGTGGTTGTCAATCCTGATGTAGAGGAGGGATTATTTGGAGCAGAGAGCCAAAAGAGCTGCTGTGTACCTGTCCTGTGTTTACACAGGCATAAAGGTGCATACAGTGTGGGTATACAAGGTCACTTAATCCTTTTGCCTCAACTTTGTTTCCTTCTTTTCAAATCAGAAATCATGAACACAAGATTTGAGTTCATTTTCAGAAAGAGTTAAAAAACTATTCTTTCTCTATAGCATAAATGTGGTTTATCTCTTCCAGAACACTTCACCAGAGAATACTTAGAAATATACTTGAGAATACTTCTCAACAAAATACTAGCTAACATAATTCAACAGCATATTAAAAAGATAATCCATCATGATTAAGTGGGTATCATATCAGGGATGCAAGGATGGTTTAACATATGCAAGTCAATAAATGTGATACACCACATAAACAGAATTTAAAACAAAAATCACATCATTATTTCACTAGATGCTGAAAAAGCATTTGACAAAATCCAGCATTGCTTTATGATTAAAAGCCTCAGCAAAATCAATGTAATAAAAGCCATCCATGGCAAACCCACAGCCAACATAATACTGAATGGGAAAAAGTTGAAAGCATTCCCTCTGAGAACTGGAACAAGACAAGGATGCCCACTCTCACCACTTCCCTTCAACACAGTACTAGAAGTCCTAGCTAGAGCAATAAGACCAGAGAAAGAAATCAAGGGCATCCAAGTCAATAAAGAGGAAGTCAAACTGTCACTGTTGGCTGACAATATGATCGTTTACCTTGAAAACCCTAAAGACTCCTCCAGAAAGCTCCTAGAACTGATAAAAGAATTCAGCAAAGTTTCCAGATACAAGATTAATATACGCAAATCAGTAGCTCTTCTATACACCAACAGTGACCAAGCAGAGAATCAAATCAAGAAGCCAATCCCTTTTACAATAGCTACAAAAAAATTAAAATACTTAGGCATATACCTAACCAAGAAGTCGAAAGACCTCTGCAAGGAAAACTACAAAACACTGCTGAAAGAAATTGTAGATGAGACAAACAAATGGAAACACATCCGATGCTCAGAGATGGGTACAATCAATATGGTGAAAATGACCATACTGCCAAAAGCAATCTACAAATTTAACACAATTCCCATCAAAATACCACATAATTCTTCACAGAACTAGAAAAAAAATTCCAAAATTCATATAGAACCAAACCAAAAAAGAGCCCACATAGCCAAGGCAAGACCAGGCAAAAAGAAGAAATCTGGAGACATCACACTACCTGATTACAAACTATTCTATAAGGCCATAGACACCAAACAGCATGATACTGGTATAAAAATAGGCACAGAGAAAAATAGAACAGAACAGAGAGCCCAGAAATAAACCCAAATGCAGCAAACTGATCTTTGACAAAGCAAACAAAAACATAAAATAGGGAAAGGACACCCTTTTCAACAAATGGTGCTGGGATAATTGGCTAGCCACATGTAGGAGAATGAACCTGGATCCTTATCTCTCACCTTACACAAAAATCAACTCAAGACGGATTAAGGACTTCCATATAAGACCTGAAATTCTAGAAGATAACACTGAAAAAAAAAAAACCACTTCTAGATGTTGGCTTAGGCAAGGATTTCATGACCAAGAACCCAAAAGCAAATGCAATAAAAACCAAGATAAATGGTTGGGACTTAATTTAACTGAAGAGGTTTTGCATGGAAAAAGGAATAGTCAGCAGAGTAAACAGACAACCCACAGAGTGGGAGAAAATCTTTGCAATCTAGACATCTGACAAAGGACTAATATCCAGAATCTACAACAAACTCAAACAAATCAGTAAGAAAAAAACAAACAATCCCATCAAAAAGCGGGCTAAGGACATGAATAGACAATTCTCAAAAGAAGATATACAAATGGCCAACAAACTTATGAAAAAATGCTCAGCATCACTAATGATCAAGGAAATGCAAATCAAAACCACAATGTGATACCACCTCACTTCTGCAAGAATGGCCATAATAAAAAAATAAAAAATCAGTAGATGGTGGCGTGGATGAGGTGATCAGGGAACACTTCTACACTGGTGTTGGGAATGTAAACTAGTACAACCATGGAAAACAGCGTGGAGCTTCCTTAAAGAACTGAAAGTAGAACTACCATTTGATCCAGCAATCCCACTACAGAGAATCTACCCAGAGGAAAAGGTCATTATATGAAAAAGATACTTGTGCCTGCATGTTTATAGCAGCACAATTTACAATTGCAAAATTGTGGAACCAACACAAATGTCCATCAATCAACAAATGAATAAAGAAATAGTGGTATATATTTATATGATGGAATACTATTCAACCATAAAAAATGAGTGAATTAACAGTATTTGCAGCAACTTGATGAGACTGGAGACTATTACTCTAAGTGAAGTAGCTCAGGAATGGAAAACCAAACATTGCATGTTCTCACTGATATTTGGAAGCTAAGCTATAAAAATCCAAAGGCATAAGAATGATACAATGGACTGTGGGGACTTGTGGGGAAGGGTGGGAAGGGGGGTGAGGAACAAAAGACTACAAATATGGTGCAGTGTATGCTGCTCGGGTGATGGATGCACCAAAATCTCACAAATCACCACTAAAGAACTTACTCATGTAACCAAATACCACCTGTAACCCAATAACTTATGGAAAAAAATAAAAAATAAAGATAATTTTACATCTTCCATTCTAATTTGGATCCCCTTCATATCTTTCTCTTGTCTGATTGCTCTAGCTAGGACCTACAGTACTATCTTGAATAACAATGATGACAGTGGGCATCTTTATTGTGTTTCAGAGCTTAGAGAAAAGGCTTTCAGTTTTTTCCCCATTCAATATGATACTAGTTGTGTGTCTGTTGTATATGGATTTTATGTTGAGGTATGTTCCTTCTATCCCCAGTTTTTTGAGGGTTTTTTCATGGAAGGATGTTAAATTGCATCAAATGCTTTTTCAACATCAATTGAAATGATTATATAGTTTTTAATGCTTCACTCTGTGAATATGGTGTATCACATTGATTGATTTGAGGGATAAATCCTACCTGGTCATGATGAATGATCTTTCTAATGTCTTGTTGAATTCACCTTGCTAGTATTTTGTAGAGGATTTTTGCATCAATATTCATCAGAGATATTGACCTGTAGTTTTCTTTTTTAATGTGTCTTTGTCTAATTTTTGTATCAGAGTAATACCAGCCTCATAGAATGACTTTGGAAGTCTTCCCATATCCTGTTTCTTGGAATCTTTTGAGTAGGATTGATATTACTTCTTCTTTAAATGTTTGGTAGAATTCAGCAGTGAAGTTGTCAGGTCCCAGGCCTTTCTTTAGTGGAAAACTTTTTATTATGGCTTCCATCTTGATACTTGTTATTGATCTGTTCGGGCTTTTTTATTTCTCCATGGTTCAGTCTTGGTGCATTCTATATATCCAGGAATTTATTTCTTCTAGATTTTGTAACTTATTGGCATATAATTGCTTATAGTAACCACTAATGATCCTTTGAATTTCTTTGGTACCAGTTGTAACATCTCCTTTATTTCTGATTTCATTCATTTGGATTTTCTCACTTCTTTTCCTACTTAGTCTGGCTAATGATTCATCATTTTTTTTAACTTTTTGAAAAACTCAACTTTTTGTTTCATTGATCTTTTTTATTCTTTTCTGATTTCAATTTCATTTATTTCTACTCTGATCTTTATTATTTATTTTTGACTACTAATTTTGGGTTTGGTTTGCTCTTGCTTTTCTAGTTCTTTAAGATGCATCATTAGATTATTTATTTGAAGTTTTCCCTCATTTTGATGTAGGAACTTGTAACTATAAACTTCCCTCTTAGTACTGTCTTTGCTGTAGCCCCTAGATTTTGGTATGTTGTGTTTCCATTGTCAGTTATTTCAAGAAATTTTTCACTTTCTTTTTCATCTCTTCATGGACTCACTAGTCATTCAGGAGCAAACTGTTTCATTTCTATGTATATGTATAGTTTCCAAAATTCCCCTTGTTATTGATTTCTAGTTTTATCCCATTGCAGTCCAAAAAGATACTTGATATACTTTCAAATTATGTGGATGTTTTAAGAATTGTTTTGTGACCTAACATATAGTCTATCCTTGGGAATGATCCATGTGCTGAAGAAAAGAATGTGTATTCTGTAGCTCTTGAATAAAGTGTTCTGTAAATACCTATTATATATATTTGTTCTATAGTGCAGATTCAGTCTGATGTATCTTTATTGATTTTCTGGCTGAAATTCTGTCCAGTGTTGAGAGTGGGGAGTTGAAGCCTCCTTCTATCATTGTATTGGGGCCTATTTCCCTCTTTAGCTCTAATATTTTCTTTATGTATCTGGCTGCTTCAGTGTTGGGTGTGTATATATTTAAAATTGTTATACCTTCTTGCTGAATGAACCCTTTATCATTATTTGATGACCTTCTTTGTCTCTTATAGTTTTTGTGTTGAAATCTGTTTTGTCTGATATAAGTATAGCAATGCTGTTCCTTTTTCATTTTCATTGACTTGGAATATCTTTTTCCATCTTTCTATTTTCAGTCTATGTGCGTCTTCATAGGTGAAATATGTTTCTTTTAAGCCACAGATCAATGGGTCTTTTTTAATCCATTTAGCCACTCTATGAAGTTTGATTGAACAGTTTAGTCCATTTACATTCAGTGTTATTATTGATAAGTAAGGACTTACCCCTGCCATATTGTTATTTGCTTTTGTTTGTTTTTTGGTCTTTTCTTCCTTCTTTTTTTTTCTTGTCTTCCTTTTAATGAAGGTTATTTTCTCTAGCCGTATAAGTTAGTTTCTTGCTTTTAACTTTTGTGTCTCCATTGTACTTTTTTTTTTTTGAGGTTACCATGGAGCTTGCAAACACTATCTTATAACCCATTATTTTAAGCTGATAACAACTTAATACTGTGTACATTTAAAAAAAGCAAAAAGAGAACTAAGACTATACACCTTAATTTCATTTCCCCCATATTTAAAATCCTTTTTGTTTGCTTTTGAGATTGTCTTATGGTTGGCTTTATACAATTTATGGGGTACATTCTTGTAAATTTCTTTATGTTTCTTGTACTTAGAGCTTGTTGAGTTACTTGGATCTTTTGGCTTCTAGTTTTCATCAAATTTGAAGAAAATATAGCCATTATATTTCCCATACCTTTTTTACCCACATTTATGAGCTATGATTGCATGTTTTTAAATTTAATTGAAGTTGTCCCACCACTTATTTATCCTTTGGTCATTTTATTTCAGTCTTTTTTTCTCTTTGTTTAATTTAAAATCATTTTTTCTCTTATGTCTTCAAATTCACTTATCTCTTTTGTAGTTTCTAATCTACCCTTAATTATATTCAGTGTGCTTTTCATTTCAGACCTTGCATTTTTTTTCTCTAGGTTTTCAATCTGTTTTTTTTATGTATCCCCTTTTGATGAGTAGTATGGCCAGTCTTCCTTCTGTTTTCTTGAACATACAAAATCTAGATATTCAGTTATAACTATCTTATTTTCCTTGTCATGAATTCAATCATCGTGTAATTTTTAAACCTACTTTTGTATATTACTTTTTTTCTCATATCTTCACTTTTGCTTGTGTGTCTGATAACTCTCGTTTGGATAAAAACCATTGTGATTTTACTTTAAGGCTGCAGAAAATTCATATGATCTTATAAATATTTTTCTGTGTTCTTCTGAAATGTAGTTAAGTTATTAGAAACCAGTTTTATCCTTTTGAGATTTGTATTTAAACTTTATTAGAATACACAAGGGAAGCTGTTAGCCTATGGATTTTCCCCCCTTTACTGAGGCAATATGCTTTGAGCACTCTACCTGATATCCAATGAATTAGAGGTTTTTCTCTCTGGAGGATGGTTACAGGAATTATTACTAGCACTGTGTAAGCCCTTGTGTTGTTCCCTGTGCTCTTTTAATTGGGGGGGCATTAGTTTTATTTATTTATTTTTTAATGTTACAAATTTATTTATTCTTTTTTATTTTTCCATAAGTTATCAGGGTACAGGTAGTATACTGCTGAGGGGAATTCAGCCAGAGGTGGTTGGAGGAGAGTCCAGCCACTGGCCAGCCCTACTCCAGGGGAAGACCACCTTCCCACCCATCTCCCTTCTAACTCCTCACTCATCTCTATAGGAGCTATCAGCACCACACAATGAAACCTTGCATTCATCCTCCAGACCCACATGTGATCTGATTTCTCTGGTAACTAGGGCAAGAACCTGGGATACAGAAAGCCCTCTGACCTTCCAATAAGGCAGAGGGTCTAACTGAGCTGATTAACACAAGCCATCTGCAGACAGCAAAGTTGAAAGAGCACACTGTAACATAACCCAGTTTGGCTTCAGTAGTTACAGACACCGCTAGATGCTGCCGTGGTGCCAGAGCCTAAAAAGCTCTCCCCACGGCCTCTGTACCTGCCCGTCAGCATGCTCCCATTTGCGGTTTGAGCAGTGAAGCACCAAGGAAGTGAGCCACACCCCTGTCACACATCCTGAGAGGGATAAGGGAACACACCCATTTCATTATTATTGAGGGACTGTGAAGCTAAGGCTTTTCTACCCAGATCTGGAATAGCATTGAAGAGCAATGGAAAGGAGAACGTAGATATCAGGATAGTTTTAGGTGGAAGAAGAGAGACCAAGTCTCTAACAGCCAGAGCCTAGAAGAACTGTACAGATGAGACTCCCCAGAAATAAACCCAGCACACTGTAGAGTTTAGGAGAACAGACTCTGGAATTAGACTTTCTGTTTACTCCAGCTGTGTCACTTATTGGCCTTACAATATTGGACACATTAATAAACATCTCTGTTCCTCCATGACTTTATCTGTTAAATGGAGATGAATTAAAATTGTACTAAACTCATTGTAATGTTATAGGAACTAAATTAATGTTTTCATATGATTAAAATAGTGTCTGCCATACAATAAATAATTCATTATTATATGATGATGAAAATCATTTGAAACTACTTCATACTTTTCCATTTTTTAGATCCACAATAGAAAAAATTGGGGGGATTCCATTCCAAGATGGCCAAAAGGGAACAGCTATGGCCTGCAGCTCCCAGCATGATTGATCCAGAAGATGGGTGATTTCTGCATTTCCAACTGAGCTACCTGGTTTGTCTCATTGGGACTGGTTGGACAGTGGGTGCAGCCCATGGAGGGTGAGCCAAAGCAGGGCAGGGCATTGCCTCACCTGGGAAGCACAAGGGGTTGGGGGATTTCCCTTTCCTAGCCAAGGGAAGCCATGACAGATGGTACCTGGAAATACAGGACACTCCCACCAAAATACTGCACTTTTCCTACAGTCTTAGCAAATGGCATGACAGGAGATTATATCCTATGCCTGGCTCAGTGGGACCCACGCCCACAAAGCCTTGATCAGTGCTATCTCAGCAGTCTGAGATCAACCTGTGAGGCAGCAGCCTGGCTAGGGGAGTGGTGTCGACCATTGCTAAGGCTTGAGTAGGTAAACAAAGCAGCTGGGGAAGCTTGAACTGGGTGGAGCCCACTGCAGTTCAGCATGGCCTGCTGCCTCTGTAGTCTCCACCTTTCAAGGCAGGGCACAGTTGAACAAAAGGCAGCAGAAATTTCTGCAGACTCAAACGTCTCTGTCTGGCAGCTCTGAAGAGAGCAACGGTTCTCCAAGAACAGTGTTTAAGGCCTGAGAATGAACAGACTGCTGCCTCAAGTGGGTCCCTGATCCCTATGTAGCCTAACTGGGAGACATTTCCCAGTAGGGGCTGACTGACACCTCATAAAGGTGGGTTCCCCTCTCGGATGAAGCTTCCAGAGGAAGGATCAGGCAGCAATATTTGATGTTCTGCAATATTTGTGGTTCTGCAGCCTCCACTGGTGATACCCAGGCAAACAGGATCTGAAGTGGACCTCCAGCAAACTCCAACAGACCTGCAGCTTAGGGACTTGACTGTTAGGAGGAAAACTAACAAACAGAAAGGAATAGCATCAACATCAACAAAAAGGACATCTGCACCAAAACCCCATCTGTAGGTCACAAAAATCAAAGACAAAAGGTAGATAAAACCACAAAGATAAGAGAAACCAGAGCAGAAAAGCTGAAAATTGTAAAAACCAGAGCACCTCTTCTTCTCCAAAGAATCACAGCTCCTTGCCAACAATGGAACAAAGCTGGATAGAGAATGACTTTGATGAGCTGACAGAAGTAGATTTCAGAAGGTTGGTAATAACAAACTTCTCCAAGCTAAATAAGGATGTTTGAACCCATTGCAAGGAAGCTAAAAACATTGAAAAAAGATTAGATGAATGGATAACTAGAATAAAGAGTGTAGGAAGACCTTAAATGACCTGATGGAGCTGAAAACCATTGCACAAGAATGATGTGATGTATGCGCAAGCTTCAATAGCCGATTCAATCAAGTGGAAGAAAGGGTATCAGTGATTGAAGATCAAATGAATGAAATAAAGTGAGAAGAGAAGTTTAGAGGAAAAAAAGAGTAAAAAGAAATGAACAAAGCCTCCAAAAAATATGAGACTATGTGAAAAGACCAAATATATGTTTGATTGGTGTACCTGAAAGGGATGGGGAGAATGGAACCAACTTTGAAAACTCTTCTTCTATCCAGGAGAACTTCCACAACCGAGCAAGTCAGGCCAACATTCAAATTCAGGAAATACAGATAACACCACAAAGATACTCCTCGAGAAGAGCAACCCCAAGGTACATAATTCTCAGATTCACCAAGGTTGAAATGAAGGAAAAACTGTTAAGCACAGCCAGAGAGAAAAGTTGGATTGCCCACAAAGGGAAGGCCATCAGACTTACAGTGGATCTCTCGACAGAAATTCTACAAGACAGAAGAGAGTGGGGGATGATATTCAACATTCTTAAACAAAAGAATTGTCAACCCAGAATTTCATATCCAGACAAACTAAGCTTCATAAGAGAAGGAGAAATAAAATCCTTTACAGACAATCAAATGTGGAGAGATTTTGTCACCACCAGGCCTGCCTTTCAAGAGCTCCTGAAGGAAGCACTAAACATGGAAAGGAACAACTGCTACCAGCTACTGCAAAAACATGCCAAATTGTAAAGACCACTGATGCTAGGAAGAAATTGCATCAACTAACAGGCAAAATAACCAGCTAACATCATAACGACAGGATCAAATTCACACATAACAATATTAACCTTAAATGTAAATGGGCTAAATGCTCCAATTAAAAGACACAGACTGGCAAATTGGATAAAGAGTCAAGACCCATCAGTGTGCTGTATTCAGGAGACCTATCTCAAGTGTAGAGACAAACATAGGCTCAAAATAAAGGGATGGAGGAAGATCTATCAGGCAAATGGAAAACAAAAAAAGGCAGGGGTTGCAATCCTAGGCTCTGATAAAACAGACTTTAAACCAACAAAGATCAAAAGAGATAAAGAAGGCCATTACATAATGGTAAAGGGATCAATTCAACAAGAAGAGCTAACTATCCTAAATATATATGCACCCAATACAGGAGCACCCAGATTCATAAAGCAAGTCCTTAGAGACCTAAAAAAGACTTAGACTCCCACACAATAATAATGGGAGATTTTAAAACCCCACAGTCAATATTAGATGGAAAAATGAGACAGAAAATTAACAAGAATATCCAGGACTTGAACTCAGCTCTGCACCAAGCAGACCTAATAGACATCCACAGAACTCTCCAACCCAAATCAACAGAATATACATTCTTCTCAGCACCATATTGCACTTATTCCAAAATTGACCACATAGTTGGAAGTAAAGCACTCCTCAGCAAATGCAGAAGAACAGAAATAACAGCAAACTGTCTCTCATACCACAGTGCCATCAAACTAGAACTCAGAATTAAGAAACTCACTCAAAACCACTCAACTACATGGAAACTGAACAACCTGCTCCTGAATGACTACTGGGTACATAACGAAATGAAGGCAAAAATAAAGATGTTCTTTGAAACCAATGAGAACAAAGACACAAGGTAACGGAATCTCTGGGACACATTTAAAGCAGTGTGGACAGGGAAATTTACAGCATTAAATGCCCACAAGAGAAAGCAGGAAAGATCTAAAAGATCTAACATCACAATTAAAAGTACTAGAGGAGCAAGAGCAAACAAATTTAAAAGCTAGCAGAGGGCAAGAAATAACTAAGATCAGAACAGAACTGAGGGAGATAGAAACACAAAAAACTCTTCAAAAAATCAATGAATCCAGGAGCTGGTTTTTTGAAAAGATCAACAAAATTGATAGACTGCTAGCAAGACTAATAAAGAAGAAAAGAGAGAAGAATCAAATAGATGCAATAAAAAATGATAAAGGGGATATCACCACCAATCCTACAGAAATACAAACTACCATCAGAGAATACTATAAACACCTCTACACATACAAATTAGAAAGTTAGAAGAAATGAATTAATTCTGGGACACAAACACCCTCCAAAGACTAAACCATGCAAAAGCTGAAACTCTCAATAGACCAATAACAGGCTCTGAAATTGAGGCAATAATTAATAGCTTACCAACCAAAAAAAGCCCAGAACTAGATGGGTTCACAGCCAAATTCTAACAGAGGTATGAAGAGGAGCTGGTACCAATTCTTCTGAAACTATTCCAAGCAATAGAAAAAGAGGGAATCCTCCCTAACTCATTTTATGAGGCCAGAATCATCCTGATACCAAAGCCTGGCAGAAACACACAAAAAAAGAGAATTTCAGACCAATATCCCTGATGAACATCAATGCAAAAATCCTCAATAAAATACTGGCAAACTGAATCCAGCAGCACATCAAAAAGCTTATTCACCAAGATCAAGTTGGCTTAATCCCTGGGATGCAAGGCAGGTTCAACATATGTAAATCAATAAATATAATCCATCACATAAACAGGATGAAAGACAAAAACCACATGATTATCTCAATAGATGCAGAAAAGGACTTTGACAAAATTCAACAGCACTTCATGCTAAAAACTCTCAATAAACTAGGTATTGATGTAATGTATCTCAAAATTATAAGAGCTATTTATGACAAACACACAGCCAATATCATACTGAATGGGCAAAAACTGGAAGCATTCCCTTTGAAAACTGGCACAAGACAGGGATGCCCTCTCTCACTACTCCCATTCAACATAGTGTTGAAACTTCTGGCTAGGGCAATCAGGAAAGAGAAAGAAATAAATAATATTAAATTAGGAAAAAAAGTCAAATTATCTGTTTGGAGGTGACGTGATTGTATATTTAGAAAACCCCATTGTCTCAGCCCAAAATCTCCTTAAGCTGATATGCAACTTCAGTAAAGTCTCAGGATATAAAACCAATGTGCAAAAATCACAAGCATTTCTATACACCAGTAATAGACAAACAGAGAGCCAAACCACGAGTGAACTCCCATTCATAATTGCTACAAAGAGAATTAAATACCTAGGAATCAGCTTACAAGGGATGTGAAGGACCTCTTCAAGTAGAAAAACAAGCCACTGCTCAATGAAATAAAGGAGGACACAAAAAAATGGAAGACAATTCCATGCTCATGGGTTGGAAGAATCAATATTGTGAAAATGGCCATACTGCCCAAAGTAATTCATAGATTCAATGCTATCTCCATCAAGCTGCCAATGACTTTCTTCACAGAATTGGAAAAAACTACTTTAAAGATCATGTGGAAACAAAAAAGAGTCCACATTGCCAAGACAATCCTAGACAAAAAAGAACAAAGCTGGAGGCATTACTCTACCTGACTTCAAACTATACTACAAGGCTACAGTAACCAAAACAGCATGGTACCAGTGCCAAAAAGATATACAGACCAATAGAACAGAACAGAGCCCTCTGAAATAACATCAAACATCTACAATCATCTGATCTTTGACAAACCTGACAAAAACAAGCAATGGGGAAAGGATTCCCTACTTAATAAATGGTGCTGGGAAAACTGGCTAGCCATATGGAGAAAGCTGAAACGGGATCCCTTCCTTAGACCTTATAAAATAATTCAAGATGGATTAAAGATGTAAATGTTAGACCTAAAACTTTAAAAACCCTAGAAGAAAACCTAGGCAATACCATTCAGGACATACGCATGGGCAAAAATTTCATGACTAAAACACCAAAAGCAACGGCAACAAAAGCCAAAATTGAATAACGGGATCTAATTAAACTAAAGAACTTCTGCACCGCAAAAGAAACTACCATGAGAGTGAACAGGCAACCTACAGAATAGGAGAAAATTTTTGCAATCTACCCATCTGACAAAGGGCTAATATCAAAAATCTACAAATAATAACTTAAACAAATTTACAAGAAAAAAAAAAACAACCTCACCAAAAATTGGGCAAAGGACATGAACAGACACGTATCAAAAGAAGACATTTATGCAGCCAACAGACACATGAAAAAATGCTCATCATCTCTGGTCATCAGAGAAATGCAAGTCAAAACCACAATGGGATACCATCTCACACCAGTTAGAATGGTGATCATTAAAAAGTCAGGAAACAACAGATGCTGGAGAGGATGTCAAGAAATAGGTATGCTTTTACACTGTTGGTGGGAGCGTAAACTAGTTCCACCATTGTGGAAGACAGTGTGGTGATTCCTCAAGGATCTAGAACTAGAAATACCATTTGACCCAGTGATCCATTACTGAGTATATACCCAAAGGATTATAAATCATGCTACTATAAGGACACATGCACACGTATGTTTATTGTGGCACTATTCACAATAGCAAAGACTTGGAACCAACCCAAATGTCCATCAATGATAGGCTGGATTAAGAAAATGTGGCACATATACACCATGGAATACTACACAGCCATAAAAAAGGATGAATTCATGTCCTTTGCAGGGACATGGATGAAGCTGGAAACCATCATTCTGAGCAAACTATCACAAGGACAGAAAAGCAAACACTGCATGTTCTCACTTATAGGTGGGAATTGAACAATGAGAACACTTGGACACAGGGTGAGGAACATCACACCCTGGGGCCTGTCGTGGGGCGGAGGGCAAAGGGAGGGATATTACTAGGAGAAATACCTAATGTAAATGACAAGTAAATGGGTGCAGCAAACCGACATGGCACATGTATACCTAAGTAACAAACCTGCACGTTGTACAGATGTACCCTAGAATTTAAAGTATAATAAAAAAAGATCCACCATAATTTATTCACACCCTCCAGTAAAATTTTTGTTTCAAATCTATTATGAACACTCATAAAATAAGCATTTATATATATAGTAATTAACATATACATTCAATGATATCCATGAATACTCAAGAAGTGAAACTGTTTGAAGGACTGAGGTGTTCATATACATTTCTATGAATATTGTCCCATTGGCCTTAAAAGAGAATATATAAATTCACATGCTCCTTTATGCCCACATTAATTCATTAAGTAGTCATTCATTCATTAAATATTTATTGAGCCAGTATCTTCTAAACAGTGTTTCAGGTGGCTGGTATTCATTAGTGAGCCAAATAAAGTTCTCTGCTCATATGAAATATGTATTTTAGGGAAGAAATACAAACAATAAAAATAAACGCAGAGAATTAGCAAAGTTGTTAGCCACTTCTACTTTCCAGTCAGATTGCTCTTGTTCAATTGTTGGCTCTGACACTTAAAAAGCTGTGTGACCTTGAACAAGATACTTAACAGATCATCAGTGCAATTGTTTGGTTGTTCAAGTGGGTATAATAATAGTATGGTAGGCTAAATGATGTCTGGACATGAAGAGATTACACTGGTGGGTTTCATGTAATCACAAGGGTCTTTACATAAGGGAGAGAGAATAAGAGTAGTAGGAGCAGGAGATGTAACAAAAGAAGCAAGTATTTGGAGTGAAAGAAAGAAGAGTTCATGAGCCAAGGAATGCAGGCAGCCTTTAGGAGCTGAAATAGGCAGGAAAACAGATTATCCACTACAGTCTTCAGGAGGAAACAGACTAGACAACTTTTTGATTTATCTCACCCATGGGTGTTTGCCAACACCTCTACTAACACTACATTAATACATTATCATTTCCCAATGAAGAATGTTTAAAATGTATAATGTGTAATTTCCATTTGGATCTTTCCATTAACGTAATATCCATTTCCACTTTCTCTTCTATTATCTCTCCGAATTATTTGCCTATGTTTCTATCACCTTAGAGGTTTTGCTGGCATATTACTTGGTAGGAAAATAGCAAGTTTTGATACAAGGTGTGTGATATGAGCCCAATATTGTAAATAAACATTTAACCCTATATGTATGTGTGCACAAGTTATACATATATATATTATGTGTGAATACACACAATGTACACACACATGCATAGAAGTACATGTACACCTGTACCCATATATTATCTTTAAACCTATTCCAAATTGTAAGTAGCTTGTTCTGGGAGATGAGCTGTGAGGAGCATAATCAATTATGTTACTTCTTATTTCTTACATTTCAAGTAGAAGAGAGGAAGAGTGGTGAACATAATTTAACATAAGATACTTAGTTGTCTATGCTTTGGAGATGACATGAGGCTAATTATATTAGGACAATAGCATAAAATTATCATCCCACTAACGTTAAAACTAAAATAATATAGGAGAAGCTGAAAAAGATTAAACCCTGGTAATTCTTAGAAATTTTATTTAGCCAGGCTCAGTGGCTCACGCCTGTAAGCCCAGCAGTTTGGGAGGCTGAGGTGGGTGGATCACTTGAGGTCAGGAGTTCAAGACTAGCCTGGCCCACATGGCAAAACCCTGTCTCTACTAAAAATACAAAAATTAGCCTGGTGTGGTGGCAGGCACCTGTAATCCCAGCTACTCAGGGGGCTGAGGCAGGAGAATCACTTGAATCCAGGAGGTGGAGATTGCAGTGAGCCAAGATCACACCATTATGCTCCAGCCTGGGCAACAAAAGTGGGACTCCATTTCAAAAAGAAAAAGAAAAAAGAAAAGAAATTTTTTTCATGTTTGAAGAGAGAAGCATGACAAAACACATGAGCAGCAATATGAAAGCATATACTTATACTTTATTACTTCAAAGTTGGAAACATGAAGTAATAAAAGTAATCTGATTCTTTATTTAGACATAAAGTAATGACACTTTAAAGTAACATTAGGCCAGGCACAGTGTCTCACACCTGTAATCCCAGAACTTTGGGAGGCTGAGGCAGGCAGATCACGAGGTCAGCAGATTGAGATCATCCTGGCTAACATGGTGAAACCCTGTCTGTACTAATACAAGAAAATTAGCCAGGCACGGTGGCATGTGCCTGTAATCCCAGCTACTCGGGAGGCTGAGGCAGGAGAATCTCTTGAACCTGGGAAGCGAAGGTTATAGTGAGCAGAGATTGCACCCCTGCACTCCAGCCTGGGAGACAGAGTGAGACATTGTCGCAAAAAAAAAAAAAAAAAGGAACACCAGTGTGGAACATTTAATATCCATTCCTCCCAATACCTGATCCTCTGAATATTTCCCTAGAGATTGGAGCTGCTCCTGGACAGTTTCTCACTTTCAAATCCAATCCTCATGTAACTCTAAATTTTGGTAATGCTCAGCCAAAATAGCTTCCCTACCATCTTCCCCTGTGTCCTTTCTGTCCTTATCATTTTGAGAACCAGCATGGCCTCTTGGAACTCTATTTTCTTTAATTTCTGACCTGCATTATGCAAAAAGGAAGGAAGGTCTAATAACCTGACTCAGCAAATAATAATCCTTTTCGTTTAGAACATGCAGAGAAGAAATGCCTTTGAATTATAATACACAAATCATCTTTCTCTATTTAGTCATAACATATTAATAACTCAACATTAGATAAGTATCAGCATTATGTGGCAGTCAATGTAACTATTATAGAGTATGGTGAATAGCAGATATATTTGCACAGTGAAACTTAGGAAACTCTGCTTAATGGAGGCTGAATGCTCACTAGATCTTGGGGGAAGGGAAAATGTGAGATGACGGGTCAGAAAAGGCATCACAGATAGTGAAATTTGGATAATGTCCCAGAGGAAAGAGAGCTGCAGGGGCAGCACAGCAGCAGATGGACCATCTGTGCTTCTTCAGACAGGAATGAAGCACAGCTGATAGAAGGGCGGGACAGAAGCAACTCCATTGACAACAGGAGTTGTGTCAAGGTCCTTCGGGTCAATCAGAGATTTCAGGTTAAAATTCTGTAAAATGAAGGTCAGGAATAAAAACAGCTCCATGCGGGCCAGGCCCTCTCCCACACAAATCCGTTTTCCTGAAAATAACAAACATAGGGAGAAGTTACTCCTCACGTGTAACTGTGAGAGTGACAAACACTGTCTCTATAACTGGCACAGACAGAATATGCAAGAACAGTTCGGTGAATCGTAGGAGGGATGAGTAGATAGATGGGTGGTTGGGTGAATGCATGAATGAATGGATGGATGGGTGAATGGATTAATGGATGAATGGATGGATAGGCAACTGAACGATGAATGGACATACATACTCCTCACCTATCTTCAGATCTTATCAGGCACCCTGTATTCAACAAATGTTTATTGAGTGTCAGCTACATGTCAAGCAATTCATTAAAATCTTTCTTGAGAAACATACATTCCCTGTCCAGTGGGTTGAACTGAGAAGGGCTTAGGGGAAGAAGCTCACGTATGGCATTTCCCTTTGTATTTCTGGCTCAATATGCAGCCAAAGATTTTTTTCCCCCTAAGTATTTTCAGAAGCACATGTCTAAACATGTTATCCCCTCACTTTAAATGGCTTCCCTGTCTGTCCTATGGGATAAGGTCCAAATAGCTTGACCTGGACCCTTACATTCTGTTTCCAGTCTGATGATCCATATCACATTTTACACTCTTCACCTCCCCTACTCTCAGCTCTAGGCATAGCCACTCGTTATCAGTCTCCGACAAACCATGAGGTTTCAAGTTTTATATCATGCTGCTCCTTTTGGCCAAGATGGACTTTTCTATTGCCACAGTCAGGACATAGGTCAAATTTTATCTCCTTTTTTACCCTCTTTCTCATCTCATTGAGGAAGAAAATGTTCGTTTCTCTGGGATTCCTCAACATCATGTTCATGCTTCCAATGAAAAATGTGCTATTGTCTGAATATGCCTCCCCCAATTTCATATGTTGAAACATAATCCCCATTGCAACATTGCTAAAGAGATGAGGCCTCGTAGGCAGTGAATAAGTCAGGAAGGCTGTGTCCTTGCTAAAATAATAACACCAAGAGATGCAAGGGAGCCATTTCTCCCCTTTTGCCTTTTTTTGTGCTTCTGCCACATGAGGATACAGAGGGGGCATTATCTATAAGGAACAGGCCCTCACCAGACAGTGAACTTGCTGACACCTCGATCTTGGAATTCACAGCCTTCGGAACTGTGAGAAATAAATTTCTGTTATTTATCAGTTGCCTAGTCTTGGGTATTTTGATATGGCAGAAGAAACAGACAGCATGTGTCACCTAGAATCATAATTTCTTATTTATTATTTGTTTATTTATTTGTGTGCTGATATGCTTTGTCTCTGTGTCCTTACCCAAATCTCATGTCAAATTGTAATTCCCAGTGTTGGGGGAGATATCTGGTGGAAGGTGACTGCACCATGGGGGATGATTTCTCACTTGCTGTTCTCATGATAGTGAATGAGTTCTCATGAGATCTGGTTGCTTAAAAGTGTGTAGCTTTTCCTCTTTGCTCTGTCTCTCCTGCTCTTCCATGAAAATATGTGCTTGCTTCCTCTTTGCCTTCTACCATGACTGCAAGTTTCCTGAGTCCTCCCAGCCATGCTTCCTATAGAGCCTGTGGAACTGTGAGTCAATTAAACCTCTTTTCTTCATAAATTACCCAGTCTCACGTAGTTCCTTATAGCAATGTAAGAATGGACTGATACATGTGCTAAATGTGAATGCTTGAAGGAATGTTTCTTTCCTTGTTATCTTGGTAGCTACAGTGCCACATATAAAGCAGACATCAAAGGTCACAGAATAAAGGAAGGAGATTCTATCACCAGATGCTCAGCACACACATTACAGGTGTGTAGATCAAACATCCAAAAAACATTGCCATGACTAGCGAAAGAGCATGGTGCTCTGCATCACTGCAGAGTATCCTGCTACATTCTTAATGTCCCCCTGATCCCTTCCACGGTTATTTGGCAAAGATTCTAATATCCTTTATTTAGAGCCAATGTCCTGCTCCTGTGGCTCATTATCTCCTTTAATAGTCCTGCCTTCTCTTCTTTTCATCCTCTCTGCCTCCTTTGATGTAGCTTAAATGTCTTTACTGTAATTAGTTACTTATGTCTCATTTTGGATTATAACAGAACAAGAAGCAGACAGCTTTTCCATCTACCTCCCAACCCCCAACAGCCTGTTCTTTCCTATATCACAGCCTCAGTCCTATTGAACTACATTGATCTGTTTATTCTGCTTTCCAAACCCAGAAGTGAGCCTCTTATGACCCTATGCTGTGTTTGAGAACAATTTTATCCTACAAGCCCGGCCTAGGGGGTGAGGGACACCATGTGGAAGACACTCAGTGAGGTTCTGGAGTGAAATAACTTCCTCATGGCTAGTGAGAAAAATGTTATTAGTTTTGTCTTCCAGGAGGAGTTCTTGGGTACCTCAGTGGTGTATCTAGAGGCAGAATTCAACCAATCTATATTTCAGCTTTCTCAGTTTGGAAGAATTGGATTAACTCCCCAAAGCCCACTAATCTGGCCCAATAATTAGGGTGTATCATGAGCAGGGAGCACAGAGGCATTCAGAACAGTGCTCTTGATCATGTAAAAAGAGTAATTGCACCACTGCAGAGAAGGCACATGTAAGTTCCAACTGATAAAAAAAGTTATCTTGTACCCGGAAACACAAACGGAAATAAGTGTATATTACCTGCTGAGAAAGGCATGAAGTAGTTACTTTTCTTAAAATTGCCACCTCCATCCAGAAAGTGACGAGGGTCAAACATCTCTGGGCTGGGAAATTCTTTGTTGTCATGTAGCACAGAAGTGAGGGAAGTTAATATGGTTGTGCCCTAGAAACAAGAGACATAGATGAACTGAGCTGTAAACAAGTCACGAAGGTTGAAGAAACAGTGGTAATCATGCAGTTAAATCTTTTTATGTACAGATGAGGAAACACCATTCCAAAGAAGAGCAGTACCATTTCCGACGAATAGATGAAGTAATAAGAGGCGTGAGCTTAAGACCAGTGACAATAATCTTGCAAAAATGCCCACAATCACATTTGAAATACAGAGTACTTGCATACTTGGGTGCAACCTTCTGAATCTGTCCTTTTCATCAAGCTTGGGCATTAGTGCCTGTCCACACTTGCTGCTGTGTTTCATCACTTCAGTTTTCACAAATCTTATGTGTAGACTATGAATTAAAGGCACAAGACAGTGATGCCCTCTCTCACCACTCCTATTCAACATAGTGTTGGAAGTTCTGGCCTGGGCAATCAGGCAGGAGAAGGGAATAAAGAGCATTCAATTAGGAAAAGAGGAAGTCAAATTGTCCCTGTTTGCAGATGACATGATTGTATATCTAGAAAACCCCATTGTCTCAGCCCAAAATCTCCTTAGGCTGATAAGCAACTTCAGCAACGTCTCAGGATACAAAATCAATGTGCAAAAATCACAAGCATTCCTATACACCAATAACAGACAAACAGAGAGCCAAATCATGAGTGAACTACCATTCACAATTGCTTCAAAGAGAATAAAATACCTAGGAATCCAACTTACGAGGGATGTGAAGGACCTCTTCAAGGAGAACTACAAGCCACTGCTCAGTGAAATAAAAGAGGATACAAACAAATGGAAGAACATTCCATGCTCATGGGTAGGAAGAATCAGTATCATGAAAATGGCCATACTGCCCAAGGTAATTTATAGATTCAATGCCATCCCCATCAAGCTACCTATGACTTTCTTCAGAGAATTGGAAAAAAAGTACTTTAAAGTTCATATGGAACCAAAAAAGAGCCTGCATCGCCAAGTCAATCCTGAGCCAAAAGAACAAAGTGGGAGGAATCATGCTACCTGACTTCAAACTATACTACAAGGCTACAGTAACCAAAACAGCATGGTACTGGTACCAAAACAGAGATCTAGACCAACGGAACAGAACAGAGCCCTCAGAAATAATATCACACATCTACAACTATCTCATCTTTGATAAACCTGACAAAAACAAGAAATAGGGAAAGGATTCTCTATTTAATAAATGGTGCTGGTCAAACTGGCTAGCCATATGTAGAAAGCTGAAACTGGATCCCTTCCTTACACCTTATACAAAAATTAATTCAAGATGGATTAAAGACTTAAGTGTTAGACATAAAACCATAAAAACCCTAGAAGAAAACCTAGGCAATACCATTCAGGACATAGGCATGGGCAAGGACTTCATGTCTAAAACACCAAAAGCAATGGCAACAAAAGCCAAAATTGACAAATGGGATCTAATTAAACTAAAGACCTTCTGCACAGCAAAAGAAACCATCATCAGAGTGAACAGGCAACCTACAGAATGGGAGAAAATTTTTGCAATCTACTCATCTGACAAAAGGCTAATATCCAGAATCTACAATGAACTCAAACAAATTTACAAGAAAAAAACAAACAACCCCATCAAAAAGTGGACAAAGGATATGCACAGACACTTCTCAAAAGAAGACATTTATGCAGCCAAAAAACACATGAAAAAATGCTCATCATCACTGGCCACCAGATAATGCAAATCAAAATCACAACGAGATAGCATCTCACACCAGTTAGAATGGCCATCATTAAAAAGTCAGGAAGCAACAGGTGCTGGAGAGGATGTGGAGAAATAGGAACACTTTTACACTGTTGGTAGGACTGTAAACTAGTTCAACCATTGTGGAAGTCGGTGTGGCAATTCCTCAGGGATCTAAAACTAGAAATACCATTTGACCCAGCCATCCCATTACTGGGTATATACCCAAAGGATTATAAATCATGCTACTATAAAGACACATGCACATGTATGTTTATTGCAGCACTATTCACAATAACAGAGACTTGGAACCAACCCAAATGTCCAACTATGATAGATAGACTGGATTAAGAAAATGTGGCACATATACACCATGGAATACTATGCAGCCATAAAAAATGATGAGTTGTGTCCTTTGTAGGGACATGGATGAAGCTGGAAACCATCATTCTCAGCAAACTATTGCAAGGACAAAAAACCAAACACCACATGTTCTCACTCATAGGTGGGAATTGAACAATGAGAACACATGGACACAGGAAGGGGAACATCACACACCGGGGACTCTTGTGAGGTAGGGGGAGGGGAGAAGGTTAGCATTAGGAGATATACCTAATGCTAAATGATGAGTTAATGGGTGCAGCACACCAACATGGCACATGTATACATATGTAACAAACCTGCACGTTGTGCACATGTACCCTAAAACTTAAAGTATAATAATAAAAATAAATAAATAAAATAAAGTTGAAGTCTCTGTTGACATGGGAAATGGCCAGAGTGTCTGTTCACAGGGCATTTGTGAATAAACATATGATTGACTTTCAAATGACGTCTTCTAGGATGGTAACAAGTATAGTCACAAGTATAAAACATATTAAATGCTTCTAATTGCCATGCAGTTAGTTTGTCATCATTTAAAGATATGGGAGAGATATTCATTACAGATTAATCATAGCTTAAATATACAGAAGGAATAATGAAATTAGAAAAAAATCATCTTTTGTAACCATTCAGGTCAAGATCATTAGGCCAGGCAAGGATCATCAATGAAAGATAGAACTATTGGATGTGTGACTTTGGAAACAGGGTGTTCAGTCTTAAAGTATCATGCCATAGATTTTCATCATTTACACATAAAAAGCAGAACTCCTTCAATGGAGAGATATGGCAGATTCCAACTTATTAGGTGAGAATCTTAGCATAACCAATAATGGCATATGTAACATTATGTGCCTCTGCCTCACCACTGTGATTCAGTGGAATAGTCAAAGTACTGTGTAGTTTTCTTGCCAAAGTCATAACTGGAATATAATATCCAGAAAACAATTATACAAAACAAGCCCGAAGAAAATTTAAATGACTAAAGGCCTCAACTCTTCACAGAGATCAACATACTGAAAGGAAACAGAGGAAATGAGCTGTTCTTGATTACAGGAGATGCGAATGACAACATACCCAAATTATGTGCCTGTTTCCTGACTGGAGAGTGAATTGAAAGAAAAAAGTGATTAAACTGGCCATCAGAGAAATGCAAATCAAAACCACAATGAGATACCATCTCATACCAGTTAGAATGGCCATCATTAAAAAGTCAGGAAACAACAGGTGCTGGAGAGGATGTGGAGAAATAGGAACACTTTTACACTGTTGGTGGGACTGTAAACTAGTTCAACCATTGTGGAAGTCAGTGTGGTGATTCCTCAGGGATCTACAACTAGAAATACCATTTGACCCAGCCATCCCATTACTGGGTATATACCCAAAGGACTATAAATCACGCTGCTATAAAGACACATGCACACGTATGTTTATTGCGGCACTATTCACAATAGCAAAGACTTGGAACCAACCCAAGATTAAGAAATATGTCACATATACACCATGGAAACTATCACCATAAAATGATGATTCATGTCCTTTGTAGGATATGGATGAAATGGAAAAATCAGCACACCAACATGGCACATGGATACATATGTAACAAACCTGCACATTGTGCACATGTACCCTAAAACCTAAAGTATAATAATAAAATAAAAATAAAAAAAGAAAAAAGTGATTAAAATATTCCTTAAAAATTGGGGAATTTTAAATATAAGCTGTATAGTAAATAATATTATTGTATCAATAACTCCACAATATGAATGATATTATTATTATGTAGGAGAAAATCATTGTTATTGGGCTACATATACTGAAGTATTGAGGTGTAGATAGATGGATGGACAGATAGCAAAGTAGATATATATACACACTGCCATATGTACATATACATATATGTGTGTAATGTTATTTATTCTTAAAAATTTTATAATACAAAGGTGAGGAAAAATTCTACCACTAAGTTTTCATATAAATAGTCTAAAATTTTGTTTTAAAAAATATTCCCTTGAATATTTATAAACAAGTACTATATTAAAATATTTTTAAGATACCAAAGCAGATTTATGTCAACAAATGTTACTTGAATAAATAGAAATTTATAGACATTGAAGCATGACCATTATTACTCCATACTACAAAATTAATTTGAAACATGTCATTGATGTAAATATAAGAGCTAAAACAAAAAAATTATGGGAAAGTTAAAAGTCAGTCTTTGGAATCTTGTGCTGACAAATATTCTTTAAATAGGACACAAATCAACTGAGCACCTTTGCAGAAAATTCTACTGGACAGGAATGTCTTATATTGGGAATCAGTAAACAATACTCTCTGCACAAGTCCATCCTGCCACCTGTTTTTGAATAGTATGTGAGCTAAAAGTATTTACATTGAACAAATGCAAATAAGAAATAATATTTTTGAAACAAAATATTTTGAAACAAAAATTTATGGGAAATTTACATTTGTTTCTATAAAAATTGGAAGATATTCATTTGCACATTTTCTATGACTGCTTTCATGCTACAATAGCAGACGTCAAGGATTGCAACAGAAACATCATGGCCTAAAAAGTCTAAAATATTTACTATCTGGCCCATTACAGGAACAGTTTGCCAATTCCTGTCTCAGACTATTATCTCCACCTAGATAAGTGGATCCAGCCTGTAGCAGAAGAACACATTTGCCTGATTTGTAAAGAGGGTAGAATTGGCCACACAGTGCTGCACTTTTCTGTACAGGGCTGTTCCACGAAGAAGGGATTCTGTGGGTGATTCCCTTGTGCTCTGGGTTCTCAGGGCTCAAAAGACACCAGGCATAGCATGAGCTGCCCTGCAGGCAGGTGAATGAAGAAGCTCATCAGATGCAGCATTCCCCTCCAACAGGTCACAAAAGCTGATGCAGTGGATTGGGAGACTGGCGACTCATCCTGATTCTTCAGTATATTTCTCATTAATTAGTTTTAGGAGAAGAAATAAGTTTCATTACTATTACCCTCAGACCCTAATTTTGAGAAAAGAAAGCCTTCTCCTGGTTATCTCCTGTGTTTGTGAAAATAGAGTGCATTGAACTCTTAACTCTTGTACTAAATCAGTGACCTCAGGGTAAGCCCCATAATCTCTCAGTAAATTATCAATTCTGTCTTCTTCAAAAGATGACATTAGTAATTGCAACCTGACCAATTTCATTGATTTTCCCCCTTGAAAATATAACTTTAGGTTATATTATTTTTAATTTTACTAATAATATGTCTTGGTTAAATTGGAAAAGATTAGGTTTGAGATGGCAACTAGAGTGTCTGGATGAACACAGAAACCATGTGATAGAAGGCAATCGTAAAGCTGCCAAGACAAAAATTGGTCTCAAGATTCCAGAGGTAGGAGAAACTCAGAGAGCTAAGCTAACACTAACAGTCAATTTTTGACTGGGTTCACATTATGTACAATTCTGAATCATGACAACAGGTGTTATGTCATTATGACTGCCGATGGGAGAGGAATGAATCTTTCTTTGAAGGATATAAACATCCTCTGAAATTCTGCACTTTCTTACACATAACATCTGGTATTTAACCAAAAGTTATTAGGCATTTCAAAGATACAACTAAGTGATCACAAGAAGAAAAGTGGGGACAGGGAGGCAATAAAAACAGACTCACATTAGGAAACATTTCTCACTTAGTTTTATAAGGCTGGCATAATCTTGATATCAAAAATCTTGAAAATTCTGAAAAAGAAAATTACAAACCAAATCCTTGTGAATGTAAACATAGAAGCCCTAAACAATATGAGGAATACAAATTCATCTCTATGTGCATACTTATTTCTTTTTATACTCTTTTCTATATATATGTGAGGGCAAACTTCCCTAATCTGATAAAGAATTTCTTCCAAAATCTACTTCAAGCATCATTCTCAATATTGAAATGTAAAGCTTCCACTGCTTTCTGCAGATTAGAAATGAGAAACAAGGATGCCCACTATCAGCAATTCTATTCAACACTCTCCTAGAAATTCTAGCCAATGCAATAATGAATGCAATAAAGAGAAATTAAGCCCACAAGAATTGGAAAATAAGAAATAAAACAATATTAACACAGATACAGTATACTGTACACAGAAATTCCAATGAATCCAGAGATAAATTATGAACAGTGATTAGTAAATTTAGCAAAGTTGATAGATTAAGGTCATCAGAATGACAAAAACTAATTATGTTTCAACATACCAAGTACAAAGAAATCAAAAGGCATTTTGTAAGTTTATAACAACAACAAAAATATTAATTATCTAGGAAAAACCAAAGACTTGCAAGCCATGACAACAAAATCACAACATTCCTAGGAAAATAAAGAAAGCACAAATAAATTGGAAGCATAATTATATTCACAAACAGAAAGACTCAAGGTGTCAAGATGTCAGTTCTTTCCAAACTGACCTATAAATTTAATGTTGCCCTGACAGAAATTCTAGCCCAATGTTTTGGGAAATTGACAAAATAATACCTTCAAAATTTATCTGGAAATATAAGTACCTAAGAGTAGCCAGAACAATCTTGAAGAAAGAGAATAAATCTGAAAAACACACACCGTGAGACACTAAGACCTGTTACAAATCTTTATAGTCCCATACTGGAAACAACAGAAAGTCCAATACTGCCACACATAGGAGTTATGCACTTCTCTCACCCTGGGATGGTAGAGGATAAGAATCATACAGTGAATCTGAGGAATAAAAGAACATGGAGTTGCAGTGTAGGAGAAACAAACTTACCTTGGGAATGAGGTAGTTTCTGAATTTAACGTCACAGGTCACTGCATGGGGCAGGTTGGTGGGGATGAGGTCAATGTATCTCTGGACTTCGTGCACCACAGCATCTGTGTAGGGCATGTGGCCCCTGTCCTGCATGCAGGGGCTCCGGTTTCTGCCAATGACTCGTTCAATCTCTTCCTGGGCTTTAGCTGACAAGACACAAGTAAGAACTGATGGAAAAGGAGAAAAATGGCACATTTGTTGTAGCAATTCAGGGGTACATGAATAATGATGAAGGTATCCAAACATTATAAATTTAAATTATAGTGCTGGAAGTATGTGTAACTTAAAGAGAGGACTGTTACAGATACACAAATGTGTAACTGTGCCTTAAGCTAGGCATTAAGAAAAATCTGTACACATATATGCAGAGAAAATTACTATCAATAAAGGAAGACAGGAAGAAATGAAAGAAGGAAGAGAAGTCCACAAAACAACCAGAAAACAAATAACAAAAAGGCAGAAGTAAGTCCTTAATAATAACACTGAATGTAAATGGACTAAAATCTCCAATCAAAAGACAAACTGACTAGATGAAGAAACAAGAACCATTAATCTGTTGCCTAAAAATAAAACACACACTCCACTTAAAAAGACACACATAGACTGAAAATGAAGGAATGGAATGAGACAGTACATTCCAAAGGAAACAAAAAAAAAAAGAGCAGGAGTTATATTTAAAGCAGACAAAATAGACTTCAAGACAAAAACTGTAAGAAGAGAAAAAGAATATAACAATTGGTGATAAATCAGTCAGCTTAGCAAGAGGATGGAACAATTTTAAGTATATATGCAACCAACAATGGAGCACCCAGATATATAAAAGAAACATAATTAGAACTAGAGAGAGATAGGCCCCAATACAACAATAGCTGGAGACTTCAACACCCCACTTCAGCATTGGACAGGTCATCCAGATAGAAAATCAACAAGGAGACATTGAACTTCATCTGCATTATAGACCAAATGGATCTAATAGAAGTTTGCAGAATATTTCATCCAACTGCTACAGATACACATTATTTTCCACAGCACATGGATTGTTATCAAGAATTGACCAGATGTTAGGTCATGGAACAAGTCTTAAAACACTCAAAGAAACTGAAATAATATCAAGCATCTTCTCTGACCACCAAGTAATAAAACTAGCCATCAATAACACAAGGAAATTTGGAAACTACACAAATAAATGGAAATTAAACCATATGCTCATGAATGGCCAGAGGGTCCATGAAGAGATTAAAAAGGAAATTCAAAAATTTCTTGAAACAAATGATAATGGAAACACAACATACCAAAACATAGGGGCTACAGCAAAACCAGTACTAAGAGGAAAGTTTATAGCTCTAAGAGCTTACATCAAAAATAGAGACAATTTTCAAATAAATCTAATGATGAATCCTAAAGACCTAGATAAGCAAGAGCAAATGAAAACCAAAGGGCAACTCCCTTTGGGTCCCCTCCCTTTGTATGGGAGCTCTGTTCTCACTCTATTAAATCTTGCAACTGCACTCTTCTGGTCTGTGTTTGTTACAGCTTGAGCTGAGCTTTCACTCGCCATCCACCACTTCTGTTTGCCACCATCGCAGACCCGCTGCAGACTTCCATCCCTCCAGATCTGGCAGGCTGCCCACTGTGCTCCTGATCCAGTGATGTGCCCATTGCCATTCCTGATAGGGCTAAAGGCTTGCCATTGTTCCTGCATGGCTAAGTGCCTGGGTTCATCCTAATCAAGCTGAACACTAGTTGCTGGGTTCCACAGTTCTCTTCCATGACCCATGGCTTTTAATAGAGCTATAACACTCACTGCATGGCCCAAGATTCCATTCCTTGGAATCTGTGAGGCCAAGAACCCCAGGTCAGAGAACACGAAGCTTGCCACCATCTTGGAAGTGGCCCACCACCATCTTGGAAATGGCTCACCACCATCTTGGGAGCTCTGTGAGCAAGGACCCCCACCACCCCTTAACATTTTGGTGACCACGAAGGGACATCCAAAGCGGTAATATTGGACCACTTTCACTAGCTATTCTGTCCTATCCTTCCTTAGAACTGGAGGAAAATACCAGGCACCTGTCGGCCAGTTAAAAACAATTAGCGTGGCCACCGGACTTAAGTCTCAGGTGTGAAGCTATCTGGGGAAGGGCTTTCTAACAACCCCCAACCCTTCTATTGGGGATGTTGGTCCTCCTGGAGCCAGCTTCCACTTTCAATTTTCTTGGGGAAGCTGAGAGCTGACTAGAGGCAGAAAGCTGTTGTCCCGAACTCCCGGCAGTAGCCGGTTGAGATCATGGCACAGCCAGAAGTCTCTACTCAGCAGTCACCCATGCATGCGCCCCTACCTTTCCTTCTGACCCATACCTCCTGGGTCCTGACCACGCCTTTCTTGAAAGTGTAGCCCCAAAATTCTTCTTACCTCTGAATCTACTTCCTCTGATCCCTGCCTCCTAGGTACTAATGGTTCAGACTTTAATTTCCTCTAGCAAATTGTATCTCTAAAGGGATCTAAGGAGACTCTACGCTGCATCCTTAGGCCCCTAGGCTATGAACCCAGGGAGTCTTATCCCTGGTATCCCTCCTGATTTAGGCATACAGCTCTTGACATGGGCAGTTACGTGGGACCCATTCCCCACCACGCTTGCCAGGGCCCCAAATTTGTAATGGCAAAGAGAGAGAGTCAGAGAGAGAGACAAAGAGGGAGTCAAAGAGAAAAAGAAAGAAAAAGATAGAAATAGTTAAAAAAAATTGTGCCCTATTCCTTTAAAAGCCAGGGTAAATTTAAAACCTGTAATTGATAATTGCCACTTTGTTGTCAGTGTAAGTAAGGGTGTAGTAAATCCTTAACCCAGTAACCCACGGATGGGCCAAATGCATTCAGTCGGCAGTGACAACTGCTTAACTAAAAGTAGAAAAGTAACTTTTAGAGGAAACCTCATTGCGAGCACACCACACCAGTTCAGAGTTATTCTAAGTCAAAAAAAAAATTAAAAAAAGCAAAAATGTACCTCACTAACTCAAAAATCTTAATGTATGGGGCTATTATGTTAGAAAAAGGTAATGTAACTCCAACCACTGATAATTCCCTTAACCCAGCAGATTTCCTAACAGGGGATTTAAATCTTAATTACCATACAACAGTCCAACCAGACTTAGGAGGAACTCCCTTCAGGACAGGATGATAGATGGTTCTTCCCAGATGTGAGGAAAAAACCACAATGGATATTCAGTAATTGATACAGAGACTCGTGGAAGCAGAGTTAGAAAAATTGCCTAATAATTGGTCTCCTCAAACGTGCAAACTCTTTGCACTCAGCCAAGCCTTAAAGTACTTACAGAATCAAAAGACTATCTCAATCCTGACTCAAAAGGTTCAATACACCCTCTCTGAAACAAATTTGCATAAGAACAGTTGTTTATGCAAATGCATCTTGATGGGGCAGCTGGGTTGTTATGAAATACTCAGGAACCCAGCCCAGCTCTAGGACTCACCCCTAAGTGCAAAGGCAATGTTAGGCATGCTGGTAAAGGACCACTAGAATCCAGCAGCCCCCACCCCTTTTTCTTTGTGGTCAAGAAAGGCAGGAAAAACAGGTGCAGGACTGCTACATTGGTAAGCATAAGTAATCCGATTAGCAGAGGTCCATGAGTGGTTACACACCCTGGAAAGGAACTCACCTCTGAGCGCAAAGACAATGTTGGGCATGCTGGTAAAGGGCCACTAGAATCCAACAGCCCAGGCCCCTTTCTTTGTGGTCAAGAGAGGTGGGAAAACAGATGCAGGACTGCTGCATTGGTGAGTGTAACTAATCCGATAAGCAGAGGTCCACGGGTGGTTACGCACCCTGGAAAGGAATAAGCATTAGGACCATAGAGGACGCTCTAGGACTAATGCTTATCGGAAAATGAATAGGGGTGCTGGCATCCCTATGTTCTTTTTTCAGATGGGAAACATTTCCCCCAAGGCAAAAATTCCCCTAAGATGTATTCTGGAGAATTAGGACCAATTTGACCCTCAGACGCTAAGAAATAAATGACTTATATTCTTCTGCAGTACCGCCTGGCCACGATATCCTCTTCAAGGGGGAGAAACCTGGACTCCTGAGGGAAGTATAAATTATAACACCATCTTACAGCTAGACCTCTTTTGTAGGAAAAAGGCAAATGGAGTGAAGTGCCATATGTACAAACTTTCTTTTCATTAACAGACAACTCACAATTATGTAAAAAGTGTGATTTATGCCCTACAGGAAGCCCTCAGTCTACCTCCCTATCCCAGCGTCTCCCCAACTCCTTCCCCAGCTAATAAGGACCCCCTTTCAACCCAAACCATCCAAAAGGAGATAGATAAAGGGGTAAACAATGAAACAAAGAGTGCCAATATTCCCCAATTATGCCCCCTCCAAGCAGTGGGAGGAGGAGAATTCGGCCCAGCCAGAGTGCATGTACCTTTTTCTCTCTCAGACTTAAAGCAAATTAAAATAGACCTAGGTAAATTCTCAGATAACCCTGATGGCTATATTGATGTTTTATAAGGGTTAGGGCAATCCTTTGATCTGACATGGAGAGATATAATGTTACTGCTAAATCAGACACTAACCCCAAATGAGAGAAGTGCCACCATATCTGCAGCCCGAGAGTTTGGCAATCTCTGGTATCTCAGTCCGGTCAATGATAGGATGACAACAGAGTAAAGAGAACGATTCCCCACAGGTCAGCAGGCAGTTCCCAGTGTAGACCCTCACAGGGACACAGAATCAGAACATGGAGATTGGTGCCGCAAACATTTGCTAACTTACATGCTAGAAGGACTAAAGAAAACTAGGAAGACTATGAATTATTCAATGATGTCCACTATAACACGGAAAGGAAGAAAATCCTACTGCCTTTCTGGAGAGACTAAGGGAGGCATTGAGGAAGCATACCAGGCAAGTGGACTTTGGAGGCTCTGGAAAAGGGAAAAGTTGGGAAAATCAAATGCCTAATAGGGCTTGCTTCCAGTGCAGTCTACAAGGACACTTTAAAAATGATTGTCCAAGTAGAAGTAAGCTGCCCCCTCGTCCGTGCCCCTTATGTCAAGGGAATCCACTGGAAGGCCCACTGCCCCAGGGGATGAAGGTCCTCTGAGTCAGAAGCCACTAACCAGATGATCCAGCAGCAGGACAGGACTAAGGGTGCCTGGGGCAAGCCCCAGCCCATGCCATCACCCTCACAGAGCCCCGGGTATGCTTGACCATTGAGGGCCAGGAGGTTAACTGTCTCCTGGACACTGGTGTGACCTTCTCAGTCTTACTCTCCTGTCTCAGACAACTGTCATCCAGATCTGTCACTATCCAAGGGGTCCTAGGACAGCTAGTCACTAGATACTTCTCCCAGTCACTAAGCTGTGACTGGGGAGCTTTAGTCTTTTCACATGCTTTTCTAATTATGCCGAAAGCCCCACTCCCTTGTTAGGGAGAGACATTCTAGCAAAACCAGGGGCCATTATACACCTGAACATAGAAGAAGGAACACCCATTGGTTGTCCTCTGCTTGAGGAAGGAATTAATCTTAAAGTCTAGGCAACAGAAGGACAATATAGATGAGCAAAGAATGTCCGTCCTGTTTAAGTTAAACTAAAGGACTCCACCTCCTTTCCCTACCAAAGGCAGCACCCCCACAGACCCAAAAGATTGTTAAGGACCTAAAAGCCCAAGGCCTAATAAAACCATGCAGTAGCCCCTGCAATACTCCAATTTTAGGAGTACAGAAACCCAACAGACAGTGGAGGTTAGTGCAAGATCTCAGGATTATCAGTGAGGCCATTGTCCCTCTATACCCAGCTGTACCCAGCCCTTTCCCAAATACCAGAGGAAGCAGAGTGGTTTACAGTCCTGGACCTTAAGGATGCCTTTTTCTAAATCCCTGTACATCCTGACTCTCAATTCTTGTTTGCCTTTGAAGATCTTTCAAACCCAACCTCTCAACTCACCTGGACTGTTTTACCCCAAGGGTTCAAGGATAGCTCCCATCTATTTGGCCAGTCATTAGCCCAAGACTTGAGTCAATTCTAACACCTGGACACTCTTGCCCTTCAGTACATGGATGATTTACTTTTAGCTGCCCGTTCAGAAACCTTGTGCCATCAAGCCACCCAAGCTCTCTTAAATTTCCTTGCTACCTGTAGCTACAAGGTTTCCAAACCAAAGGCTCAGCTTTGCTCATAGCAGGTTAAATACTTAGGGCTAAAATTATCCAAAGGCACCAGGGCCCTCACTGAGGAATGTATCCAGCCTATACTGGCTTATCCTCATCTCAAAACCCTAAAGCAACTAAGAGAGTCCCTTGGCATAACAGGTTTCTGCCGAATATAGATTCCCAGGTATGGTGAAATAGCCAGACCATCATATACACTAATTAAGGAAACTCAGAAAGCCAATACCCATTTAGTAAGATGGACACCTGAAGCAGAAGTGGATTTCCAGGCCCTAAAGAAGGCCCTAACCCAAGCCCCAGTGTTAAGCTTGCCAATGGGGCAAGACTTTTCTTTATATGTCACAGAAAAAACAGGAATAGCTCTAGGAGTCCTTACGCAGGTCCAAGGGATGAGCTTGCAACCCATGGCATACCTGAGTAAGGATACTGATGTAGTGGCAAAGGGTTGGCCTCATGGTTTACAGGTAGTGGCAGCAGTGGCAGACTTAGTATCTGAAGCAGTTAAAAGAATACAGGGAAGAGATCTTACTGTATGGACATCCATGACATGAATGGCATACTCACTGCTAAAGGAGACTTGTGGCTGTCAGACAACCATTTACTTAAATATCAGGTTCTATTACTTGAAGGGCCAGTGCTGCAACTGTCCGCTTGTGCAACTCTTAACCCAGCCACATTTCTTCCAGACAATGAAGAAAAGATAGAACATAACTGTCAACAAGTAATTGCTCAAAACTACACTACTTGAGGGGACATTTTAGAGGTTCCCTTGATTGATCCTGACCTCAACTTGTATACTGATGGAAGTTCCTTTGTAGAAAAAGGACTTCAAAAAGTGAGGTACACAGTGGTCAGTGATAATGGAATACTTGAAAGTAATCTCCTCACACCAGGAACTAGTGATCAGCTGGCAGAACTAATAGCCCTCACTCGGGCACTAGAATTAGGAGAAGGAAAAAGGGTAAATATATATACAGACTCTAAGTATGCTTACCAAGTCCTCCATGCCCATGCAGCAATATGGAGAGAAAGGGAATTCCTAACTTCTGAGGGAACACCTATCAAACCTCAGGAAGCCCTTAGGAGATTATTATTGGATGCACAGAAACCTAAAGAGGTGGCAGTCTTACACTGCTGGGGTCATCAGAAAGGAAAGGAAAATAGAAGGGAACTGCCAAGCAGATATTTAGGCCAAAAGAGCTGCAAGGCAGAACCCTCCATTAGAAATGCTTATAGAAGGACCCCAAGTATGGGGTAATCCCCTCTGGGAAACCAAGCCCCAATAATCAGCAGGAGAAATAGAATGGGTAAGCTCATGAGGACATAGTTTTCTCCCCTCAGGATGGCTAGCCACTGAAAAAGGAAAATTACATTTGCCTGCAGCTAACCAATGGGAATTACTTAAAACCCTTCACCAAACTTTTCACTTAGGCATTGATAGCACCCATCAGATGGCCAAATTATTATTTACTGCACCAGGCCTTTTCAAAACTATCAAGCAGATAGTCAGAGCCTGTGAAGTGTGCCAAAGGCACTGCAGGCATACATTTCAATCCCTGTATCTTTAACCTCCTTGTTAAGTGTGTCTCTTCCAGCATTGAAGCTGTAAAACTACAAATCATTCTTCAAATGGAGCCCCAGATGCAGTCCATGACTAAGATCTACTGCGGACCCTTGGAACAGCCTGCTAGCTCATGCTCCGATGTTAATGACATCAAGGCACCTCTCCCAAGGAAATCTCAACTGCACCATCCCTACTACACCCCAATTCAGCAGGAAGCAGTTAGAACGGTCGTTGGCCAACCTCCCCAACAGCACTTGGGTTTTCCTGTTGAGAGGGGGTACTGAGAGACAGGCCTAGCTGGATTTCCTAGGCTAAGAATCCCTAAGCCTACCTGGGAAGGTGACCACTTCCACCTTTAAACACGGGGCTTGCAACTTAGCTCACACATGACCAATCAGATAGTAAGGAAAGCTCACTAAAATGCTAATTAGGCAACAATGGGAGGTAAAGAAATAGCCAATCATCTGCTGCCTGAGAGCACAGTGGGAGGAACAATGATCGGGATATAAACCCAGGCATTTGAGCCAGCAATGGCAACCCCCTTTGGGTCCCCTCCCTTTGTATGGGAGCTCTGTTTTCACCCTATTAAATCTTGCAACTGCACACAAAAAAAAAAAAGAAAAAAGAAAGAAAACCAAAATTAGTAGAACAAAAGGAATAATAAAGATCAGAGCAGAAATAAATGAAATTTAAATGAAGAAAGCAAAACAAAATATCAATGCAACAAAAAGTTGCTTCTTTGAGAAATTAAACAAAATTGACAAGTCTTTAGCCAGACTAAGAAAAAAACAAAGAAGATTCAAATAAATAAAAACAAAAATAAAAAAGGAAGCAATACAACTGATACTGCAGAAATTCAAAGAATAATTAATGGTTACTATGAGCAACTATATGCCAATATATTGGAAAATCTAGAAGAAATCGACAAATCCCTAGACATATATGACCTATTGAGACTGAACCAGGAAGAAATCCAAAACCTGAACATTCAATGACCAGTACCAAGATCAAACCTGTAATAAAAATTATCCCAATAAGAAAAACCCCAAGACTGGAGGGCTTCACTGCTGAATTTTACCAAACATTTAAAGAAGAACTAATACCAACCCTACTCAAACTTTTCCAAAAAATAAGGGAGAAGAGAATACTTCCAAACTCATTCTATGAGGCCAGTATTACCCTGATACCAAAATCAGACTAAGACACATCAAAAAAAGAAAACTACAGGCCAATACACCTGATGAATACTGACGCAAAAATCCCCAACAAAATACTAGGAAACCACATTCAACAATACAATAGACAGATCATTCACAATGACCAAGTTGGATTTATCTCTGTGATGCAAGTATGGTTCAACATGTGGAAATCAAACAGTGTGATACATCATATCAACAGAACGAAGGATAAAAACCGTATGATCATTTCAGTTGATGCTGAAAAAGTATTTGATAAAATTCAACATCCCTTCTTGATAAAAATTCATTAAAAACACTTGAGATAGAAGGAGCATAGCTCAACATAAAAAAAGCTATATGACAGACCTACTACTAGTACCATACTGAATGGGGAAAACTGAAAGCCTTTTCTCTAGGATCAGGAACATGACAAGGATGTCCACTGTTGCCATTGTTATTCATCATAGTACTGGATGACCTAGCAAGAGCAATCAGACAAGAGAAAGATATAAAGGCTATCCACATTGGAAAGGAAGAAGTCAAAATAGCCTTGTGTGCAGATGATATAACCTTATACTAGGAAAAACCTAAAGGTTCCACAAGATAATTATTAGAACTGATGAACAAATTCTGTAAAGCTGAAGGATACAAACTCAACATAAAAATCAGTAGTGTTGATATATGCCAACAATGAACAATGAGAAAAAGAAATTTAAAATGTAATCCCATTTAAAATAGCCATATATAAATTAAATACCTAGGAATTAATTTAACCAAAGAACTGAAAGATCTCTGTAATGAAAACTATAAAGCACTGAGGAAAGAAGTTTAAGAAAACACGACAAATGGAAAAATATTTCATGTTCATGGGTTGGAAAAATCAATATTATTAAAATGTCCATACTATCAAAACAATCTACAGATTCAATAAAATCCCTATCAAACTACAAATGACATTCTTCACAGAAATAGAAAAAAAAATCTTTAAAATTAATATGGACCCACAAAAGACCCAGAATAGTCAAAACTATCCTAAGCAAAAAAAACAAAACTGGAGGAATCACATTATCTCACTTAAAATTATACTACACAGCTATACTAACAAAAACAGCATGGTACTGACATAAAAACAGACACATAGACCAATGGAACAGAATAGAGAATCCAAAAACAATTTCACACACCTGGAGTGAACTCATTCTTGACAAAGGTGCTGACATGGTTTGGCTATGTCCCCACCCCAAATCTCATCTTGAATTGTAATAATCCCCACGCCTAAAGGGCAAGGCCATGTGGGGATAATTGAAACATGGGGTGGTTTCCCCCATACTGTTCTCATAGTAGTGAATAAGTCTCACAAGATCTGATGGTTTTATAAATGGGACTTCCCTTGCAAAGATCTCTGCCTGCCACCATGTAAAATGTGACTTTTCTCCTCATTTGCCTTCCACCATGATTTTGAGGCATCCCCAGCCATGTGGAACTGTGAGTCCATTAAAGGTCTTTCCCTTATAAATTACCTGTTCTCATGCATGGCTTTATTAGAAGCATGAGAACAGACTAACACAGGTACCAAGAACATACACTGGGGGAAAGACTGTCTCTTCAATAGATTGTGCTGGGAAAATTTAATGTCCTATACAAAGGGATGAAACTGGACTCATATCTCTTGCCACATACAAAAATCAACTCAAAATGGATTAAAAACTTAAATATGAGACCTCAAACTGTGAAACTACTATTGCAAAATACTAGAAGACATCTCCAGAACATTTGTCTAGGCAAAAATTTCTTGAGCCGTACCCCACAAGCACAGGCATTCAAAGCAAACATGGACAAATGGGATCATACCAAGTTAAAAAGCTTCTGCACAGCAAAAGATACAATAAACAAAGGGAAGAGACAACCCACAGAATGGAAAAAAATATTTGCAAACTACTCACCTGACAAGAGATTAATAACCAGAATATATAAGGAACTTAAGTAACTCTATAGAAAAAAATCTAATAATCCAATCCAAAAGTGGGCAAAAGATTTGAATAGACATTTCTCAAAAGAAGACATATTAATGGTTAGCAGACATACAAAAAGGTGGTCAACACCACTGATCATCAGAGAAACATAAATCAAAACTACAATGAGATGTCACCTCACTCCAGTTAAAATGGCTTATATCCGAAAGACAGGCAATAACAAATGCTAGTGAGGATGTGGAGATAAGTGGACCCCCATACAATGTTGGTGGGAATGTAAATTAGTATGGCCACTATGGAGAGCTGTTTGAATGTTCCTCAAAAAACTAAAAATATATATTGTTTTTTAAAAAACTAAAAATAAAACTACCAACAACCCTACTACTGGGTATATACCCAAAAGAAAGGAAATAAGTATATCAAAGAGACATCTGCACTCTTATGTTTGTTGCAGCACTGTTTACAATGGCTAAGACTTTGAAACAACCTAAATATCCATCAACAGACAAATGGATAAAGAAAATGTAGTACATATACACAATGGAGTTCTATTCAGCCATAAAAAAAGAATGAGATTCAGTCATTTGCGACAACATGAATGGAACTGGAGAGCACTACATTAAGTGAAATAAGCCAGGCACAGAAAGAAAAACATAGCATGTTCTCAGTTATTTGTGGGATCTAAAATAAAAAGAATTTAACTAATGGACATAAAGTGTAGAAGGATGGCTACCAGATACTTGAAAGTGTAGTGGGGGGGTGAGAAGGGAAGTGGGGATGAATAAGACCTACTATTTGATAGCAAAACAGTGTGACTATAGTCAATAATAACTTAATTGTATATTTTAAAATAACTTAAAGATTGTAATTGAATTGTTTGTAACTCAAAGAATAAATGCTTGAGGGCACAGATACCCCATTCTCCATGACATGCTTATTTCACATTGCATGCCTGTATCAAAACATCTCCTGTACCCCACAAACATATTAATATATACCTATTATGTACCCATAAATATAAAAAAGAAAAAAGATAAATCAGTATGTACTTATACATTAGTATATATAAGTAATAAAAATAAAAATAATGAAATGTTTGAAAACATAAAGTAAGCATAAATTTAGTTATGAAATTACTGTCTTGGAAAAAAACGGGAATTAGTTTTACATCAAAATAACACGCTTAAACATTAAATTTTGCTAACAGATTTATGCATATATATAACTGTGTATTTGTGCATCTGTGCTTGTGTGTGTGAGAGTCTGCAATTTGCAATGGTATTCTCTACATTCTCACAATTTCCAAATCTACCATTTTGAACATTCTAGCAGCTTCTTCTGAAAATACATTCACATTTCTAAATAAAGGCCTTGTTTCTATTTCTTACTTATCTTTTTGTAGATTATATTTAATAATTTTTTATTATGAGACATGAAAAATTTAATCTCCATTTTCACCTCATATTTGAACACACCCTCAGATAGACACACTCATTTTTCTACACTGCTTTTTCCAGAATGTATTTAGTTGACAATTTTTATGATATCAGTATTCATTGCTTATATCATTCTGACTACATAAATATGGTTCTCTGGTAAGACAGCTATGATTATATTTTATTTTTAGCGCTTTCTTAAACTTAACCACGTCTCTTTATTTCTATTTGTAATTTTCTGTTTCCCAAGTTAGAATTATTTACAAATGTTCAGGCAGATGTTTGAACTCCTTTTTTAGTTATTGGAAACTCTCATAAAATCTATCACATCTCTTGTTCTTGCTGTCTCCTCTCACTTCTGAATTATCAACCAGGTCCATTCTGAAGTGGTTGTTTTCTAGGCCTGGTGCTAGGCAGCCTCCCTGGCACTCTCATTGTCCTACATGAGGTCTCCTGATTGCTGGAGTTCAGGACTTTCTCTAACTAGGTTTCAGGCATTTGAATGAAGCACATTCTCCAATATTTTTCTGAGAAAGGGACAATAGAAGGTAAAATTTTGGCAAATATGCAAGTCTGAAAACACCCTATTTCTATTAATATGCTAAATAATATTAATAGTTCCTCTCGAGAATTCTGAATCCTAATTCTTTCTATATGACCTGGTATATCTCTGAAAGTTTTTGTGATTTTCCCTTTAATTCTGGTGTCCTGAAATTCCATGACCCTGTGTCTAGCAGTGTATGTTTTCATTTCATTCACTCTATTAGACATTGAAGATAATTTTCTGTTAAGATGGCAAAAGAAAAATGTCATTTCTCTAGATCAGTTCCCTTTCGGTAGGATAAAGCTAGCTGCTGAGTTTTAGGAAGCAAGGTGAATAAAACAGCTTTAAGTCTCCGAATTGAGAGTGTGGACCCTTACCAAATCTGCCTTTCTAGCCTACACCTCATGTCTTTTCTGGCACTGCCCTGTGTCCCTGAGTACAGGGCTTCTTAAACTCAGTTTCTCTAGAGAGTAAGCCTCCTTTTTCTTGTGGGAGAAAATTAGTTACTTGATGAAGAGAGTTGCGTAGGAAACCTAGGCAGAGAGACCCTCCTTTTTCAGCCTCATTCTCTACCATATTTGACCCTGGGTACTTCCAAATACTAAAATTGAGGGGATTTAAGGGACACTGATTAATTTTCCTCCTTGATAAATTTTCCTCTTCTGACTTTTTGGTTACAAGTTTATCCTCTCTGTACAGATTTATTATTCCTCCATTTGTGCTCTGTGTTTTAGAAATTTGTTAAAGCTTTATTGACTATTTCCTCTACTCTACCTACCTTAAAGTGCTCAAACAGCTAATATCCCAAATCTATAAAAAACTAAAACAAATCAACAAGCAAAAAACAAAAAAAAACAATTAGAAATGGTCAAAGGACATGAACAGACACTTCTCAAAAGATGACATACAAGCAGCCAACAAACATATGAAAAAATGTTCAACATCACTAAGCATCAGAGAAATCAAAATCAAAATCACAAGGAGGTACCATCTCACACCAGTCAGAATGGCAATTATTAATATTAAAAAGTCCCAAAACAAGAGATGCTGGTGAGGTTGCAGACAAAAGGAAATGCTTTTACACTGCTGGTGGGTATGCAAACTATTTCAGCCACTGTGGAAAGCAGTTTGGATATTTCTGAAAGAACTTAAAATAGAACTTTAGTTGACCCAGCAATCCAACTATTGAGTATATACCCCCCCAAAAAATAATTCATTCTATCAAAAAAACACACACACCAATATGTTCACTGTAGTGCTATTCACAATAGCAAAAAAATGGAATCAGCTTAAGTGCCCATCAACAGTAGACTGTATAAGGAAAATGTGGTAAATATACACTGATATGGTTAGGCTGTGTCCCCACTCAAATCTCATCTTGGACTTTAGCTCCCATAATTCCCACATCATGGGAGGGACTCAATGGGACATAATTTAATCATGGGAGCAGGGTGTTCCCATGCTGTTCTTGTGATAGTAAATAAGTCTCTATCAGAGACTTATTGTGAAGCCTTTCCAGTCATGTGGAATTGAGAGTCCATTAAACCTCTTTCCTTTATGAATTACCCAGCCTCAGATATGTCTGTATTAGCAGCATGAGAACAGACTAGTATACACACCATGGAATACTACACAGCCATAAAAAAAACAAAAATCATGTCTTTTGCAGCACTATAGACGAAGCAGGAGGCCATTATCCTAAGCAATCTAATACAAGAACAGAAAACCAAATACCACATGTTCTCACTTATAAATGGAAGGTAAACATTGAATACACATGAACCTAAAGATGTGAACAATAGACACTGAGGATCACTAGATAGGGGAGGGAGAGAAGGGATGTGGGTTGGAGAACCATCTGTTGGGTACTGTGCCTACTGTCGGTGTGATGAAATAGTTGGGACCCCAAGCCTCAGTGTTACACAACTTACCCATGTAACAAATCTGTATTTGTACCCTTTAATCTATAAAAAAAGTTGAAAAAATCTTCTAGAACGTTATAGGTTAGTAATTGTTCAAAAAAGTCCTAATTCTTATTTGTAATTTGGTTATTGTCATTAAATGGGGGATACTGACACAGGGGAAAAAAGAATATTTATTATCTGCAGCATAACCAAAAGTCTTTAAAAGTAAATTTCTAAAATAAAGTTGTTCATAAAAGATAAAATTATTGACCCCCCCAAAAAAATTCTTATTTTATCCAACACCAATTTCATGGAAACTGTCTCAGGTACATCTTCTGCCTAAATGGAACATTCTTTAGGTACCTCTTTTAGTAAAGAGAATCAACTTTCTCATGAATCTAACTTTTTAGAATACTTATCAGACTAGGAATTTTTTCAGGCAGCCTCACTACATTTCTAGGATTACCATTTATCCTTCAATAAGAAGAGTTTCCAGTTTCCCTACTCCAGCATTAGAACCTGAAATTTTGAGAATGAGAAAAGTTATCTTTAACAATACACTTGCTGTTCAAAATGGCCTTTTAATAATAAAACCAACATGCAAACCCAGGCCAACTTATGTTGTCTCTTCCTACCATAAGCCATTGTCGATGAAATCCAGACACACTGGGCCAGAGCTCTATTGCTTTTGAAACTGCCATGCTGTCTTCATTTCTGTTATCTTCCTCTACTGTGCAAAGATGTCCTTTCTTTCTTTTCTTTTACTTTTCCTTTTTTTTTTTTCTGAGACAGGGTCCCACTCTGTCACCCAGGCTAGAGGGCAGTGGCACAATCTTGGCTCACTGCAACCTCCACCACCCAGGTTCAAGAGATTCCCATGCCTCAGCCCCCGAGTAACTGGGATTACAGTTGTGTGCCACCATGCCTGGCTATGTTTTGTATTTTTAGTAGAGATGGGTCTTGGCCATATTGGCCAGGCTGGTCTTGAACTCCTGGCCTCAATGATCCACCCACCTACACCTCCCAAAGGGCTGGGATTACAAGCATGAGCCACTGCACCAGGCCAGGATATTCCATTTTAATCACACCATTAAATTGGGACAGATTACAGCTGCGGGTGCAGAAATTTAAATAATGAAATTTCTCTAAGAGAAACAGGAAGGAGAACACTAGCAGCACCTTCCCAACATCTTTTCTAAAACTCCATTAACTCATCATCTGTGATCATACCTGTGACCTCTGGGTGCTTCAGCAGGAGAAGGAGAGCATATCTCAGGGTTGTGCTTGTCGTCTCTGTCCCAGCTCCAAGTAAGTCAGCTGCAGTGATTACCAAGTTTTCAATAGTGAATTCAGACTGTTGGTTTTGCTTTTCCTAGGAATGATTTGGTGCAATTATCTGACAAATTATTTAACAGCATATTTGATGACAGTAAATTCAAAATTACTCACATTATATACTTACCAACATAGAAACTGTAAAGTATAGCACTCGAAGAAAATATTGTAAGGTATAGTGGATGCTGTAGGCCAACTGGCCCAAACTTTATTTCCTACCCCCTTATTCCATGCTTGCTTAAAAATTCCATTTGTCAGACTCTGCAGTTAGCTGACTCACACAGCATATATTTTGGCAAAAAAAAAAAAATAAGCAGAAGATCTCTAGGTCCACTTCTTCTATTTCCTCTTTCATACTCAAAACACAAATGTGAAGATATAAAGACATTATCTGTTAAAGTTATTATTACCTGTAGACAGCCACAACTTAAATTAATAAAAATAGGGAAATTAGGGCCATATCATTAGATACTATGAGCCTGAATCAAGAGTCTGCAATTTTCTTCTGTCAGAAAGGTACATGGACTCAATATTGCCTGAAGATTCATTATAAAGTTGAAATTTTGTAAAAACAAATATGAAAAAAAGAACATGACAGTAAAACCTAGAATAAATTATAGAGAAAGAGAGTGAGTTTACAATGACAAGATGGGCCCACACTATTGTAATCTATATGGGAGGCAATGGACAACTTGTTCTAGAATGCAAGTAGTGCAGGAATAAATAAAAATATACAAAGTGAAGAGAAAGGAAAATGATGAAGATGGAGAATAAGGACATTAATTGCCCACAGGGAATAAAGGAGAGAGTAAGGGTAAGGCATATGCCAAGGCTCAGAGACTGGAGTTCTCATAATTTGGAAGTTCGGAGAGAGAAAGCAACGGATGAGGAATACTTAGTTTGAATTAGGACTGGGGTGTTGATATGATGCAGAATTGACAACAATAAGGGGAAAGTTTTGAATACTGAGTACAAGAGATCATCAATATACAAAAACATATTACTTTCTAACAAGTCCCTAGGCCAGCAATATATTAATGATGCTTTTAGAGTTTCCAAGTGACCTATGTTGTGTTAAATATTGTGTAGTTAACACCGCTGAAATAGACTAGATTCTCTCAACATGTGTAGACAAAGACAGTCCTCTCCCTTGGTAACATCAGCTTCACACAGTTTTCTAAGCTTGTCATGTTGAAAATTACTCTTAAGTAAGAAGAACAATGCAGTCACAAACCAGTATTAACATTTCCATCTGTTGACTTGAGCTTGGTTACTTAGCATTAATAAGGTAGTATATCCTATCTTATTAATGATAGTAGCCATATTATAGTTGCTGGACTCAAATCTAAAGAGCACCCGTTCTACATCAGAGGCAGGCCACGGCATTTTCCTGCACCTCACCCTCAGAAACAGACTCACAGCTACAACTCAGTCTGTGGGCTTCAGCTGCTAGGGTGTGCTGCAGAGTCATAGGCCTTGGTTCTGTGGGCAATCTACATTCAACCCTGCCACAGAGAGTGAACCTGCACCACAAGACCCAGGTGTCACAATACATGATTAAAAGACCCTGAGTCTAGAATGATGCTTCTATGACAACTTCAAGGACCTGTACTTATAACCCAGCACAAATGCCACTGAGTGTATGCCATGTCAGAGCTGACACCAAAAGGAATCCCTTAGGCTAAGTCACCCTAATTTTACGAAAATAAAAATAGGAGGATGCCCAAATACTTTGACACTAAAGACATTAACAACCTACACTACTCCTGATACTGCTGCAACCTTCTACAGCCTAGGCCACTGAGGCCCCTAAAATTATTGCTGATGTTGGCCATAGCTAGAGAAACTCCACAGAAACTATCACAATGCATCTATTCGAAAACTGAGTTACCCACTCTTCGTCAACTGTACACAAACACTCAACTTCAGATAAAAGTCTTTCTCTATGAAATTCACTCTAGAAATTTTGGAATAGCAATTGTTCCATCACATGCATAGACATCAATGCAGGGACACAACATGAAAAATAAAGAAATATGGCACCAGCAAAGGGACATAATAACTCTTAAATAACAGATCTCAATGAAAAAAAATCCACAAACATTCAAAAAAAGGAATTCAAAATAATTACCTTAAAGAAACTCAATAAGGAGGGTGGCTGGCAAGATGACCAAATAGGAAAAGCTCCAGTCTGCAGCTCCCAGCAAGATCAATGAAGAAGGTAGGTGATTTCTGCATTTCCAACTGAGGTACGTGGCTCATCTCACTCAGAATGTTTAGACAGTAGGTGCAGTGCATGGAGGCTAAACTGAAGCAGGGAGGAATGCTGTCTCACCTGGGAAGCCCAAGGGATTGGTGAACTCCCTCCCATAGCCAAGGAAAGCCTTGAGGGATTGTGCTGTGAAGAATGGTGCACTCTGGCCCAAATACTACAGTTTTTCCATGATCTTCACAACCCACAGACCAGAAGATTCCCTTGAGAGCCTACACCACCAGGGCCCTGGGTTTCAAGCACAAAACTGGGCTGTCATTTGGGCAGACACCAAGCTAGCTGGAGGGGTTTTTTTCATGTCCCAGTGGTGCCTGTAACACCAGCAAAGCAGAACCATTCAGTACCCTGGAAAGAGGGCTGAAGCCAGGGAGCCAAGAGATCTAGCTCAGGGGATCTCACCCCCATGGAGCCCAGCAAGCTGAGATCCACTGGCTTGAAATTCTATCTCCCAGCACAGCAGTCTGAAGTTGACTGGGGATGTTCGAGCTTGGGGGAGGGGGAGGGGCATCTGCCATTGTTGAGGCTTGAGTAGGTGGTTTTCCCCTCACAGTGTAAACAAAGCCTCCAGGAAGCTAGAACTAGGTGGAGCCCACTTCAGCTCCGCAAAGCCACTGTAGCCATACGGCCCCTCTGGATTCCTACTCTCTGAGCAGTTGCATCTATGAAAGACAGGCAACAGTCCCAGTCAGGGGCCTATAGATAAAACTCCCATCTCACTGGACTGAGAACCTGGAAGAAGGGGTGGCAGTGGGTGCAGCTTCAGCAGACTTAAATGTTCCTGCCTGCTGGCTCTAAAGAGAGCAGCAGACCTACCAGCAGGGGTCAACAGACACCTCATACAAAAGAGCTTTGGCTAGCATCTGGCAAATGTCCCTCTAGGATGAAGCTTCCAGAGGAATAAACACACAGCAATCTTTGGTGTTCTGTGGTCTCCACTGGTGATACCCATGCAAACAAGGTTTGGAGTGGACCTCAAGCAAACTCCAGCAGACCTGCAGCAGAAGGGCCTGACTGTTAGAAGAAAAACTAGCAAACAGAAAGGAATAGCATCAACATCAACAAAAAGGATGTCCACGCAAAAAACCCATTCAAAGGTCACCAACATCAAAGACAAGAGGTGGATAAATCCACAAATATGAGAAAAAAAAAAACAGCACAAAAAGGCTGAAAATTCCAAAAACCAGAACACCGCTTCTCCAAAGGATCACAACTCCTTGCCAGCAAGGGGACAAAACTGGACAGAGAAAGAATTTGATGAATTGACAGAAGTAGGCTTCAGAAGGTGTGTAATAACAAACTCCACTGAGCTAAAGGAGCATGTTCTAACCCATTGCAAAGAAGCTAAGAACCTTGAAAAAAGGTTAGATGAATTGCTAACTAGAATAACCAGTTTAGAGAAGAACATGAGTGACCTGATGGAGCTGAAAAACACAGAATGAGAACTTTGTGAAGCATAAATAAATATCAATAGCCAAATTGATAAAGCAGAAGAAAGGATATCAGAGATTCAAGATCAACTTAATGAAATAAAATGTGAAGAAAAAATTTAAAAAATAAGAATAAAAAGAAATGAACATAGCCTCCAAGAAATATGGCACTATGTGAACAGACCAAATCTACGTTTGATTGGTGTACCTGAAAATGATGGGGAGAATGGAACCAAGTTGTAAAACACTCTTCAGGATATTATCCAGGAGAACTTCCACAATCTAGCAAGGCAGACCAACATTCAAATTCAGGAAATACAGAAAACACCCACAATGATACTCCTCAAGAAGGGCAACCCCAAGATACATAATCGTCAGATTCACCAAGGTTAAAATAAAGGAAAAAATGTTAAGGGAAGCCAGAAAGAAAGGTCGGGTTACCACAAAGGGAAGCCCATCAGACTAACAGCATATCTCTCTGGAGAAGCCCGACAAGCCAGAGGAGAGTGGGGGCCAATATTCAACATTCTTAAAGAAAAGAATTTTCAACCCAGAATTTCATATCCAGCCAAACTAAGCTTCATAGGCAAAGGAGAAATAACATCCTTTACAGATAAGCAAATGCTGAGGGATTTTGTCATCACCAAGCCTGCCTTATAAGACCTCCTGAAGGAAACACTAAATATGGAAAGGATCAACTGGGAACAGCCACTGCAAAAACATACCAAATTTTGTAATGACTGTCAATACTATTAAAAAACTGCATCAACTAAAAGGCAAAATAATCAGCTAGCATCATAATGGCAGGATCAAGAGTTTGAGACCAGTCTGGCCAACATGGTGAAACTCTATCTCTTCCAAAAATATAAAAATTAGTCAGATGTGGTGGCACATGCCTGTAATCCCAGCTACTCTGAAGGCTGGGGCAGGGGAATTGCTTGAATGAGATCATGCCACTGCACTCCAGCCTGGGCAACAGAGTGAGACTATGTCTCAAAATAAATAAATAAATAAATCCATAATGAGATACCACTTTACATTCACTAGGATGGCTTTAGTAAACACAGAAAATTACAAGTATTAGCAACTATGTGGAAAAATAGAAATCCTTCTACATTGCTGGAAGGAATATAAAATGCCACATTCACTGTAGAAAAGTTTGGCTCTTATACAAGAAGATAAATATAAAATTACCATTTGACCCAGCAATTCAACTCCTGAGAATATATCCAAGAATGATGAAAACATGCCCAAAAAGAAACATACACAAATAGTTAAAGAAAGATTATCTATAAGAGCCAAAAGTTGGAAACAATGCAAATGTCCATAAGCAGATGAATAACAATTTGTGATAAATGTGCTTAGAAAATAAAATATACTTTATCCACAAAAAAGAATGAAGTACTGACATATGCTACAACTTAGACGAGCCTCCAAAACATTGTAAGTGTAAGGACCCAGAAATAAAAGGTCGCATATGCTATGAGTTCTTTCTATATCCATAACAGGCAAACCCATAGAGACAGAAAAAAGATTAGTGGTTATTACCTGATGGAGCGGGGGAATGGAGTGATTATTTAGTGAATATAATATGTTTTCGTGGCGTGATAAAAACATTTTGAAACCAGAGAAAGCTGGTGGTTGCAAAACATTGTGAATACATTAAATACCACTTAGGTGTATGCTTTAAACTGGTTAATTGTATGTTGTGTGAATTTTACTTCAATTTTTTAAAATGGCATAACTCCCTGTTCTACAGATTTAATGCAATCCTGTCAAAATCCCCACGGGCTCCTTTGAAGAAATTGACAAGTTGATCCTAAATTTCATATGAAGATTCAAGGGACCCAGAATAGTGAAAACAATATTGAAAAAGAACAACAAAAGACTCACATTCCTTGATTTAATAAGATGATATTAATACAAAGGTACAGTAATTAAGACTTCAAGATGGTGTACTATAGGCGTTAGGACAAACACACATATCAATGGAGTAGAACTGAGAGCCCCCCAAAAAACCCTTCACACATTTATAGTCAATTGGATTTTGACAAGGTTGTCAAGACAATTCAATAAGAGGAAAAAATAGCCTTTTCAAAAATGGTGCAATGACAACAGAGGTGATGTTTACACGGTATCTGATAGATACCAAATTCCAATTCTTATCTGTACAAATCATTTTAGCTTACACTCAATGAAGCCTTCCCTCTTCCATCCACCTACTCTTTCCCATCACACACCTCTACACCTCCATGTAAAGCATTCCAACCCGTCTGAAACGCCTCCTCTGACTCTCATTGCAAATATTTCAAGGCCTATTTCAATCTGCAGGAATGCAGGCAACCCACTTAGGTTAAGCCATTCTTTCCCATTCTCAAATAAACTGTGTGCAATAATGATGTCCATTTTCATCCTATGACATAATATTTTATATTTTCTAACTTGTTGATAATTGCTTCCATTTCACCTAAAACCTGCATTTTGTTTCCCCTTGGGTAGATTTTTGTTGTTGTTATTATTATTATACTTTAAGTTCTGGGATATGTGTAAAGACCGTGCAGGATTGTTAAATAGGTATACATGGGCCATGGTGGTCTCCTGCAAGTATGAACCTGTCATCTACCTTAGGTATTTCTCCTAATGCTATCCCTCCCCTGGCCCTCCACCCCTTGACAGGCCCCAGTGTGTGATATTCCCCACCCTGTGTCTATGTGTTCTCATTGTTCAACTGCCACTTATGAGTGAGAACATAAGGTGTTTGGTTTTCTGTTCCTGTATTCGTTTACTGAGAATGATGGCTTCCAGCTTCATCTATGTCCCTGCAGAAGACATGAACTCATCTTTTTTATGCCTCCATAGTATTCCATGGTGTATATGTGCCACATTTTCTTAATCCAGTCTGTCATTGATGTACATTTGGGTTGATTCCAAGTCTTGGCTATTGTGAATAGTGGCACAATAAACAAATGTGTGCATGTGTCTTTATAATAGAATAATTTATAATCCTTTGGGTATATACCCAGTAATTGGATTGCTGGGTCAAATGGTATTTCTAGTTCTAGATCCTTGAGGAATCACCACACTGCCTTCCACAATGATTGAACTAATTTACACTCCCACAAACAGAGTAAAAACATTTCTATTTCTCCACATCCTCTTCAGCATCTGTTGTATTCTGACTTTTTAATGATCTCCATTCCAACTGGCATGAGATGGTATCTCATTGTTGTTTTTATTTGCATTTCTCTAATGACTTCTTTTGAAAAGTATCTGTTCATATCCTTCACTCACTTTTTCATAGAGATGTTTTTTATTTTATTTTAAATTTGTTTAAGTTCCTCCTGTGCTGATCTCACTGGAAGCTGCAGAACAGAGCTTTTTCTATTCTGTCATCTGTATTGTTCATGTAGATTATATTTATCTAAACAATTTCATCTATGTATTCTAATTATTTAACAATTTAATTTTATATTTTCTATGATGCTTACTGGATATTCATGCATACAATAAAAACTTAAAAATGCTTCTCAAGCATTACTCCTTGACCTGTTAAACATCCGTAGTAAACACAAAACTAGTCAATAAATCATAAATACGAAGCAGTCACATAACTAAGCTTTTGTTAACATTTTACCTTCTCCATTTTGATCAGGAAGCAATCAATAAAGTCCCGAGGGTTGTTTATGTCTATCGATTCTTGGTGTTCTTTTACTTTCTCCAAAATATAACTTTCCATAAAAGCAAGGTTTTTAAGTAATTTGTTGTGGGTTCCCGGGAAATAATCAATGATAGGGGGAAAATTATTGCATATCTAAGAGAAAACAATAATTTATTAAATTAAAAGCATTTAATAAAGGCATACATACCATATACCAAGCTCTGGTTGTAATTTAAAGCTATAAATAGAAATAAAATATATTGTATATCTTGATGGGGAAATTTTTATTGTACATATGTAGTAATTCTCTGATTATAAAAGATTTGAGAAAGAAAATTCTGACCACAGAATCAAAGATGATAATCATTTCCCAGACTCATACCTCCTTTTTATAGTATAAAAGCATCTTTATATTAATTCTCTTACTTTTTACAACAATTCTTCTCTACAATCTTGAAATATAAGATGGTATGAATTACTACATTAATATTTTGGAGATGACAGCATAGGTTAAAAGAGTTTGCACAACCTGATTGATAGTACAAAGCTAGTCCCTGCTATATTGATTTCTATCAAGCAGACTCTGAAATTGAATTAGCATTTTAGAAGTGGGAGGGGCTCAAAGATACTTCAAATTCCAACTGTGCACCAGAGCAGTTAAATGACTTCTGTAAAATCATACAATTATTATTTAGGCAGAGTATAAAACATGCCAATTCAGCACAGGGTAAAAGTGTGATGTCTGTTTATGGTTCATACACCAAAAAAACAATAATTTTTTCATTCCTAACCCAGCTATCTCAACAGCTAGAATCCCAACTGAGACATCAAACACCTCTGCCCTATTCAGTGTTTCTTGGCAGCTTCTATGGTTCCAAAGATTCTCTCTCCTTGAAGGAGATAATGTCTTTTAGATTAGGATATTTCTGTCACATAATATGACAAAGTGTGAATTGAAGGACAAGCCTTGTGAGTAATGGAAGACTCCAAAGTGCCTGGATGTCCATGGAGTGATATGCGCACACTTTGGGGCTGTCACCAAAGTACTTTATAGAAAAAGGACTTTGTAATTTAGTGGAAAAAACACTGATCAGGGAGCTAATGGACTTAGAAGCCCGATCTATATTGGGGTATTCATTTCCTGTGCATAAAATAAAGAGCTTTGCCATCTTTCCCAGATATTCACCCCATGGCTTTCTAGGCAAGACTGTAGTATTCAAAAATGTACTTCAGGGCTTGATCCATATAGAATTTTGGATTTCTCAGAAAAAAAAGACCATAAGTGGTGTCTCAGGAAGCAAAAATCTTGGCCTTACCTGGATCCAGGGGGTGCTCACAATCCTGATATTTTCATTCAATTTTTCCATCAAGTTAAGAAGTTGCTGATCTTTATAATCAAAACGTTTCTGGAAAATAATGGAGCAGATCACATTGCAGGGAGCACAGCCCAGGATGAAAGTGGGATCACAGGGTGAGGCTAAATGATTGGAAACAGTTTTGAAATATGAGTAAACATTAGATATAAAACACTTTGTATTTGTTAACAGATAATAATAGTTTAGAAATTTTAAGCAATATCTTACCTACAAATTCCCTTAACAGCAAAAAAGAGTTTGGCATGCATAAAATCAACACATCACTTTTACATTAATCCCGAATTAACCATTACAGCCTAGCTGGTTAAATAATGGTTGCTCAAATGCTAAATTTACATTCCCGGCCTATTTGTCTTTTACTTTGGAAAGAAAAAAAAGAGACTTTTTTGGAAACCAAATAATTCAAGTTTCAGAGGGAATCACATCAGTCTGCAAAGTCTGTAGACAACAAAGCACTGAGATAGAAAAGGTGAGAATAGTTGGGGATTTCAAACCTTTTATATTATAATGAATAGCTGAAAGAATCAGTATTGAACCAGTAGAGAGGAACTAGAGAGACTATGGGTGAATTCACATATTTGAGAAAATAAATGTAAGAAGCAGAATGTGTTTTATGAGAAGGAAAACAAACATAAATGAATAGTATGCCTAAACATAGATTAGTTTGTCAAAAAAAATTAAACAAAAACTTGTTATTTGAAATGTAAATCCCAGATAAGGCAAAAAAGGAAAAGTAAATTAGGTAGGGCACAGTGGCTCACGCCTGTAATCCCAGCACTTTGGGAGGCCAAGGCAGGTGGATCACCTGACGTCAGGAGTTCAAGACCATTCTGGCCAATATGGTGAAACCCCATCTCTGCTAAGGATGCAAAAATTAGTCGAGTGTGGTGGTGGGTGCCTGTAATCCCAGCTACTTGGGAGGCTGAGGCAGGAGAATCACTTGAATCCAGGAGGCAGAGGTTGCAGTGAGCTGATATCATACCAGTGCACTTCAACCTGGCAAAAGAGTGAGACTCCAACTCAAAAAAAAAAAATAAATAAATAAAGTAAATTAATAAATGGAGTTTTTTGTTTCTTCTTTAGTTTTTTAAAAATGAATTTTCTCCTCTAGGAATTAAATGCCCATCATCTCTAATCATCCTTCAAATTTAACTTATTTGAAATTTGACATTGATTAGACCAAGTCTATCATTTAATAGCTAAATAAATTAAATTATATGAAAGATTTTCTTGTTTGGTGGAGGATCTCTGAAATAAAGTTGTTGTAATCAAGTGATTGTTAAACTTTATATATTTTTAATTTTTTAATTTTACTTTAAGTTCTGGGATACATGTGCAGAATTGTGCAGATTTGTTACATAGGTATACATGTACCATGGTGGTTTGCTGCATCTATGAACCTGTCATCTAGGTTTTAAGCTCCACATGCATTAGGTATTTGTCCTAATGCTCTCCCTCCCCTTGCCCCCCAACCCCTCAACAGGCCCTGGTGTGTGATGTTACCCTTCCTGTGTCCATGTGTTCTCATTGTTCAACTCCCACTTATAAGTGGGAACATGCGGTGTTTGGTGTTCTATTCCTGTGTTAGTTTGCCGAAGATGATGGTTTCCAGCTTCATCCATGTCCCTGCAAAGGACATGAACTCATTCTTTTTTATGGCTGCATAGTAGTCCGCAGTGTATATGTGCCACATTTTCTTTATCCAGTGTGTCATTGATGGGCATTTGGGTCGGATCCAAGTCTTTGCTACTGTAAATAGTGCTGCAATAAACATACATGTGTATGTATCTTTATAGTACAATGGTTTATAATCCTTTGGGTATATACCCAGTAGTGGGATTGCTAGATCAAATGGAATTTCTGGTTCTAGCATTGAGGAATCGCCACACTGTCTTCCACAGTGGTTGAAATAATTTACACTTCCACCAACAGTGTAAAAGTGTTCCTATTTCTCCACATTCTCACCAGCATCTCCTTTCCTAACTTATTAATGATCGCCATTCTAACTGGCATGAGATTGTACCTCATTGTGGTTTTGATTTACATTCTCTAATGACCAGTGATGATGACCTTTTTTTCATATGTTTGTTGGCCAAATAAATGTCTTCTTTTGAGAAGTGTCTGTTGATATCCTTCACCTACTTTTTGATGGAGTTGTTTGTAGGAGATCCGTCAGAGTGGTGGGAGAAAGTATAGGGAAAGGAGCAGGCCTTCTGAAAGGTCGGAAGGCTCTGCACAGCTTCAGGTGAGAATAGCTGAAGGCAGCTGTTCTCTGACCCTGAAGCAGAGGGTGAGAAGTATGCACAAGGGAGGGAAAGGGAAGTCATCTTGAACAGGCTTGTTTACTTATGTTGACCAGGAACTGACCTTTGATCATCCGTTCTTTTTTTTTTTTTTTTTTTTTGAGATGGAGTCTCGCTCTGTCGCCCAGGCTGGAGTGCAGTGGCGCAATCTCGGCTCACTGCAAGCTCCGCCTCCCAGGTTCATGCCATTCTCCTGCCTCAGCCTCTCCAAGTAGCTGGGACTACAGGCGCCCACCACCACGCCTGGCTAATTTTTTTGTATTTTTAGTAGAGACGGGGTTTCACCGTGGTCTCGATCTCCTGACCTCGTGATCCGCCCACCTCGGCCTCCCAAAGTGTTGGGATTACAAGCGTGAGCCACCATGCCTGGCCTGATCATCCGTTCTTGATGTTCCCTGAAAGGGGAACGATAAATATTAATTACCTACAGATTGTGTGGGCTCCAGGTTTTCAGCATTGTGCCTGCACTGAATAAAAGCATGCAGCTCCAGCTTCTCGAGGCTACACTCTGGCCACTTGAGCCAGACAGTCCCCTAGCTGCTCTTACACCGCATACCTGTATATGAGTACTCATTTCATCCATTGGCCAGGGTCTGCAGGACAGACCCAGAAGTTTTATTGTTGTTGTTGTTGTTGTTGTTTTTCTTGTAAATTTGTTCAAGTTCCTTGTGGATTCTGGATATTAGACCTTAGTCAGATGGATAGATTGCAAAAATTTTCTTCCATTCTGTAGGTTGCCTGTTCACTCTTATGATAGTTTCCTTTGCGTGCAGAGGCTCTTTAGTTTACCACTTGTCAATTTTGGCTTTTGTTGCCATTGCTTTTGGTGTTTTAGTCATGAAGTCTTTGCCCATGCTTATGTCCTGAATGGTATTACCTAGGTTTTTCTCTAGGGTTTTTATGGTTTTAGGTTTTATGTTTAAGTCTTCAAACCATCTTGAGTTAATTTTTTATAAGATGTAAGGAAGGGATCCAGTTTCTGTTTTCTGCATATGGCTAGGCAGTTTGTCCAACACCATTTATTAAATAGGGAATCTTTTTCCCATTGCTTTTTTTGTCAGGTTTGTTGAAGATCAGATGGTTGTAGATGTGTGGCATTATTTCTGAGGCCTCTGTTCTGTTCCATTGGTCTATATATCTGTTTTGGTATCAGTACCATGTTGTTTTGGCTACTGTAGCCTTATAGTATAGTTTGAAGTCAGGTAGCATGATGCCTCCAGCTTTGTTCTTTTTGCTTAGGATTTTCTTGGCTTTACAAGCTCTTCTTTGGTTCCATATGAAATTTAAAGTAGTTTTTTCTAGTTCTGTGAAGAAAGTCAATGGCAGCTTGATGGAAATAGCATTGAACCTATAAATTAATTTTGGCAGTATGGCCATTTTTGCAATATTGATTCTTACTATTCATGAGCATGGAACGTTTTTCCATCTGTTTGTGTAATCTCTTAATTCCCCGAGCAGTGGTTTGTAGCTCTCCTTGAAGAGGTCTTTCACATCCCTTTTAAGTTGTATTTCTAGGCATTTTATTCTCTTGGTAGCAGTTGTGAATGGGAGTTCATTCATGATTTGGCTCTCTCCTTGTCTATTATTGGTGTATAGGAATGCTTGTGATTTTTGCACATTGAATTTGTATCCTGAGACTTTGCTGAAGTTGCTTATCAGCATAAACAGTTTTGGGGATGAGACAATAGGGTTTTCTAAATATACAATCATGTCGTCTGTAAACAGAGACAATTTGACTTCCTCTCATCCTATTTCAATACCGTTTATTTCTTTCTCTTGCCTGATTGCCCTGGTGAGAACTTCCAATACTATGTTGAACAGGAGTGGTGAGAGAGGTCATCTTTGTCTTGCTCTGGTTTTTAAAGGGAATGCTTCCAGATTTTGCCCATTCGATATGATATTGGCTATGGGTTTGTCATAAATAGCTCTTATTATTTTGAAGTATTAAACTTTATATTTAAAGAGCTTCCAAATTCACACCTATAGGCCCTAAATAGTGACTTTAGTCAAAAGTACTTTGAATGAATAGCAAGGCATTGAACAGCTGGAAGTCTGTTGAGTGTGTGTGTGTCATTCACAGATAAATCTGATTTTCAGTCTTTCACTTCATTTGGAAAACAGAATTTAAAAATGAGGTAATTTGGTATCCAAGCTGATAAACAGATTCATCGTAAAACTTCATAGGTGAGTAGAGTTGGCAGTGGAAAATAATAATAAATTTCTAAGCCAAAATTTCATAAATATGTTTGGAAAGAGATAAGCAAAATGAAACAGAGCCAAATTATACTTAAGGAATAAAAATTACAGTTATTACTAATAATTAAAATCTAGTTAAATAAATTATTTTATAAATTGACATTTGTCTATTTCACAGAATTATGTTATAGCATATGTTTACTCAAAATAAATCAATAGAGTAACAAGAAATAATCAACACTATTTTTTAAATAATGCTGTATTTACAGAGAAATAAAAGTTGATGAGAACTGCACTAAGATATGCCTAAGCAATAAAAACTGTAGAATGTCATTACTGGCCAGGACAGCAAGCATCGGCCTAAAAGAAACCCTAGACAAGTCAGTGAGGCTGACCATACAAACACAGTCCAATTAAATAAAAGCACATGCCATTTGGTTCATGCTCCCTAGGGGTGTGATAGGGCCATTCCCACCATGTCCACTTGTCAAGTATTCTCTGGTGACATGTTCTGGAATAGGTAATGGAAAAAACACTGCTCTTTAACTCTTCCAAAATATGAACTCAAAATCTATATTCATCATTTCTTATTTGAAAACAAATAAGCAAAGTTCAGGAGAACATAGGATTAAATGAACCTTTTATACCCACACTGTATGCACAGTCATGCCTGTACACACACAGCACAAATATGTGCAAATTCCCTTGGCCCTCAGCTTCAAACCCTGCTTCACATGAGCTAACAACCAGGACTCCAAATAGAAGATCTGGCCACCTCTGAAATGCTTCCAAGAATGTCAGTAGAGAAGATAGTAGAACAGTAAGGTCAGTGATATGGAGTAGGGTCACCCACCCTTGGTTTTTCTCAACTCCTCCACAAGGCAGCGGGCTTCCTCTTGAACACGGTCTTCAATGCTCCTCTTCCCCATCCCAAAATTCCGCAGCGTCATGAGGGAGAAACGCCGGATCTCCTTCCATCTCTTTCCATTGCTGAAAACGATTCCTAACAGGAAGAGAAACAGAAACTAGGAGGGAGATCCCAGGCAAGAAAGAGGAAGCTGACACTGGGCAGCCATGTGGATGGGCCAAGCTCTGCCCAAGAAGTTCTGCTAGTCTGTTTTCCATCCTCCCCATCCCCAAGACCGATGCTGAAACAGGCACATGTACACCTACCAAATCCTCTGTTAGCTCTTTCAGCCAGTGGGAAATGGCCTCTTCCAGAAAATTCCTCTCCAAGATCAATCAGGGCTTCCTTCACCGCTTCATATCCATGCAGCACCACCACGCGTTTCAGGCCAAAATACAGAGTGAACACAGGGCCATAGACTTTTGAGAGCTAGAAAAGGAGATACAGTTAACAGCAAATGAAGTCACTGTTTCATCCATTTACTAAGCCTGACTTAGATTCAGATTTTCATTGTATTTGTATGCTTTTATTCAGTCACACAGGCTCAAATATTTCTGAATTGTATATATAAACATGATGATGATTATTATACTTGCCACTCAGATGGCCTATGATGTGCAAGGCAATGGTCAGACAATTGCTACACAGATTACAATTAATCCTTACACCAACATATTCAGCAGTCTATTTGCTCTATTTTAAACAAACTAACTGAGCTAAGAGAATGACAAATTCATTTTCAGTGTCCCACAGCTAATATACAAAAGACCCAAATTTGAAACTTTGTTTATTCAAACACTCATTCTTGAGAAATTTATCAGCACTCTTGTGTCTACCTTAAGACAAATACCAGAACTAAAAATTTCCTGGTCTAACAGCCTTTTATGATTAGCATGTACCATAGCATTTATAGTAATAAGACCTCTCTATGGACTCCACCTAGAACTCCCAAAAGCCCATGTAGAGGTCCCCATTGCTGGGTCAATAGTCCCCACAGCAGTAATCCTAAAATTAGGTGGCTATGGGATTATAAGAATCACCTTAATCCTTAACCCCCTCACAGAGTTTATAGTTTATTCCTCCCTCAGGCTATCCCTATGAGGAATAATCATAACAAGCTCAATTTGTCTGTGCCAAACTGATCTAAAATCACTCATTACTTACTTCTCCATAAGCCACATGTCACTTATTATCATGGCTCTTCTCATTAAAACCCCCTGAAGTTTTACAGGTGCAACTGCCCTAATAATTACCCATGGACTAACCTCATCCCTATTATTCTGCCTTGCAAATTCAAACTACAAACAAGGATACAGCCAAACTGAGAGGTGAAGCTGTCTGGGCTTCTGGGTCGGGTGGGGACTTGGAGAACTTTTCTCTCTAGCTAAAGGTTTGTAAACATGCCAATTAGTGCTCTGTGACTAGCTAAAGGTTTGTAAATGCACCAATCAGCACTCTGTAAAAATGCACCAATCAGCGCTCTGTGTCTAGCTAAAGGTTTGTAAACACACCAATCAGCACTCTGTAAAAATGGATCAATCAGCGCTCTGTAAAATGGAACAATCAGCATTCTGTAAAATGGACAAATCAGCAGGACATGGGTGGGGCAAATAAGGGAATAAAAGCTGGCCACCCAAGCCAGCAGCGGCAACCTTCTTGGGTCCCCTTCCACACTATGGAAGCCTTGTTCTTTCACTCTTCACAATAAATCTTGCTGCTGCTCACTCTTTGTGTCTTCACTACCTTTATGAGCTGTAACACTCTCTGTGAAGGTCTGTAGCTTCACTCCTGAAGCCAGTGAGACCACGAACCCACCAGGAGGAGCGAACAACTCCAGACGTGCCACCTTTAAGAGCTGTAACACTCAATGCAAAGGTCTGCAGGTTCACTCCTGAAGGCAGCAAGACCACAAATCCACCAGGAGGAATGAACAACTCTGGACGTGACACCTTTAAGAGCTTTAACACTCACTGCAAAGGTCTGCAGGTTCACTCCTGAAGGCAGCAAGACCACAAACCCACCAGGAGGAATGAACAACTCTGGACGTGCCACCTTTAAGAGCAGTAACCCTCACTGAGAAGGTCTGTGACTTCACTCCTGAAGTCAGCAAGACCATGAACCCACCAGGAGGAATGAACAACTCTGGATGCACCACCTTTAAGAGCTGTAACATTCAATGCGAAGGTCTGCAGCTTCACTCCTGAAGTCAGCAAGACCATGAACCCACCAGAAGGAAGAAACTCTGGACACATCTGAACATCTGGAGAAACAAATTCCGGACACATCATCTTTAAGAACTGTAACACTCACCACGAGGGTCCGCAGCTTCATTCTTGAAGTCAGTGAGACCAAGAACCCACCAGAAGGAACCAATTCCAGACACATTTTGGTGACAATGAAGGGACTTTTGCCCATCGCCAAGCAGTGAGTACCATTGGATCCCTTTCTCTTGCTATTCTGTCCTATTTTTCCTTAGAATTCGGGGGCTAAATACCGGGCACCTGTCAGCCAGTTAAAAGTGACCAGTGTGGCCACCAGACTAAAGACATAGGTGTCAGGCTTTCTGGGAAAGGGCTCTCTAACAATCCCTGGCTCTTTGGAGTTGGGAGCGTTGGTTTGCCTGGAACCAGCTTCCACTTTTCTTGTATTTCTGGGCTGAGCCAAGGGTCAACAGAGAGGAAAGCCATTCAGCTCCGGGGTCCCGACAACAAGTTGGTTGGCCCTGTGGCCATGACCAGAACTCTCAAAGTCATGTCACCCAAGCAAGACTTGCCCATCTATCCTATCTATCCTGACCCTTGCCTCCTGGGTCCTAATGCCTGCCAGACAAACTTCCTCTTGCCTCTCTTCTCCAAGGCTAGTCCCACTTCTAAAAACCACTGCCTGTCTCTGGTGCTTTTCTAGTTTCTCCCAAATGAATGATTTCTAGTATAAACTCCAGGACTCTGTTACCTTCTTTAGGTACCCAGGCTCACCAATCAGAAAGACATAATTTTTGCCCAAAGCCCCATTTTAGGGAGTACTATCTGGAATTTTAGAATCCCTCCTCAGACAAGCAGGCCTAACAAAAACTATTCCTGAAGCTAGGATATGGGGAGCCTCAGAAATTCTATCCTTCCTATTCATATAAATGAGGACAAAAGGCACCACTCTTCCAACTCTGGAGATCCCTTCCCTCCCTCAGGGTATGACCCTCCACTTCATTTTTGGGGCATAACATCTTTATAGGACACAGGTAAAGTCCCAATACTAACAGGAGAACACTTAGGACTCTAACAGGCTTTCAAGAATGCGTTGGTAAGGGCCACTAAATCTGATTTTTCTCAGTCCTCTTTGTGGTCTAGGAGGACAGGCAAGGGTACAGGTTTTCAAGAATGCATTGGTAAGGGCCACTAAATCTGACCTTCCTCAGTCCTCTTTGTGGTCTAAGAGGAAAACTAGTGTTTCTGCTGCTGTGTCAGTGAGCACAACTATTCCGATCAGCAAGGTCCAGGGACCATTTTGGGTTCTTGGGCAAGAAGTGTTTCTGCTGCTGCGTCAGTGAGTACAACTATTCTGATCAGCAGGGTCCAGGGACTGTTGCAGGTTCCTGGGCAGGAGAGAAACAAACAAACCAAAACCATGGAGAGTTTTGTCTTTCAGATAGAAGACAATCAGGCATCAACAGGCTCACCCTTGAAATGTATCCTAAGCCATTGGGACCAATTTGACTCACAAAACCTGAAAAAGAGGTGGCTTATTTTTTTCTGCACTATGGCCTGGCCCCACTATTCTCTCTCTGTTGGGGAAAAATGGCCACCTGAGGGAAGTATAAATTACAAAGCTATCCTGCAGCTTGGCCTTTTCTGTAAGAGGAAAGGCAAATGGAGTGAAATACCCTATGTCCAAGCTTTCTTTTCATTGAAGGAGAATACACAACTATGCAAAGCTTGCAATTTACATCCCACAGGAGGACCTTTCAGCTTACCCCCATATCCTAGCCTCCCTATAGTTCCACTTCCTATTAATGATAAGCCTCCTCTAATCTCCCCTTCCCAGAAAGAAATAAGCAAAGAAATCTCCAAAGGTCTACAAAAACCCCCGGGCTATCGGTTATGTCCCCTTCAAGCTGTAGGGGAAGGGGAATTTGGCCCAACCTGGGTACATGGCCCCTTTTCCCTCTCTGATTTAAAGCAGATCAAGGCAGACCTGGGGAAGTTTTCAGATGATCCTGATAGGTACATAGATATCCTACAGTGTCTAGGACAAACCTTCGATCTCACTTGGAGAGATGTCATGCTATTGTTAGATCAAACCCTGGCGTTTAATGAAAAGAATGTGGCTTTAGCTGCAACCTGAGAGTTTGGAGATACCTAGTATCTTAGTCAAGTAAATGATAGAATGACAGCTAAAGAAAGGGACAAATTCCCTACTGGTCAGCAACCCAACCCCGGTAGGGATCCCCACTGGGACCTTGGCTCAGATCATGGGGACTGGAGTGATAAACATCTGTTGACCTGTGTTCTAGAAGGACTAAGGAGAATTAGGAAAAAGCCCATGAATTATTCAATGATGTCCACTATAACTCAAGGAAAGGAAGAAAATCCTTCTGCCTTCCTCAAGTGGCTACAGGAGGCCTTAAGAAAATATACTCCCCTGTCACCCAACTCACTAGAGGGTCAACTGATCTTAAAAGATAAGTTTATTACCCAATCAGCTGCAGATATCAGGAGAAAGCTCCAAAAGTGAGCCCTGGGCCCTGAACAAAATCTGGAGACAATATTAAACCTGGCAACCTCGGTGTTCTGTAACAGGTACCAAGAGGAACAGGCCCAAAAGGAAAAGTGAGATCAGAGAAAGGCTGCAGCCTTAGTCATGGCTCTCAGACAAACAAAGCTTGGTGGTTCAGAGAGGACAGAAAATGGAGCAGGGCAATCACCTGGTAGGGCTTGTTATCAGTGTGGTTTACAAGGACACTTTTAAAAGATTGTCCAATGAGAAACAAGCCGCCCCCCTCGCCCATGTCTGCTATGCCAAGGCAATCACTGGAAGGCACACTGCCCCAGAGTGCAATGGTTCTCTGGGCCAGAAGCCCCCAACCAGATGATCCAACAACAGGACTCAGGGTGCCCAGGGCAAGCGCCAGCTCATGTCATCACCCTCACTGAGCCCTGGGTATGTTTAACCATTGAGGGCCAGGAAATTGGCTTCCTCCTGGACACTGGTGTGGCCTTCTCAGTGTTAATCTCCTGTCCTGGATGACTGTCCTCAAGGTCCATTACCATCTGAGGAAACCTGGAACAGCCTGCAACCAGGTATTTCTCCCACCTCCTCAGTTGTAATTGGGAGACTTTGCTCTTTTCACATGCCTTTCTTGTTATGCCTGAAAGTCCCACACCCTTATTAGGGAGGGATATATTAATGAAAGCTGGAGCTATTATCTACATGAATATGGGAAACAAGTTACCCATTTATTGTCCCCTACTTGAGGGAATTAACCCTGAAGTCTGGGCACTGGAAGGACAATTTGGAAGGGCAAAAAATGCCTACCCAGTCCAAAGCAGGCTAAAAGACCCCGCCACTTTTCCTTATCAAAGGCAATATCCCTTAAGGCCTGAAGCTAATGAAGGATTACAGGATATTGTTAAACATTTAAAAGCTCAAGGCTCAGCAAGGAAAGGCAGCAGTCCCTGCAACAACCCAATTCTAGGAGTACGAAAACCAAACGGCCAGTGGAGACTAGTGCAAGATCTTATAGTCATCAATGAGGTAATTCCTCTATATCCAGTTGTACCCAACCCCTATACCCTGCTCTGTCAAATACCAGAGGTAGCAGAATGGTTCACTGTTCTGGACCTCAAGGATGCCTTCTTCTGTATTCCCCTGCACTCTGACTCCCAGTTTCTCTTTGCCTTTGAGGATCCCTCAGACCACATGTCCCAACTTACGTGGATGGTCTTGCCCCAAGGGCTTAGGGATAGCCCTCATCTGTTTGGTCAGGCACTGGCCCAAGATCTAGGCCAGTTCTCAAGTCCAAGCACTCTGTTCCTTCAGTACGTGGATGATTTACTTTTGGCTATCAGTTCGGAAGCCTCATGCCAGCAGGCTACTCTAGATCTCTTGAACTTTCTAGCTAATCAAGGGTACAAGGCGTCTAGGTCAAAGGCCCAGCTTTGCCTACAGCAGGTCAAATATCTAGGCCTAATCTTAGCCAGAGGGACCAGGGCCCTCAGCAAGGAATGAATACAGCCTATACTGGCTTATCCTCACCCTAAGACATTAAAACCGTTGTGGGCATTCCTTGGAATCACCGACTTTTGCCGACTATGGATCCCCAGATACAGCGAGATAGCCAGGCCCCTCTATACTCTAATCAAGGAGACACAGAGGGCAAATACTCATCTAGTAGAATGGGAACCAGGGGCAGAAACAGCCTTCAAAACCTTAAAGCAGGCCCTAGTACAAGCTCCAGCTTTAAGCCTTCCCACAGGACAAAACTCTTTATTTGTCACAGAGAGAGCAGGGATACCTCTTGGAGTCCTTACTCAGACTCGTGAGACAACCCCACAACCAGTGGTATACCTAAGCAAGGAAATTGATGTTGTGGCAAAAGGCTGGCCTCACTGTTTATGGGCAGTTGTGGCAGTGGCTGTCTTAGTGTCAGAGGCTATCAAAATAATACAAGGAAAAATTCTCACTGTCTGGACTACTCATGATGTAAATGGCATACTAGGTGCCAAAGGAAGTTTATGGCTATCAGACAACTGCCTACTTAGATATCAGGTGCTACTCCTTGAGGAACTGGTGCTTCAAATACATACATGCATAGCCACCAACCCTGCCACTTTTCTCCCAGAGGATGGGGAACCAATGTAGCATGACTGCCAATAAATTACAGTCCAGATTTATGCCACCTGAAATGAGCTCTTAGAAGTCCCCTTAGCTAATCCTGACCTTAACCTATATACCAATGGAAGTTCATTTGTGGAGAATGGGATATGAAGGGCAGGTTATGCCATAGTTAGTGATGTAACCATACTTGAAAGTAAGCCTCTTCCCACAGGGACCAGCGCCCACTTAGCAGAACTGCTGGCACTTACCCGAGCCTTAGAACTGGGAAAGGGAGAAAGAATAAATGTGTATACAAATAGTAAGTATGCTTATCTAATCCTACATGCCCATGCTGCAATATGGAAAGAAAGGGAGTTCCTAACCTCTGGGGGAACCCCCATTAAATACCACAAGGAAATTATGGAGTTATTGCGCTCAGTGCAAAAACCCAAGGCGGTGGCAGTCTTACACTGCCAAAGCCATCAGAAAGGTGAAGGACAAAAGGCAGAATGAAACCATCAGGCAGATGCTGAGGCCAAAATTGCTGCCAGGCGGAACCTCCCATTAGAAATACCTATGGAAGGACCCTTGGTATGGAACAAACCCTTCCAAGAGATTAAGCCTCAGTATTCCCTGACTGAAACAGAATGGGGACTTTCACAGGGGCATAGTTTTCTCTCCCCTCAGCGTGGTTAATGACAGAAGAAGGAAAGGTACTTATACCTGAAGCCAGCCAGTGGAAAATACTTAAAGCACTCCTCCAAACTTTTCATATGGGTATGAAAACACTAATCAAATGGCCAAATCCCTATTTACAGGGCCAAATCTCCTCTGGACAATCCGACAGGTAGTCAAAGCCTGTGAGGTGTGCCAAAGGAATAATCCCTTGGTCCATTGTAAGGCCACTTTGGGGGAACAAAGAATAGGTCACTATCCTGGAGAGGAGTGGCAGTTAGACTTCACCCATATGCCTAAGTCAAAGGATTTCAATACTTGTTGTTCTGTGTTGATACCTTTATAAATTGGATAGAAGCTTTCCCATGCAAGATAGAGAAGGCTCAGAAAGTGAGTAAAGTCCTGATTCATGAAATAATTCTTAGATTTGGGCTTCCCCAAAGCTTACAGAGTGACAATGGTCTGGCTTTTAAAGCCATGATAACTTAGGGAATTTCCAGGGTGCTAGGGATACAATATCACCTTCATTGCACCTGAAGGCCACAATCCTCAGGGAAGGTCAAGAAGGCAAATGAAACACTCAAGAGGCACTTAAGGAAACTAACACAAGAATCTCATCTCCCATGGCCTACTCTTTTGTCCATGGCCTTGTTGAGAATCCAAAATTCTCCTCACAAAATGGGGCTCAGTCCAGATGAAATGCTGTATGGATGGCCTTTTTTCACAAATGACTTCCTACTTGATCAGGAAATGGCCAACTTGGTCAAAGATATAACTTCTTTGGCAAAATATCAATGAAACCTTAAAAACCTACCTGAAGGATGTCACAGAGAAAAGGGAACAGAGTTGTTTCAACCAGGAGATCTAGTGTTGATCAAATATCTCACCTCTACCTCCCTATCTATGGCCTCTTTGTGGGAAGGACCATACTCAGTAATCCTCTCTAACCCCACTGCAGTTAAGGTGCAGGAGTGGAATCTTGGATTCACCACACCTGAGTTAATTTTGAACATCCCCTGAGGAATCTGCAGGACCATCAACTCAGCAGTCCCAAGATCAGCCAGACCAGCCTTGATACACCTGCGAACTGTTGGAGGACTTGCATCTCTTATTTTGGAAGGAAACATCCCAGACTAAAAAGGCTCCTACCACTGATCCTGAAGAAAAGCCCCTTCCTCCTTAAAAAAGATAAGTGAAAACCTACATAATCTTTAACCTTAACACCTCTTCTTGCCCCTTTAATGGAACCCTTTTACTATTTCTTCATATTATTAAGCAGCATACTAACCATACTCTTTGCAATAGGACTATATACTGTAGCTCCTGCTGGGATGAAAATCCTAATCACATCAACCTTCTTTCTATCTTCCTTCCTTCTGACAGCAATTTACTCCTACCTTTAACTTGGCCTGGATAAAATGATCTCATCTTCCAGAGCACCATCTTTACCTTCCTATTTACTCTTTGCCTATCTATCCCTCTTGCTTCCTTGGATACCTCATACAATCACCCCTCCCTTTCCACTAGCTCCTAATTATCTCTACAAGAATCTCAAATTAACCCACTCTTTGTTAAACCAGTCCAATCCTTCCCTGGCAAATGATTGTTCGCTTTGTATCTCTCTATCAACCTCTGCTTACGTTGCCACCCCCATTCCCACAAAAAAACTGGGTCTTTACCAACTTAACCTACCACCCTCATTATGAAGGAAAAGACCCTTTCCAACTTTTAAATATGCAATCATTAGCTGACTTCTCCATCTCTGATAGGACCAAGAATACCCTAACAGGACGTGCAATCCAACTTTAACGTTATTACATTTCCACCTCACCTATTACACAAGCAATGAAAAGCCCATACACAGCCCTGTAACTACAAATACCATCTTAACTTTCCAAGCCCCTGTATGCATCCAATGCAACCTGTTATCAGGCCTGCCCCTGGGGCACCTACTACCCCATCAGTATAATTACACCCTACAACTTCAAGCCCCAACTGATCATAGTAACTTCCAAGTCACTCAAGCAGCTCTATTCAGATGGACTGTCCACTTCTCAGGGCCCCAAAAAATCATCACCTCCTCCCTGCTTAACAAACAGTCCAGGTTTTGTAATGGCAAACACTCCCTGCATGACCATTCACCCCTGGACCCCCTGCAGCAGTTGCCCCACCACTAGTAAATGTCTTCTCATCCCCTTTCAATCACTCTCTTGAGTGGTTCCTAGTAGACACAAAACGGTTTTTTCTTCAGTGGGAAAATAGAACACAGGGAGCCACTCAGTTTGCTCCCAACACCCCTTTCCAGCCACTCACCAGAGCTACCTTGGCAAGTACTCTAGGAGTATGGGAAAATGAAAACAACAAACACACACCTTTTTAACATACGCAACCAGTTGTGTCTACCCAGCCAAGGTATATTCTTATGTGGAATGTCGACCTATATCTGCCTTCCCACTAACTGGACTGGCACCTGCACCTTAGTCTTCCTAAGTCCCAACATAAACATTGCCCCAGGAAATCAGACCGTAACATTACCCCTCAAAACTCAACTCCATCAGTGCAAAGCCATACAACTAATATCCCTACTTATAGGGTTAGGAATGGCTACTGCTATAGGAACCGGAATAGCCAGTTTGTCTTCTTCATTATCCTACTACCACATACTCTCAAAGAATTTCTCAGTTTACAAGAAATAACAAAATCTATCCTTACTCTACAATCTCAAATAGACTCTTTGGCAACAGTTAATCTCCAAAACCACTGAGGACTAGACCTCCTCACTGCTGAGAAAGGAGGACTCTGCACCTTCTTAGGGGAAGAGTGTTATTTTTACACTAACCAATCAGGAATAGTATGAGATGCTGTCCAGCATTTACAGGAAATGGCTTCTGAAATCAGACAATGCCTTTCAAACTCTTATACCAACCTCTGAAGTTAGGCAACATGGCTTCTCCCCTTTCTAGGTCCCATGGCAGCCATCTTGCTATTACTCGCCTTTGGGCCCTGTATTTTTAACCTCCTTGTCAAATTTGTTTCCTCTAGGATCAAAGCCATCAAGCTACAGATGGTCTTACAAATGGAACCCCAAATGAGCTCAACTAACAACTCCTACTGAGGACACCTGGACTGACCCACTGGCCCTTTCACTGGCCTAAAGAGTTCCCCTCTGGAGGACACTACAACTGCAGGGCCCCTTCTTTGCTCCTCTCCAGCAGGAAGTAGATAGAGTGGTCATCACCCAATTCCCAACAGCAGCTGGGGTGTCCTGTTTAGAGGGGGGATTGAGACATGAAGCTGGCTGGGCTTCTGGGTCAGGTAGGGACTTGGAGAACTTTTCTGTTTAGCTAAAGGATTGTAAACACACCAATCAGTGCTCTGTGTCTAGCTAAAGGTTTGTAAATGCACCAATCAGTACTCTGTAAAAACAGACCAATCAGCACTCTGTAAAATGGACAAATCAGCACTCTGTAAAATAGACCAGTAAGCAGGACATGGGCGGGGCCAAATAAGGGAATAAAAGCTGCCCACCTGAGCCAGCAGCGGCAACCTGCTCAGGTCCCCTTCCATGCTGTGGAAGCTTTGTTCTTTCGCTCTTCGCAATAAATCTTGCTGCTGCTCACTCTTTGGGTCCACACTACTTTTATGAGCTATAACACTCACTGCAAAGGTCTGCAACTTCACTCCTGAAGCCAGCAAGACCACAAACCCACCAGGAGGAATGAACAACTCCAGACACACCACCTTTAAGAGCTATAACACTCATTGTGAAGGTCTGCGGCTTCACTTCTGAAGTCAGCAAGACCATGAACCCACCAGAAGGAAGAAACTCTGGACACATCTGAACATCTGAAGGAACAAACTCTGGGCACAACATCTTTAAGAACTGTAGCACTCACCACGAGGGTCCGTGGCTTCATTCTTGAAGACAGCGAGACGAAGTACCCACTGGAAGGAACCAATTCCAGACACAAAAGCATACTAATAACACGGGGCCTTCAAACACTGCTCTCCCTGAAAGTGATGACTCTTAACTATCCTCACCAACTTTGCCCTGCCCCCTACCATCAATCTAGTAGGAGTAGTCTTCATAACTACAGCCTCATTCTCTTGATCTAATCATACCATCATGCTTATAAGGCTTAATATACTAATCGCAGCCCTTTACTCTCTGTATATGCTAATTATTACACAACGAGGTGTATTCACATATCATATTAACACTATCAAAACATCTTTTACTCGAGAAAAAACCCTAATACTTATACATCTTCTAACCCTCTTTCTACTATTACTAAACCCTAAGGTCATTTTGGGGTTTATATATTGTAGCTACAGTTTAATTAAAACATTAGTTTGTGGATCTAACAATTGAAGTCTATAACTTCTTATCTACCACTTATCTGCTTTTGCTAGTCCTAAACCCACAGCTATTTCCTTTACAACAGGCATAAATTATTTCTTCAGAGAAGTTCAATTTTCACGGCTATTCTGAATAAAACACATGGCTAATATAGCAGAGGACTTATTTAATAAAATCTCTAATAACAAACACGTCCCTTACCATTTACCTTCAGCCAAAAATTATAGCAAATGGCTATGAAATAAAGAAGGAACACAACATTTCAAACTATTGACAGTTTCTTATTCTGAATTTAACATGCAAAGACCTAAATCTTTCTCTACTCACAAAAGATATTATTTCATTCCACTATTTCTGACACTGACAGACTGGAAAAGGCAACAAAGCCTTTCAAAGTATTTTACTTTACAATGATCTCTTGTAACACTGTACCTCTAGGGATATACTTTATTCAAAAAATACAGGTGAATTTACTTACCTTCTGCAAGCCACTGAAGGACCATACTTACATTGGTTAAGGATTTGCTGACGTCCTTAATATCTATCTGTAGGATATTTCCAATCACTGGGAGAGGAGTGGGGCCAGGAGGGAGTTTTCCTCTCCCAGACCTCTGTCTGCATAGTGAAAGGAGAAGCAAACATGAGAGACAGAGCACAAGGACCACAAAAGGATCCATCGAAGCCTTCTCTTCTTGTTAAGACAACCGTGAGCTTGCACTCCAAGCCTTTTATAACACTCCATGCTAATTCAGTGTGTGCCTCTTTGATGGATAAAGTGACCAATCACCTAGGCCCACTATATGCTCCTTCTGAAAGGACTTTGACACACTGATAGAGATAAAAATAAAATGTCCTTTGGTCTTGTTCTCCTTCGTTCCAGTGCCCACTCTGTACATTCTGGTTTCATTGTACTTGGCTGAAGCCTAGGTATTGGTAATAATAAAAAAAATGTTAACCCAAGTGGTTCCAATGCACCATCATAATTGAGAGCACTGAAGTAAACAATCTGATGCAAAAACAATTACTCAAAATTCTGAATTCTTAGATTAATAACCAGTTGGGGATTTATGAGTTTGACGGAAATGGATGTATTCTATGCCTTATATATTTAAAAAGTATGTCAATGCTATATCAAAGATTAGGAGACTTTGTCCTTTATAATGAAATCCTTTATTTAATATAGCCTACTAAAAATGCAGCAGCCTAAACATGAAATAGCTAACATAACTCATATATCTTCAATAACCAAACATATATCAAGTAAATTAGCTTAGCAGATATAAACACCTTTACCATTTGACCCCCCAAAAAAACACGTGAAGGCAGGAATTGTTATTTTTTATTTTTCAAATGGGAAAAGGGAGACCCTGGGAGAACAGGGAGCCTGTTGGTGCCACACAGCTCATAGCTGGCAGAACTGGGATTTGAGCTGAGGTCTTCTGATGCCCATCATGGTGCATTATCTCTTACATCAGAGATGCCTTGAGAACAGAAGTCTCAAATTTGAAAAAAAATTGTTTGCTAAAACTTTGTTTTTAGCTGATCTCAGAGAATTTGGTGCTAAGGGCTTGAGAACCTAAGGCTTCTTGACCTCCTGGTCACCTCCAGACATGGCTGCTTTCTGTTGATTTTGGTCTCTCATTTTCAAAAAAAATGTAATAATGCAAAGCAAGCATAGGAAATTATGGGCAGAACAAGAGTTGTGAATCTAATAGAGGATGGGAGGTAGGGAAATCACTAAATGGACCCACAGCACAAAACCACCACAATGTATAGACCTTAACAGGAGCTGACATTTGAGTTGAGGGTCTAAATACAACCAGAAAGATACACATTACTAGATCACTAACGACAATACTTATCCAAAGCCATTTTCTTTAAATATATCATCATATTTGTTCTAAATTTCCTAGTGAGGTTATTTCCAGTTCTCTTATTAAGAAAAATTAAGTTATGTTAAGACACAATTGAACAGTGTTTCACTGGTCATTTTTAACAGGGATCCTAACCCCATTTAGAGAGAATTCTCACACCTCATAACCCTTTGGAATCTCTCAATTGCCTTTGCTTACAATAAAATTGACCCATCTCAGGAATGAGGAGGCTGAGCCTTGAAGATTCAGTACCGTAGCCAAGAACATGGTGTCAGCTGGTGCTAGAGCTGAGACTAGAATTCATAAGCCCTGCATCTTGAAGGTTTCATTTCAAACAAAACATTCAGTTCAATTGAGTCCACAGATATTTACTGATTGTGTACAATGGCTCAGTATTTTGTGATTCAGTCTAGTAAATGATTTTCAAAATAAACATTAATTTCATTAATAATTACAGCCCAAGTTGACTAGATTGGGGGTCAGAAGAGTTTGGTTTGATAACCTTTAGTACTTGGGTGAGTCCAAGGCCTTGGAGAACCCTTTATACAGGGCAAAGAAAAGCAATAACTTGGTCCCTGACTCACGTAACTCTAAACTCTAACAGAAATATACTACCTTATTTTGGGTAAAATAAGCTCGGTTGCTCTCTTTAGAATAATCATTTCATTCCTTGAGCGCTAGGTGTTCCAGCTCTGCTCCTCCTCTCTTCTGCTAAGTTGAGGCACCTCCCTAGATCTTTCAGTTTATACAATGAAAGAATTATAGATAATTTGAAGACAAAAGGGATCTCCGAGATCAATTATTCTAAACAGGAATTGATTTGTTTTTTTAAAAAATGAGCAATTGTTGACTCAGTGAGACAAAGTATCACAATGCCTCAGTATAAGACTTAGAATCACAGTTTTTCAACTCCCAGTTCAGTGACATATCACATCCCATCTCATAGAATTCTCATCTCAGTCCAAATGATCAGGGGAGTATCAACATTAAGCCCTCCACAGTCACTGGGTAATACAAACCTCAGCTTGACTAGAATGGTGGGTTAGAGTAGGCTTTAGAAAAATGTATTTCTTAACAGCAGTTTGGGGTTTCCAGCAACACTAAGTGGAAAGTACATAATTACCACATGCCTCTTTCCCTGCACTCACACACAGCCTCTCTCACAATCAAGAACTCTCATAGGTTACAATCAACGAACCAACACTGACACATCATCAACCAAAGCTCATAGTTTCTGTGGGGTTCATTCTTTGTGTTGTACATTCTATGGGATTTGACTAATGCATAATGACATGTATCCACCATTGTAGTATCATATAATATAGCTTTACTGCCCTTAAAACCCTCTGTGCTCTACCTGTTCACCCTGTCTTCCTCACGAGCCCTAGCAACAAATAATCTTTGCAGTGTCGGCATAGTTTTGCCTTTTCCAGAATGTCATATGTTTGGAATTATACAGTATATAGCCTTTTAAGATTTAACTTACTAATATGTATAAAATTTCTCCATGTCTTTTCATGGCTTGATAGTTCATTTCTTTTAACACTAAATAACATTTATTTTATAGATTTACCATGTTGTCTATTCATTTATCTATTGAAGAACATCTTGGTGATTTCTAATTTTTGACAATGATGAATAAAACTGCTATAAACATCCATGTGCAGATTTCTGTGTGGAAATATATTTTCAATTCATTTGGCAAATGCCAAGGAGCACAACTGCTAGATAATATAGTAAACATATTTTAGCTTTATTAGACACTGCCCAACTGTCTCCTGAAGTGTCTGTACCATTTTGCATTTCCACCAGCAATGACTAATAGTTCTCCTTGCTGCACATCCTTGCCAGCATTTGGTTCTATCAGTATTTTGAATTTTAGCCATTGTATAAGTGTGTAATAGTATGTCATTGGGGTCTTAGCTTGCAGGTCCTTAATGACATTTAATGATTAGCACTTTTCGTATATTTATTTGGCATCTGTATGTCTTCTTGTGTGAGGTGTCTCTTCAGACCCATTGCCCATTTTTTTAATCAAGTTGTCTGATTTCTAATTTTTGAGTTTTAAAAATTTTGGATAGCCATCATTTATCAGATATATCTTTTGAAAAATGTTTATCCCAGTCTGTGTCTTGTCATCTCATTCCCTTGATAGTGTCTTTTGTGGAGTAGAAGTTTTAAATTTTAATAAAGTCCAGCTTAGTTATTCTTTTATTTCATGGATTGTGCCTTCATTGTAGTATTTTAAAAACCATTGCCAGATCAAGGTAATCTTTATTTTCTCCTGCCTTATATTACCAGAGTTTCATAGTTTTGCATTTAATATTTAGATCTATATTTTTAGTTAACTTGCATTAAAGATGTAAGGTCTATTTCCAGATTCATTTTTCTGTATGTGAATCTCCAGTTACTCCATTAGTCTTTGTGGAAAAGACTATTTTTCCCCATTGAGTTGCCTTTGCTTTTTTTTCAAAGATCAGTTGGCTGTATTTCTGATGATCTATTTCAGGCTCTTTACTCATTTGCATGAATCTATTTGACTGTTTTTTCACAATTGCACACTGTCTTGATTACTGCAGCTTCATAATAAGTCTTGAAGTTGAATCGGGTAAGGTTAATCATTTGATTTTGTTCTTCTTAACATTGGCTGTTCTGGGTTTTTTGGTCCCTCCATATAAACTTTACAATCATACTGTAAATATCCAAAGATAAAAAATAATAAAAATAGAGGCCCCCCATTCCAAGATGGCCAAATAGGAACAGCTCTGGTCTGCAGCTCTTAGGGTGATTGATGCAGAAGATGGGTGATTTTTGCATTTCCAACTGAAGTATCTTGTTCATCTCATTGGGATGAGTTGGACAGTGGGTGTGGCTCATGTAGGGCAAGCCAAAACAGGGTAGGGCATTGCCTCACCCAGAAAGTGAAAGGGGTTGGGGGATTTCCCTTTTCTAGACAAGGGAAGCCGTGAGATACTGTACTGGGAAAATCAGGACACTGCCACCCAAATACTGTGCTTCCCCAATGGTCTTAGCAAATGGCACATCAGGAGATTCTATACTGTGCCTGGCTCAGCAGGTCCCACACCCATGAAGCCTTGCTCACTGCTAGCACAGCAGTCCAAGTTCGAACTGCGAGGTGGCAGTTTGGCTGGGGGAGGGGCATCCGCCATTGCTGAGGCTTGAGTGAATAAACAATGCAGCCAGGAAGCTCAAGCTGAGTGCAGACCGCCACAGCTCAAACAGGTCTGCCAGCCTCTGTAGACTCCACCTCTGGGGGCAGGGCATTGCTAAACAAATGGCAGCAGAAACTTCTGCAGACTTAAACGTCCCTGTCTGACAGCTTTGAAGACAGGAGTGGGTCTCCCAGCACAGTGTTTGAGCTCTGAGAACAGACAGACTGCCTCCTCAAGTGGGTCCCAGACCCCCATGTAGCCTAGCTGGGAGACAGCACCTAGTAGGGGCTGACTGACACCTCATACAGCCAGGTGCCCCTCTGAGATGAAGCTTCCAGAGGAAGCATAAGACAGCAATACTTGCTGTTCTACAATATTTGCTGTTCTGCAGCCTCTGCTGGTGATACCCAGGAAAACAGGGACTGGAGTGGACCTCTAGCAAACTCCAACAGACCTGCAGCTGAGGCACCTGACTGTTAAAAGGAAAACTAACAAACAGAAAGAACATCCACACCAAAACCCCATCTGTAGGTCACCATCATCAAAGAACAAAGGTAGATGAAACCACAAAGATGGGGAAAAACCAGAGCAGAAAAGTTGAAAGTTCTAAAAACCAGATGGCCTCTTCTCCTCCAAAGGATCACAGCTCCTTGCCAGCAATGGAACAAAGCTGCATGGAGAATAACTTTGATGAATTGACAGAGGTAGGCTTCAGAAAGTTGGTAATAACAAACTTCTCCAAGCTAAAGGAGGATGTTTGACCCACGGTAAGGAACCTAAAAACCTTGAAAAAAGATTAGATGAATGGCTAACTAGAATAAACAGTGTTGAGAAGACCTTAAATGACCTGATGGAGCTGAAAATTATGGCATGAGAACTATACGATGCATGCACAAACAACAGTAGCTGATTCGATCAACTGGAAGAAAGGGTATTAGTAATTGAAGATGAAATGAATGAAATGAAGCAAGAAGAGAAGTTTAGGGAAAAAAGAGTAAAAAGAAATGAACAAAGCCTCCAAGAAATATGGGACTATGTGAAAAGACCAAATCTACATCTGACTGCTGTACCTGAAAGGGACGGGGAGAATGTAACCAACCTGGAAAACACTCTTCAGGATATTATCCAGGAGAACTTCCCAACCTAGCAAGGCAGGCCAACATTCAAATTCAGGAAATACAGAGAACACCACAAAAATACTCCTAAAGAAGAGCAACCACAAGACACATAAATGTCAGATTCACCAAGGTTGAAATGAAGGAAAAAATGTTAAGGGCAGCCAGAGAGAAAGGTCAGGTTACCCCAAATGGAAGTCCATCAGACTAACAGTGGATCTCTTGGCAGAAACTCTACAAGCCAAAAGAGAGTGGGGGCCAATATTCAACATTCTTAAAGGAAAGAATTTTCGGCCGGGCGCAGTGGCTCACGCTTGTAATCCCAGCACTTTGGGAGGCCGAGGTGGGCAGATCATGAGGTCAGGAGATCGAGACCACGATGAAACTCCGTCTCTACTAAAAATACAAAAAACAAAAATTAGCCGGGTGTGGTGGTGGGCGCCTGTAGTCCCATCTACTAGGAGAGGCTGAGGCAGGAGAATGGCGTGAATCCAGGAGGCGGAGCTTGCAGTGAGCCGAGATTGTGCCACTGCACTCCAGCCTGGGTGACAGAGCGAGACTCCATCTCAAAAAAAAAAAAAAAATTTTTCAACTCAGAATTTCATTACAGACAAGCAAATGTTGAGAGATTTTCTCACCACCAGGCCTGCCTTAAAAAGCTCCTGAAGGAAGCACTAAACATGGAAAGGAACAACTGGTACCAGCCACAAAAACATGCCAAATTGTAAACATCATTGATGTGAGGAAGAAGCTGCATCAACTAACAGGCAAAATAACCAGCTAACATCATAATGACAGGATCAAATTCACACATAACAATATTAAACTTAAATGTAAATGGGCTACAAGGGAATTTACAGATTCAATGCCATCCCCATCAAGCTACCAATGACCTTCTTCACAGAATTGGAAAAAACTACTTTAAAGTTCATATGGAACCAAAAAAGAGCCCGCATTGCCAAGTCAATCCTAAGCCAAAAGAACAAAGCTGGAGGCATCGTGCTACCTGACTTCAAACTATACTATAATGCTACAGTAACCAAAACAGCATGGTACTGGTACCAAAACAGAGATATAGACCAATGGAACAGAACAGAGGCCTCAGAAATAATGCCACATATCTACAACTATCTGATCTTTGACAAACCTGACAAAAACAAGCAATGGGGAAAGGATTCCCTATTTAATAAATGGTGCTGGGAAAACTGGCTAGCCGTATGTAGAAAGCTAAAACTGGATCCCTTCCTTACACCTTATACAAAAATTAATTCAAGATGGATTAAAGACTTACATGTTAGACCTAAAAACCATAAAAACCCTAGAAGAAAACCTAGGCAATACCATTCAGGAAATAGGCATGGGCAAGGACTTCATGTCTAAAACACCAAAAGCAATGGCAACAAAAGCCAAAATTGACAAATGGGATCTAATTAAACTAAAGAGCTTCTGCACAGCAAAAGAAACCACCATCAGAGTGAACAGGCAATCTACAGAATGAGAGAAAATTTTTGCAGCCTACTCATCTGACTAAGGGCTAATATCCAGAATCTACAATGAACTCAAACAAATTTACAAGAAAAAAACAAACAACCCCATCAAAAAGTGGGGAAAGGACATGAACAGACACTTCTCAAAAGAAGACACTTATGCAGCCAAAAAACACATGAAAAAATGCTCATCATCACTGGCCATCAGAGAAATGCAAATCAAAACCACAATGAGATACCATCTCACACCAGTTAGAATGGCCATCATTAAAAAGTCAGGAAACAACAGGTGCTGGAGAGGATGTGGAGAAATAGGAACACTTTTACACTGTTGGTGGGACTGCAAACTAGTTCAACCATTGTGGAAGTCGGTGTGGTGATTCCTCAGGATCTAGAACTAGAAATACCATTTGACCCAGCCATCCCATTATGGGTATATACCCAAAGGATTATAAATCATGCTGCTATAAAGACACATGCACACGTATGTTTATTGCGGCACTATTCACAATAGCAAAGACTTAGAACCAACCCAAATGTCCAACTATGATAGACTGAATTAAGAAAATGTGGCACATATACACCATGGAATACTATGCAGCCATAAAAAATGATGAGTTCATGTCCTTTGTAGGGACATGGATGAAGCTGGAAACCATCATTCTCAGCAAATTATCAGAAAGACAAAAAACCAAACACTGAATGTTCTCACTCATAGGTGGGAATTGAACAATGAGAACACATGGACACAGGAAGGGGAACATCACACACCGGGGACTGTTGTGGGGAGGGGGGAGGAGGGGAGGGATAGCATTAGGAGATATACCTAATGTTAAATGACGAGTTAATGGGTGCAGCACACCAACATGGCACATGTATACATATGTAACAAACCTGCACGTTGTGCACATGTACCCTAAAACTTAAAGTATAATAATAAAAAAATGTAAATGGGCTAAATGCCCCAATTAAAAGACACAGCCTTGCAAATTGGATAAACACAGAAGCACAAAATAAAGGGATGGAGGAATATCTACCAAGGAAATGGAAAGCAAAACAAAGCAGGTGTTGCGATGCTAGTCTCTGATAAAACAGACTTTAAACCAACGAAGATCAAAAGTGACAAAGAAGACCATTACATAATGGTAAAGGGATCAATTCAACAAGAAGAGCTAACTATCCTAAATATATATGCACCCAATACAGGAGCACCCAGATTCATAAAGCAAGTCCTTAGAGACCTACAAAAAGGCTTAGACTCCCACACAATAATAATGGGAGAGTTTAACACCCCACTGTCAATATTAGACAGATCAATGAGACAGAAGGTTAACAAGGATATCCAGGAATTGAACTCAGCTCTTCACCAAGTGAACCTAATAGACATCTACAGAACTGTCCACCCTAAATCAACAGAATATACATTCCTCTCAGCACCGTATCGCAGTTATTCCAAAATTACCACATAGTTGGAAGTAAAGCAATCCTCAGCAAATGTAAAAGAACAGAAATCACAACAAACTGTCTTTCAGACCACAGTGCAATCAAATTAGAACACAGGATTAAGAAACCCTAAAACTTAAAGTATAATAAAATAAAATAAAATAAACTCACTCAAAACTGCACAACTACATGAAAACTGAACAACCTGCTCCTGAATGACTACTGGGTAAATAACAAAATGAAGGCAGAAATAAAGGTGTTCTTTGAAACAAATGAGAACAAAGACAAGACATACCAGAATCTCTGGGACACATTTAAAGCAGTATGTAGAGGGAAATTTATTGCAATAAATGCCCACAAGGGAAAGCAGGAAAGATCTAAAATCGACACTCTAACATCACAATTAAAAGAAGGCTAATCAGAAACCCAAATAATGCAATCGTTTGCCTTTATCTACCTATGACATGAGCCCCACTCCCCACTTTGAGTTGTCCCATCTTTCCAGACCAAATGAATGCAAATCTCACATATATTGACTGATGTCTCATGTCTCCCTAAAATGTTTAAAACTAAGCTGCTCCCTGACCAATTTGACCACATGTTATCAGGATCTCCTGAAGTTGTGTCATGGGTGTGTCCTTAATCTTAGGAAAATAAGCTTCCTAAATTGACTGAGACTTGTCTCAGATATTTTGAGTTCACAAACTAAGGTAAGATATGATAAAGGTTAAAAAAATGTATCAACAAAATATCAATGTTAATAAGGAGATAAAAACCTGAAATTAAACCAAAAAGAAATTCTGGAGCTTAAAAGTATGATAACTGAGATTAAAAATTCACTAGATGGATTCGAAAGCAGATTTGAGCAGGCAGAAGAAAGAATCAGAGACCATGAAGATAGATAGGTCAGTGGAAATTATCAAGCCTAATGAACAGACTGAAAAAAAATTAAAGAAAATTAAATAGCGCCTAAGGGATCTGTGAGACCCCATCAAGCAGACCAAGACGTGCATTATGGAAATCCAAGGATGAAAACAGATAGACAGAATATTTGAAGAAACAATGGCTTAAAACAACCCAAATTTGATGATAGTCATGAAGATAAACATTAAGGAGGCTCAGGAAACTCCAATAAATATATCCTCAGAGACTCACATCAAGACACATTATAACTTAACTTTCAAAAGACAATGACAGAGATTCTGAAAGCAACTAGAGACAATTTTCACCACTATATCATTAAGCTTTTTCCAAAGCACTAGAAGGCAAAGAATAATATTTTTTTATTTTTCAAATGGGGAAAGGGAGATCTATCTAGTGTCACATATCTCATTATATGGCAGAACTCAGATTTGAATGGAGATCTTATGATTTGCATTGTGGTACATTATTGCTTATACCACGGCTGCCTCAAGAGCAATTTTAGCAAAACAAAACAAACTCCAAAGTCATTAGTTTCCATGAATGCATACTCTAGTAACTCTGCTCCTTCATCAAAAAAGTCATCACATCAAATAGAAGGTTATTTCACTCCAAGGAGACAAAGGTCATAGGTGTTCAAGAGAATGGAAAAAACATATGGTTCTCCTCTCTCCATTACTGCAGAAGTAAAACGTGCTCAGAATAACCAATGGAAGAGCCAATCTCAAAGAATTTAGTAGAGAACACTTGAGAAATTATGGCTTCTCCCACTTCTTAGTCACCTCCAGACATAGCTGTATCCGTAATTTTTTTGCCCTGTCATTGTCAGAAATAATAGAATAAAGTAATGCATACCAAGAAAGGAAGCTGATGGAACAGCAACAACAAGTGCTTCAGTGGTATATAGGAGGTAGGTATACTATTAAACAGACACACAGTACAGAATGACCACAATGTACAAAACTGAATGGAAAACTACATTTTTGGTTATGAGGATCACCAGGCATATCTTGAAGACATTGTGTGTTCAATTCCAGACCACCACAATAATGCAAATATTTCAATAGAGTAGGACACATGAATTTTTTGGTTTCCCAGTATGTATAAAAGTTATGTTTACACTATACTGTAGGTTAAGTATGCAATAGCATTACATCTAAAAAGTGTACATAACTTAATTTTAAAATACTTTATGGCTACAAAATGCTAATGATCATTAGAGTCTTCAGCAGGTCATAATCTTGTTGCTAGTGTAGGGTCTTACCTCAGTGTTGATGGCTGCTGACTAATCATGGTAGTGCTTGCTGAATTTTTGAGTGGCTGTAAAAATTTCTTAAAATGAGACAATGATGAAGCTTGCCACATTGACTCTTCCTTTCATGAAAGATTTTTCTATTACATGTGATGCTCTTTGATAACATTTCACCCACAATAAGACTTCTTCTGAAATTGGAATCAATCCTCTGAAATCCTGCTTCTTCCCCAACAAAATTTATATAATATTTTAAATCCTTTTTTTGTCATTTTAACAATGTTCAACAGTAGTAGATTCACTGTCAAGGAAACAATTTCATTGCTCATCTGTAAGAAGCAACTCCTCATCCAGTAGAGTTTGATCATAAGATTGCAGCAATTTAGTCATATTTTCAAGCTCTATTTCTAATTTTCTTGCTATTTCCACCACATCTGCATGCATTTACTTTTTTTTTTTTTTTTTGAGATGGAGTCTTGCTCTGTCGCTCAGGCTGGAGTGCAGTGGCGCGATCTCAGCTCACTGCAAGCTCCACCTCCCGGGTTCACGCCATTCTCCTGCCTCAGCCTCCTGAGCCGCTGGGACTACAGGCATCCACCATCACACCTGGATAATTTTTTGTAAATGTTTTTAGTAGAGACAGGGTTTCACCGTGTTAGTCAGGATGGTCTTGATCTCCTGACCTCGTGATCCGCCCGCCTCAGCCTCCCAAAGTGCTGGGATTACAGGTGTGAGCCACTACGCCTGGCCTGCATTTACTTTCTTTACTGAAGTCTTGAAACCTGCCTAGTCATCTATGAGGGTTGGAATCAATTTCTTCCAATTCATGTTAATACTGATAGTTTGAATCCTCCCATGAATTACAAATGTTCTTAATCTTTTTCAAAAGGTTTTTAATTTAGTTTGCACACATTAATTAGAGGAATGACTATCTCTAGCAGGTGTAGCCTTCTGAACTGTACATATCAAATAAGACTTACACATTGAAATTACTACTTGATTCATGACTGAAGAATAAATGTTGTGTTGTCAGTAACGAAAACAACTCCTGATACATCTCCATCAGAGATCATGGGTGCCATGATTAGCTGCATTGTCAAGGAGCAGTAATATTTTCAAAAGAATTTTTTTCTGAGTGGTAGATCTCAAAAGTGGTCTTAAGATATTCAGTAAATTATGATGCAAACAGATGTGCTGTCATCCAGACTTTATTGCTGTTTTTTCTTGAAAAAATTTTTGAAGTATTCCCTCAAATACGTTTTCCATGTTGTTTACTTTATCTTCTCTCACAGGAATGCCAATAATTCATAGGTTTGGTTGTTAGACATAATCACATATTTCACAAAGCCTTTCTTCATTTTTTAAAATTCTTTTTCTTTATTTCTATCTGACTGGGTTAGTTCAAAAGACTGGTCTTCAGATCCTGAAATTCTTTCTTCGGCTTGGTCTACTCTATTGATAAATTTTTCCATTGTATTCTGAAATTCTTTAAGTGAATTTTTCAATTCCAGAATTCTGATTGATTTTTTAAAGATGTGTATCTTTTTCTTCATTTCCCAGATGGCTTTAGTAGTTTTTTTGTGTTGATTTTCAATCTTGTCTTGAATTTCATTGATCTTCCTTGCAATCTATATTTTGAATTCTTTATATGTCATTTCTGAGTTCCCATTTTGCTTAGGGTTCATTTCTGGGGTGCTAGCATGATCTTTTGGTGCTTTACAACACTCAGATATTTCATGGTATCAGAATTATCATGATGGTTCCTTCTCATTTGGAGAGGCTGGCACTTTTAATTTTTGAAATTATTTTTCTGTGGACAGAATTTTTCTTTTCTTATTATTTTTTTCTTTTCCTTTATTCTTCCCTCCCTTCCTATGGGGTGTGACTCTAGAGTATATTGGGTAAGGTCTTTTGGCTTTTCTTCTACAGCCCTAAGCCCACTGTCAGCAGATTTTATATTAAACTGTCTGACTCAACTTACAAGCAAGTAGATGGCACTTACAGGTAAGAACCAGCTGTAGCACAAGCAGATGGGTATGTAGTGGATCTTTGTTTACTGTGAGATGTTCTCTGTTGTTTAAGGTGATAGGCTGGACATTGGAGTACCCAGTTCCCTGAGCTTCCTGTTCTGTGTGGATGCAGGGCCACAGCTGGGCAAAGCTGGCTTGCCCATAAATACCTCAGTGATGAGCACAGGCATGGGATTTGATGAGTATGGCTGAGAGGAGCTCCTGGTAAGATTCACTGATGTCTCTGTGAAGGGCAACTGGGCTGCACCAGCTCTGTGTCCAAGATAGGCAGAAACATAATGCTTCTCTCTCACACTCACACACAAAAATTGAAATAATATCAAGCATCTTCTCTGACTACAATGGAATAAAACTAGAAATTGGCCAGGTGCAGTGGCTCATGCCTGTAATCCCAGCACTTTGGGAGGCTGAGGTGAGCAGATCACCTGAGGTCGGGAATTTGTCACCAGTCTGACCAACATAGAGAAACTCTGTCTCTACTAAAAATACAAAAATTAGCCAGGCATGGTGGTGCATGCCTGTAATCCCAGCTACTCAGGAGGCTGAGGGAGGAAAATCACTTGAACTCAGGAGGCAGAGGTTGTGGTGAGCCGAGATTGTGCCACTGCACTCCAGCCTGGGCAACAAGAGCAAAACTCTATCTCAAAAAACAAAACAAAACAAAAACTAGAAATCAATAACAAGAAATTTTGGAAACTATGCAAATACATGGAAATTAAACAATACACTCCTGAATGACCAGTGGGTCAATGAAGAATTAAGAAGAAAATTGAAAAAATTCTTGAAAAAAATAATAATGGAAACATAACATACAAAAACCTATGGAATGCAGCAAGACAAGTACAAAGAGGGAGTTTACAGCTGTAACTGCTTGCATCACAAACAGGAAAAACTTCAGATAAGCAATCTAATGATGCATCTTAACAAATAAGTAAAGCAAGAGCAAACCAAACCCAACATTAGTAGAAAAAAAGAAATCACAAAGGTCAGAGCAGAAATAAAATTGAAATTTAAAAACAATACAAAAGATCAATGAAACAAGACATTTGTTTTTTGAAAAGTTAAACAAAATTAACAAAGCCTTTTTTCTGATTAAGAAAAAAGGAGAGAAAATACAAATAAATAAAATCAGAGATGAAAAAGGAGACATTACAACTGATACTTCAGAAATTCAAAGGATTATTAGTGGCTACTATGAGCAACTACATGCCAATAAATCAGAAAATCTAGAAGAAATTGACAATTTTCTAGACATATACAACCTACCAAGATTGAACCATGAAGAAATCCAAAACCTGAGCAGACTACTAACAAGTAACAAGATCAAAGCCTTAAGAAAAAAATCTCTCAGTTAAGAAAATCCAGGACCTAATGGCTTCACTGCTGAATTCTACCAAACATTTAAAGAAGAATAATACGAATCCTACTTAAACTATTCCAAAAAATAGAGGAGGAGGAAATACTTCCAAACTCATTCCACAAGGCCAGTATTACCCTGACACTAAAATCAGAACCAGACAAAAAAAAGAAAATTACAGGCTAACATCTCTGATAAATATTGATGCAAATATCCTCAACAAAATATTAGCAAACCAAAATTAACAATACATTAGAAAGATCATGTATCATGACTAAGTGGGATTTACCACTGGGATGCAAGGATGGTTTAATATACACAAATTAGTCAATGTGACATACCAATAGAATGAAGGATAAGAACAATATGATTATTTTAGTTGATGCTGAAAAAGCATTTGATACAACTCGATATCACTGCATGATAAAAGCCCTCAAAAAACTGGGGATAGAAGAAACATGACTCAACGTAATAAAAGCCATATATGATAGACCCACTGTTAGTATCATACTGAATGGGGAAAACTGAAAGCCTTTCCTCTATGACCTGGAAGATGACAAAGATGCCCACTGTCACCACTGTTATTCAACATAGTATTGGAAGTCCTAGCTGGAGCAATCAGAAAACAGAAAGATATAAATGGCATCCAAATTGGAAAGGAAGAAGTCAATTTACTCTTGTTTGCAGAAGATATAATCTTATATTTGGAAAAGTCTAAAAACTTCCCAAGAAAACTATTAGAACTGACAAATTCAGTAAAGTTGCAGGATACAAAATCAACACACAAAAATCAGTAGCATTTCTATATGCCAACGATGAGCAATCTGAAAAAGAAATAGAGGCAGTAATTCCATTACAATAGCTACACGCAAAATAAAATATCTAGGAATAATTTAACCAAAGATCTCTACAATAAAAACTATATAACATTGATAAAAGAAATTGAAGGGTACACCAAAAAATGGAAAGATATTCCATGTTGATGGATTGGAAGAATTAATATTGTTAAAATGTCCATACTATCCTAAGCACTCCACATATTCAATGCAATCCCTATCAAAACACCAATAACATTCTTCACAGAAATAGAAAAAAATTCTATAAATTATAGGGAACCACAAAAGACCCAGAATAGCCAAAGCTATCCAAAGCAAAAAGAACAAAACTGAAGGAATCACATTACCTCACTTCAAATTATACTACAGAGCTATAGTAATCAGAACAGCATGATTCTGGCATTAAAACATATACATAGACCAAGGGAACAGAATGGAGAACCCAGAAATAAATCCACACACCTACAATGAACTCATTTATCACAAAAGTGCCAAAAACATACACTAGGGGAAGGATATTTTCTTCAATAAATGGTGCTGGGAAAACTGGACATATATATGCAGAAAAATGAAACTAGACCCCTATCTCTCAACATATACAAAAATCAAATTAAAATAAATTGAAGACTTAAATCTAAGACTTCAAACTATGAAACTACTAAAAGAAAGTATCTGGGAAACTCTCCAGGACATTGGTCTTGGCAAACATTTCTTGAGTAATACCTCAAAAGAACAGACAACCAAAGCAAAAATGGACAAATGGGATCATATCAAGTTTAAAAAGATTCTGTGAAGCAAACATTCAACGAATTAAAGCAACAATCCACAGAATTGGAGAAAATATTTACACACTATCCATCTAATAAAGGATTAATAACCAGAACATCTAAGGAGCTCAGAGAACTGAATATGAGAAAGCCTAATAATTGTATTTTTAAATGGGCCAAAGATTTGAATAGAAATTTCTTGGAAGAAGACATACAAATGGCAAATAGATATATGAAAAATACTCAACATCATTAATCATCACAGAATGCAAATCAAAACTACAATGAGATATCATCTCAACCCACTTAAAATGGCTTTTATCCAAAAGATAGGCAACAATTGATGCTGGCAAGGATGTGGATAAAGGAGAACCCTTGTACATTGTTGGTGGGCATGTAAATTAGTACAATCTCTATGGAAAACGTTTTAGCAACCTAGTATGGAGGTTCCTCAAAAACTAAAAATAGAACTACCATATTATTCAGCAATCCCACTGCTAGATATATACTCAAAAGAAAGAAAATCAGTATATTGAAGAGACACCTGCACTCCCATGTTTATTGCAGCACTATTCATAATAGCCAAGATTTGGAGTGTGTTCAACAGATAAATGGATAAAAAGAATATGGTACATTTATACAATAGAATATTATTCAGCCATAAAAAAGAATGGCATCCTGTCATTTGCAACAACATGGATATAACTGGAAGATATTATGTTAAATAAAATATTATGTTAAAAGAAAGACAAATACATGGTCACTCATATGTGGGGGCTAAAAGTTAAAACAATTGAATTCATGGAGATAGAGAGTAGAATGATGGTGACCAGAGGCTGAGAAGGGTAGCAGAAATTGGGGGATAAAGTGGGGATGGCTAATGAGTGTAAAAATATAGTTATATATGATGAATAAGATCTAGTATTTGATAGCACAATAGGGTGACTACAATCAATGATAATTTATTGTATATTTGAAAATAACAGAGTGGAATTGGAATGTGCCTACCACAAGAAAATGATAAATGCTTGACATGACTACAATTACCCTGATATGATTATTACATTTGATACCTGTATCAAAACATCGAATATACCCCATAAATACAAGTACCTACAGTGTACCCATAAAATTAAAATTAAAAAAATTAATATGCAGTTACACAATGTTTTATCAGTCATGTTTACAGGGATTCTGACAATTAACATACAATTTTCATACCCATCATACTCCTCTTTATTCACTCAATTACTTTTGCCTCAGGTAAAAGTATTTTTATTTTAGGGATGAGGAAGCTGGGCCTCAGAAATTCAATATCTTGACCAAGTACATGGTGTCTGCAGGTGCTATGGAACCCATAACCTCTGAGTCTTGTACCCTTTCTCCCAAATAAAACATTCAGTTCAACTGGGTTTGCTAACATTGACTGATTGTGTACTGTGTTTTGATATTTCATGATTCAGCCAAGTGAGTGACTTGAAAAGTAAATATTAATTTCGTTAATAATTACAGTGGCAATCGACTAAAATGGGGGTCAGAGAGTATACTTTTATACACTTTTAGTACTTGAGTGAGTCTAGATCTTGGTTAATTCTGTACCCAGGGTGAAGGGTTACTGCCTAACTCCCATACCTACAAATTCTAGAAGAACTACAACTACACCACCTTATTTTGGATAAAATAAGCTCAATTGCTCTCTTTACAGCAATTATTTTATTCCTTGAGAGGTGAGTGTCCCTGATTTGCCCTCCTCCCTTTTGATGAACTAAGTCTCCTGCCTGGACCTTTTATAGAATGAAAGAATCATAGATAAGTTAAAGATAGAGGGGGCCTTTAATTTTGATTCATTTTTAAGGAATGAGCATTTGGTAACACAATGAGATAAAGTGCCACCAATGCAAAAGTGTGTGAGAATTTCAGTTTTTCAACTCCCAGTTTAATGATATTGCACATCCCATCCTGTAAAACACACATCTCAATCAAAGTGATCAGGAGAGTATCAGCATTAAGCCCTCCACAGTCACAGAATAATGCAAACCTCAGCTTGGCTGCAATTGTGGATTACAGTGGGGATTTTTTAATTAGTAGAAGTTATTTTTTAGGATTGTTTTGGGTTCCCAGCAAAACTAAGTGGAAAGTACACAGTTCCCACATACTCCCTCCTCTCACCCACAGATAACCTCCCCCACAATTAGTTACTCTCAGCAGTGAGGTTTCATAGCTGCAATCAATAGACCAATATTGACACATCACCATCAACAAAGTCCGGCTTATATAGGGTTCACTTTGTGTTGTACATTCGATGGGCTTTCACTAATGTATGACATGTATCCAGCACGTTAGTATCACACAGAATAGTTTCAATCCCCTAAAAGTCCTCTATGCTCTGCCTATTCATTCCTCTCTTTCCCCAGGCCTTGGCAAAAAATATAATATTTTAGTGTCACCATAGTTTTGCCTTTTCCAGAATGTCATATAGATAGAATCATACAGTATATAGCCTTTTCAGGTTAGTTTATTTTAGTTACTGGTATGCATATGTTTCCCTCATGTCTTTTCATGGCTTGACAGCTCATTTCTTTTTAACAATAAGCAATATGCCATTGCATGGATTTACCACTTTGTTTATTCACCTATTGAAAGACATGTTGGTTGCTTCCAATATTTGGCAATGACAAATAAAAAGTTGTTAAAATCATCCATGTGCAGGTTTTTGTGTAGAAATCAGTTTTCAACTCATTTAGGTAAATACTGAGGTCTCTTGGCGCTGAGAAAAAGCATTCCCTGTTTGATTTTTACTGGTCCCACATTAGAAGGAAATGACCAGTGACTAGGAGTCAGTGCCAAAACCCTTTTAGCCACATCTGAGCAAGAAGGAAGTTTCAGAAAAGTGGTCCCCAGGCTGTCTTCCTGGAGTTTACTGTTAAGTTAATTTTGTCTGTTGTGTAGGTAATGGCGATAATCTCAAAGTGCTAGGCCAGCATTCTTCTGTTAAGAATTGCACTTCTGCAGGTTACAGGTAAAAACACAAGAAAAACAAGTAACCATATGTAGAAACCTGGCTTCTAGAGCTCCCCATTTTACAGTGATTGCATAAAAACTGTCTCTTCTTGGCAGGCTCAAGTAAATTAATAGTAGCATGATAATCTCAGTTTGCAAAATAGCTTTAAGCCATGAACCTAGGTTTAAAGGCAACCAATTGAAAAATCAAATGACCACAGGGAATTAACGGACAAGTTGTAAGATAAAAGATGAAATGGCCATCTTAGGAAACAAACTAGCTACCATGATGGAGCTGAAAAACCACTGCAAGAATATTGTAATGCAATCATAAGTATTAAGAGCAGAATAAACCAAGCTGAGGAAAGAATCTCAGAGCTTGAGGACCAGTTCTCCAAAATAACTCATTCAGACAAAAATAAAGAAGAAAGATAAAAGAAGAATGAACTAAACCTCCAAAAAAATATGAGATTATTATCCATTTTCATACTGCTATGAAGAAATACCTGAGACTGGGTAATTTGTAAAAAAGAAAATGTTTAATGGACTCCCAGTTCCACATGCCTAGAGAGGCCTCACAATCATGACAGAAGGTGAGCAAAGGCATGTCTTACATGGTGGTAGGCAAGAGAGCATGTGTAGGGAAACAGCCCTTTATAAAACAATGAGATCTCATGAGACTTATTCACTATCACAAGAACCGCACAGGAAAAACCTACCTCCGTAATTCAATTACCTCCCACCTGGGCCCTTCCCACAACATTTGAGTATTATGAGACCTACAATTCAAAATGAGATTTGTGTGAGGATAGAGCCAAACCATATTATTCCACCCCAGCCCCTCCAAAATCTCATGTCCTTACATTCCAAAACCAATTATGCCCTCCCAATAGTCCCCCAGAGTCTTAACTCATTCCAACATTAACCCAAAAGTCCACAGTTCAAAATCTCACCTGAGACAAGGCAAGTCCCTTCTGCCTATGAGCCTGTAAAATCAAAAGCAAGTTAGTTGCTTCCTTGATACAATGGGGATACAGGCATTGGGTAAATACACCCATTGCAAATGGGAGAAATTGGCCAAAGCAAAGGAGGTACTGGCTCCACGCAAGTCTGAAATCCAGCATGACAGTCAAATTTTAAAGCTCCAGAATGATCTTCTTTGACTCCATGACTCACATCCAGGTCACACTGATGCAAGAGATAGGTGCCCATGGTCTTGGGCAGCTCCAACCCTGTGGCTTTGCAGGGTACAGCCCCACTCATGGCTGCTTTCACAGGCTGGTGTTGAGTGTCTGTGGCTTTTCCAGGCACACAGTACAAGCCAAACTGTTGGTGGATCTACCATTCTGGGGTCTGGAAGATGGTGGCCGTCTTCTTACAGCTTCACTAGGCAGTGCCCTGGTGGAGACTTTGTGTGGGGATTCGTACCCCACATTTCCCTTCCGCACTCCTCTAGCAGAAGTTCTCCATTAGGGCTCCACCCCTGCAGCAAACTTTTGCCTAGACAGCCAAGCCTTTTCCATACATCCTCTGAAATCTAGGCAGAGGTAACCAAACCTCAATTTTTTTTTAAGATGGAGTCTTGCTCTGTCACCCAGGCTAGAATGCAGTGGCACAATCTTGGCTCACTGCAACCCCCACCTCCTGGGTTCAAGCTATTCTCCTGCCTCAGCTTCCCGAGTAGCTGGGATTACAGGTGCCCACCACCACACCCAGTTTATTTTTTTGTATTTTCAGTAGAGATGGGGTTTTCCATGTTGGCCAGGCTGGTCTCAAACTCCTGACTTCAGGTGATCTGCCTGCCTCATCCTCCCAAAGCACTGGGATTACAGGAATGAGCCACCACACCTGGCCTCCAAACCTCAATTCTTGACTTCTGTGCACCCACAGGCTCAACACCACATGGAAGCTGCCAAGGCTTGGGGCTTGTACCATCTGAAGCTACAGGCCAAGCTGTACCTTGGCCCCTTTTAGCCATGGCTGGAGCAGCTGGGATGCAGGGCATCAAGTCCCTAAACTGAACACAACAGGGAGACCCTGGGCCCACCCCAGGAAACCATTTTTTTCTCTTAGGCCTCTGGGCCTGTTATGGGAGGTGCTGCCACAAAGGTCTTTGACATGCCTTGGAGATATTTTCCCCCATTGTCTTGGTGATTAACATTTGGCCCCTTGTTATTTATGCAAATTTCTACAGCAGGCTTGAATGTCTCCCAAGAAAATGGGATTTTCTTTTCTCTTGCATCATCAGGCTGCAAATTTTCCAAAATTTTATGTTTTGCTTCCTCTTGAACACTTTACCACTTAGGAATTTCTTCTGCCAGATACCCTAAATCATCTCTCACAAGTTCAAAGTTCCACAGATCTCTAGGGAAGGGACAAAATGCCACCAGTCTCTTTGCATAGCAAGAGTGACCTTTACTCCAGTTCCCTAAAAGTTCTTCATCTGTATCTGAGACCACCTCAGCCTGGACCTTATTGTCCATATCTCTATCAGCATTTTGATCAAAGCCATTCAACAATGGACTTATTAAATAGGAAAATATTCCCACATTTTCCTATTTTCTTCTGGCCCTCCAAACTGTTATCCAGTTTCAAAGTCACTTCCACATTTTTGGGTATCTTAATAGCTGTGCTCCACTTCCAGGACCAATTTACTGCCTTAGTCAACTTTCATACTGCTATGAAGAAATACCAAGTAATTTATAAAGAAAAAGAGGTTTAATGGACTCACAGTTCCACATGGCTGAGGAGGCCACACAATCTTGGCAGAAGGTGAAGGAGGAGCAAGGGCACATCTTAAGTGGCCACAGGCAAAAGAGCATATGCAGGGGAACTGTCCTTTATAAAATCATCAGATCTCATGAGACTTATGCACTATCATGAGAACAGCATGGGAAAAAACAACCCACATGATTCAATTACCTCTCACCAGGTCCCTCCCACAACACATGGGGATTATGGGGCCCACAATTCAAGATGAGATTTGGGGTGGGGACATAGCCCAACCATATCAGACATGAAATCTAAGTCTCATTGGTGTCTCTGAAAGAGAGGGAGAGAAAGCAAGCAACTTGGAAAACATATTTCAGGATACTGTCCTTGAAAATTCCCCAACCTCACCTACAGAGGCTGACATTCAAATTCAGAAAATGCAGAGAACCTCTGTGAGATACTATACAAGATGACCATCCCCCAGACACACAGATTCTCCAAGGTTGAAATTGCAAGAAAAAATATTAAAGGCAGGTCACCTAGAAAGGGAACCCCATCAGGCTAGTGGTAGACTTTTTAGCAGAAACCTTACGAGCCAGACTAGGGGCTCATATTCAGTATTCTCAAAGAAAAGAAATTCCAACCAAGAATTTCATATCCAGCCAAACTAAGCTTCATAAATGAAGAAAAAATAAGATCCTTTTCAAAAAGACAAGCAAATGCTAAGATAATTTATTACAAGACCTATCTTACGAGAGGTCCTGAAAGGAGTGCTAAATGTGGAAAGAAAAGGTCATTACTGGCCACCACAAAAACACACTTAAGTACACAGATCAGTGACACTATAAAGCAATCACACACACACACACACACACACACACACACACAAAAGGCTGTATAACAAGCAGCTAACAATATGATGACAGGATCAAACCTGTACATGTCAATATTAACCTTGACTGTAAATGGGCTAATTGCCACAGTTGAAAGGCACAGAGTGGCAAGTTGGATAAAAAAGTAAGACTCAACTGTATGCTGTCTTCAAGAGCTCCACCTCACATGCAATGACACCCGTAGGCAAAAAGTAAATTTGCAGAGAAAAATCTACCAAGTAATTAGAAAACACACAAAAAAAGCAGGAGATGCTATTCCAATTACAGACAAAACAGCCTTCAACCCAACAAAGATAAAAAAAAAAAAAAACACAAAAAAGCATTACATAATAGTAAAGGGTTCACTTCAACAAGAAGACCAGACTATCCTAAATATTTATGCACCAAATACAGAAGCACCTAGTTCATAAAGCAAGTTCTTAGAGATCTGCAAAGAGACTCAGATAACTACACAATAATAGTGGGAAACTTCAACACCCCACTGACAACATCAGACAGTTCATCAAGGCAGAAACTAACAAAGATGTTTGGAACCAGAATTCGACACATGACCAAATGGGCCTAGTAGACATCTACAGAATGCTCCACCCCAAAACAACAGAATATATATTCTGATTGCCACATGGCACATACAGTAAAATAGACCACACAACTGACCATGAAACAATTCTCAGCAAATTCGAAAAAATCAAAATCATACCAACCGCACTCGTGAACCACAGTGCAATAAAAATATAAATCAATACTAAGAATATCACTCAATACCATACAATTACATGGAAATTAAACAACATGCTCCTGAATGAATTTTGGGTAAACAATGAAATTAAGGCAGAAATCAAGAAGCTCTTTGAAACTAATGAGAACAAAGATAAAGCATACCAGAATCTCTGGGACACAGCTAAAGCAGTGTTAAGAGGGAAACATTTAGTGCTAAATGCCCACATCAAAAAGTTAAAAGGATCTCCTAGTCAGCAGGGTTATTATTAAAAAGTCAAAAAACAACAGATGCTAACAATATTGTGGAGGAAAAGGAACATTTTTACTCCATTGGTGGGGGTGTAAAGTAGTTCAACCATTGTAGAAAACAGTGTGGTTATTCCTCAAAGACCTAGAGGCAGAAATGCCATTTGACCCAGCAATCTCATTACTGAGTATATACCCAAAAATATGTAAATTATTCTATTATAGAGATACATCCAGCCAGGTGTGGTCGCTCATGCCTGTAATCCCAACACTTTAGGAGGCGGGTGGATCACCTGATGTCAGAAATTTGAGACCAGCCTGGCCAACATGGTGAAACTCTGTCTCTACTAAAAACAGAAAAATTAGCCAGGCATGGTTATGCATGCCTGTAATACCAGCTACTCAGGAGGCTAGGGCAGAAGAATTGCTTGAACCCATGAGGTGGAGGTTGCAGTGAGCCGAGATCATGCCACTGCACTCCAGCTGGGCAACAGAGTGACAGTCCATCTCAAAAATAAATAAATAAATAAAAGATACATGCACGTGTATGTTTATTGTAGCACTATTCACAGTAGCAAATACATGGAATCAACCTATATGTCCATCAATGATAGCCTGGGTAAAGAAAATATGGTACATATACACCATGGAATACCACGTGGCCATATAAAGGAACAAGATTATGTCCTTTGCAGGGACATGGATGGAACTGGAAGCCATTATCTTCAGCAAACTAACACAGGAACAGAAAATCAAGTACCTCGTGTTCTCACTTATAAGAGGGAGCTGAATGATGAGAATACCTGGCCACATGAAGGGAAAACACACACTGGGACCCATCAGAGGGTTGGGAGTGGGAGGAGGGAAGGCATCAGGAAGAATGGCTAATGGATGTTGGGCTTAAACCTAGGCAATGGAATGATCTGTGCAGCTACCCCACCATAGCAGACACTTAAGTATGTGACAAAGCTGCATATCCTGCACAAGTACCCCTGAATTTAAAATAAAAGTTGGAAATCAAAACAAAATTAGAAAGATCTCAAATTAAAACCTAACAACACACCTAGAGGAACCAGTAAAACAATGAGCAAACCAACCCCAAAGCTAGCAGAAGACAAGAAATAACCAAAATCAGAGCTGAACTGAAGGAAGTCAAGACATGAAAAACCATATAAAAGACCAATCAATCCAGTTTGTTTTTTGAAAGAATAAATAAGATTGATAGACTGCTAGCTACACTAATAAAAAGACAACGTCCAAATAAACACAACAAGAAGTGAAAAAGGGGACATTACTACCAAACCCACAAGAATACAAAAGCCATCAGAGACTACCATAAACACTCTATGCACACAAGCTAGAAAACCTAGAAGAAACAGGCAAATTTCTGGAAACATACAACCTCCCAAGATTGAACCAGGAAGAAATCAAATCCTTGAACAAACCAATAATGAGTTCCAAAATTGAGTTAGCAATACAAAGCCTACCAACCAGGAAAAAAAAAAAAAAAAGCCCAGGACCAGATGGATCAATAGCTGAATTCAACCAGATGCATAAAAGAACAGGAACTATTACTATGGAAATGATTCCCAAAAAATGAGGAGGAGGGATACCTCAGTAACCCATTCTTTAAGGCCAACATCATCCCGATATCAAAACTTGGCAGACACACACACACCAAAAAGAAAAAAAACTTCAGGTCAGTATCCTTGATGAACATTGATGCAAAAATCCTCATCAAAATTCCAGCAAACTGAATCCAGCAGCACATTAAACAGCTAATCCACTACAGTCAATTAGGCTTTATCTCTGGTATGTAAGATTGGTTTAATGTACATAAATCAGTAAATGTGATTCATCACATAAACAGAATTAAAAACAAAAACTATGTGATTATCTCAATAAATTCAGAAAAGGCCTTTGATAAAATCCTACATCCCTTCATGTTAAAAAGCCCTCAACAATGCAGGCTTTTAAGAAACATATGTCAAAATAGTAAGAGCCATCTTATCCAATAAACAATAATAATTTAAAAAGAAAGAAAGACAAAGGAGGAATAAAGAAAGAAAGGAATAAGAGTGGTCAATGACAAACCCACAGCCACATATACTGAATGAGCAAAAGCTAGAAGCATTTCCCTTAAAAACGGGACCAAGGCAAGGTTGCCCTCTCTTACCACTCCTATTAAACATGGTATTGGAAGTCCTAGCCAGAGCAATCAGGCAAGACAAAGAAATAAAACTCACCCAAATTGGAAGACAGGAAGTCAATCTATCACTGCAGATTATATGATTCTAGGCCTAGAAAACCCAAAATCTATACCCAAAAGCTCCTTGATCTGATAAACAATTTCAGCAAAGTTTTGGGAAATAAGATTTATGTACAAAAATTCATAGCATTTCTATATACCAACAACATCCAAGCTGAGAGCCAAATCAAGAACACAATCCCATTCACAACAGCCACAAGAAGAATAAAATACCTAGGAATACAGCTAACCAGGGAAGTGAAAGAGCTCTACAAAGAAAACCACAAAACATTGATGAAATAAATCAGAGATGACAGAAGCAAATGGAAAAACATTCCATGCTAATGGATTGGAAGAATCAATGTTATTAAAATGGCCATACTACTCAACACAATTTACAGATTCAATGCTATTTCTATCAAACTATCAGTGACATTCTTCTCAGAATTAGAAAAAACTATGTTAAATTTATATGAAACCAAAAAAGAGCCTGAATAGCCAAGGCAATCCTAAGCAAAAAGAACAAAGATGAAGGCATCATATTACCTGACATCAAACTATACCATAAGGCTACAATAACCAAAACAGCATGGTACTGGTACAAAAACAGACACATAGACCAATGGAACAACATACAGAGCCCATAAATAATGCTACACACCTACATCCATCTGATCTTCAACAAAGTCAACAAAAACAAGCAATGGGAAAAGGACTCCTTCTTCAATAAATGGTGCTGAAATAATTGGCAAGCCATATGCAGATGACTGAAAGTGGATCCCTTCCTTACACCATATACAAAAGTCAAGATGAATTAAAGACTTATATATAAAACCTAAAACTATAAACACCTCGGAGGATAATCTAGGAAATACCATTCTGGACATAAGGCCTGGCAAAGATTTCATGATAAAGATGCCAAAAGTTATTGCAACAAATGCAAACATTGACAAATGAGACCTAAATAAACTAAAGAGCTTCTCCCCAGCAAAAGAAACTACCAACAAAGTAAAGAGACAACCTACAGAATGGGAGAAAATATTTGCAAACTATGCATCCAACAAAGGTCAAATATCCAGAACCCATGAGGAATTTAAACAAATTAAAAAACAAAAATTGAAAAATCTCATTAAAAAGTGGGCAAAGAACATGAACAGACACTTTTCAAAAGAAGTCATATATACAGCCAATGAACATTTAAAAATGCCCAACATCACTAACCATTAGAGAAATGCCAATCAAAATCACAATGACACACCATCTCACACCAGTCAGAGTGGCTATCATAATAAAAACTCAAAAAATAACAGATGCTAGCAAGGCTGCAGAGAAAAAGGAATGCTTATAGACTCCTGGTTGGAATGTAAATTAGTTCAGCCACTTTGGAAAGCACTTTGGTGATTTATCAAAGAACTTAAAACACAATTACCACTCAACTCAGCAATCCCATTACTGGGTATATACTACCCAAAGGAATATAAATTGTTCTACCATAAAGACATATGTATGCATACATATGTTCATTGCAGCACTGTTCACAATAGCAAGAACATGGAATCAACTTAAATGCCCATCGATGGTATACTGGATAAAGAAAATGTGTATATATACACTGAGGAATACTACACAGCCATAAAAAAGAACAAGATCACATCCTTTGCAGGAACATGGATGGAGCTGGAGGCCATTATTCTAAGAGAACTAACACAGGAACAGAAAACCAAGTAGTGCATGTTCTCACTTATAAGCGGGAGCTAAACATTGAGAACACATGGGCACAAAGAAGGGAACAACAGACCCTGGGGCCTACTTGACGGTGGAAGGTGAAAATCGAAAAACTGCCTATCAAGTACTATGCTTATTACCTGGGTGATGAAATAATAATCTGTATACTAAACTCCTGTGACATGAAATTAACCTGCATACCAAACTTACACATGTACCTTGAACCTAAAAAAAGAAATAAACAATAAATCTGAGATTCCTCTGTGATCAACGTAGAGAGAAAAAGTATGTTTGTAGAGAAAACTTACACCTGTTACTGGATTGTAGCCCTGTGCATTGTTTTCTAGTTCTTGTTATCTACCTACAGACTAGACTAGATCCTGAATTCTTCTAGATTTCTCTAATCCCATTTTCTTCTATGAAATTAGTAAACTGAGAACTGATCTGTTCCTGAAGCCCTATAATCTGAAACTAGATTAATTTTAAGGGATGAGTCTCATTCCTGATGTGTGGGGCACAAAGAAAATTTACCAAACCTCCCAAAGCCCATAACCAGAGACATTCAAACTGCAAACCAGGATGAGAAGTTGATGGCTTCATGGCTTCATGCTATTGACAGCATTTCCCACAACACTAGAAAAAGACTCCATATCATAAGACTGTTATCACTATTAATGCTTATGATTTTCACTTACAGAATCTTTAGTCCACCTGGAGGGCAACTTTGGACAACATTGCTAATACAACCACTGCCCACTCCCTGCTTTAAGCTCAACACAGTCATGGGATAGTAGTGTTGGTGAAAAAGTTGCTCTATATTATCTATTGCTTAAATAAGGAAATGTCTGTTTTATTGCTAATACTACAAGTAATGTAGCTTTAATGTATACTTTTTTATTTTTAAGCTATTTTAATACTTTTAATAGCCATTTTCATATTTTCTTCTGTAATCTGCCCAATGAAATGACTTGTCATGTTTCTACTACCTTGGAAGTTTTCCTGGCATATTGTTTAATACAAAACATGTCTTTTGCAGGAAAATTGATGGATCTGGAGGCCATTATCATTAGCAAACTAACAGAAACAGAAAACCAAATACCACATGTTCTCACTTATAAGTGGGAGCTAAATGATGAGAACTCATGAGCACAAAGAAGGGAACAACAGGCACTAGGGACAGCATGAGGGTGGAGGGTGGGAGGAGGGAGAGGAGCAGAAAAAAATAACTATTGAGTACTAGGCTTAGTACCTGGGTGATGACATGTGCTGTACAAAAAATCACTGTGACATGAGTTTATCTATATAACAAACCTGCATGTGTACCTCCTAAAATAAAAGTTAAAAAAGAGCAAGTTGTATAATACAATGTGTAATATGAACCCATTAAAGAACCACTATTAATCTCATATATATGTGTATATATGTAAATATACATCTATGCAGACATATGTGCATGTGTGTTTATAAAACTATACACATGAGTCATCTTACAAATGCATGATAAGTATAAATGACTTTCTCTTGGAGATGAGCTGGGAAAAGGTTAATGTGTCACTTCTCATTTCATACACTTCAAGACAGAAGGAAGGAAAAAAGATGACTAGAATTTGATATATATGATTTGTTAACTTGTTTAAGCTTTAGAGTTGACATAAGGCTAATAATTTCAGGATCATAGCATCTAATTACCATTGCATTTATGTTCAGTAAAAAAAAAGTATGCAGTGCAAAACAGAAAAAAATAAAACCTGGTGAGGATTTCTGGAGATTTTGCTCTTGTTTGGAAGAGAAAAATAACAGTCATTAACACATGATTAGCCATATGAAAGCATATATTTAGACATGATCTAATATGGAATGGAAACGCAAAGGAAAAAGATTATCTAAATCTTGATCTTGTGTTTACAGTAACACAAAAGCAGAGCATGAATTCAAACACTTAATGTTCATTCCTCTTATGGCTGATTGTTCCAGTATTTCCCTACAGGTTACAGCTGCTCCTGGACATAGTTTTTTTGCTCCAAATTCAGACCTCCAGTAACTCTAGGTGACATTCAGCCAAAACAGCTTTCCTACCCTCTTACCTTTCTCCCTTTTTGTGCTTAACATTATGAGGGCCAGCACAGCCTCTTCACATTCTATTTTCTTTCATTTATTACTTTCATTTTACTCAAAAGAAAGAAATCTAAGAACTGACCCAGCAAATAATAATCATTTTTATCTAGAGCATGCAGAGAATAAATGGCTCTGAATTGTCATTTATTAATAATTTTTCTTTGTTTTATAGTGATAACATACTGACAACTCAGCAGTAGATAGGTATTAGCATATGTGGTTGTCAATACAAGTGATACAGAGTATGGAGAATAGCAGATATATTTATGGAGTGACCCAAGAAACTCTCTTTAATGGAGGTTGGATGCTCGTTGGATCTTGAGGGAATGGGAAGATGTGGGTTGACAAGTCAGAGAAAATATCCCTCATAGAGAGAAGGGAGAGGCCAATGGCCCTGATAAGGGAGAATTGCAGGTGACAGCACAGGAGCAGCCAAACCATCTGCCCTTCTTCAGACAGGAATGAAGCAGAGCTGGTACAAGGGTGGCACCATGACCAAATGCATTGGCAATGGGGGTGATGTCAATATCCTTTGGGTCAACCTGAGATTTCAGGTTAAAGTTCTGCAAAATGGTGGTCAGGAATAAAAACAGCTCCATGTGGGCCAGGCCCTCTCCCACACACATCCGTTTTCCTGAAAATAAGAGACATAGGGGATTTGTTCCTTGAACATTAGGTCATGAACAGTCACAAAAAGTATGCAGTAACTATTTGATAAATGATTAAATGGATGGATCGAAGGCAGAATGACTGGAAGGATGGTTGGATACACAGAAAAACAGAAAAATGAATACACTTCCTATCTCCTTAATATATTATTTTACTAGGCACCCTTCACTCAACAAATATTTATGGAGTATCAGCTCTATGCCATGCACTTCACTAAGTATTCCCGTGTTATAACTGCTCTTTGGACACTACAAGTTTCTATCAGTCTTTTTCTAGAAATGCACTCACAAGGAAGACGGGCTGAAAGGAGAAGGCTCATATAGTGTGTTCCCCTTTGTACCTCTGGCACAATATTTAGCCAAAGATTTTTTTTCCTAGTGTACTTTCAAAAGTACATGTCTAAACATGTCAGTCTCTCATTTTACAACTTTAAACAACACCCATCTGTCCTATGGGATAAAGGCCAAATGGCTTGACCTGACTCTTCACATTCTGTTCCCAGTCTGACGTTCTATATCACTCCTTCCATTCTTCATCTCCTCCATTCTCAGCTCTAGGCATATCCATTCTTCATCAATTTCCAACACACCACAAAGTTTCAAGCTTTATCTCTTGCTGTCCCATCTGCCTAAAAAGCTCTACTCTTATGCTTCCTTCAGAATTTATGCCCCATGTCATTTCCTCTTTATGATTTCTGTGATCCCTAGTCAATAGAAACTCACCCTCTCTAGGTTTCCTCATCATATTCATGCTTCCACTGGAGCACAGATCACGTGGAATTCTATTCTCTGTGTATTTACTTTTCTATCTTGCTAAAACGTGAAATCCTTAAAAGAAGGTCTTAGTTCTTGACATCTCAGTGTATACAGTGCCAGATCCAAAGCAGGGATCAAAAGCCAGAGGAAAAAATGAAGGGAACTCTATGTCCACAGACTCACCACACACTTTAGCTGTAGAGATTGAATATCCAAGATGTATGATCATGAGTGGAGGGAGATCAAGGTGCTCTGGAATTATCGCAGACTATCCTTCCATATTCCCAGGGTTTTCCTGACCCTGAAATTTGTTGGCAGGTTCTGACCCCCTAGATCTACAGAAAATGTCCTGCTACTATGGTCCATTACTTCTGTAAAAGTGCCTTGCTTTCTCTTCTTGTCCTGTTTCCTGCTGCAATGAGGCAGCTTAAGTTTCCTTCCTCTTGGAAGTGGTACGGCCTATGAATGAGCAGGAAGCAGGCAGATTCCCCCACTGAGCTCCAACATCCTGCGCTTTCCCCTCTGGCAGCCTTCCTCCTACTATATTACAATGATCTGTTTACTTGTCTACTTCTCTAAATCAGGAGTGAGCCTCTTAAGAGCCCGTTCTCTGCTCTCAGATACTTGTATCTCCAGAGCTCAGTCTACAGAGCTAGGGACACCACAGGGAAGATATTCAAAGTTGTGGAATTAGATACCTTTCTCATGGCAGATGAGAAATGTCTAAATAAGTTTCACCCATTAAGAGAAGCTCTTGGGTAGCTCAGTGATGTATCTAGAGGCAGAATTAAATTAACCTACACTCTAGCTTTTTCAGTTTGAAAAACTGGATCAACTCCCCAAAGCCCCACTAACCTGGCCCAATAACAAGGATGTTCATCAGCAAGGAAATCGCATAGGCATAGGGAATGGTGCTAATGATCTGCAAAGCAATTCAGCCAAACCTCAGAGGTGGCATCATGTAAGAGTCAACTGATTTCAAAAAGGTATCGTGTCCCCTGAAGGACAGGTGGAAATGAATATCTATTACCTGCTGAGAAAGGCATGAAGTAGTCACTTTTCTTAAAGTTGCCACTCTTATCCAGAAAGTGGCCAGGGTCAAACATCTCTGGGTTGGGGAATTCTTTGTCATTGTGCAGCACAGAAGTCAGGGATGTTATTATGGTCGTGCCCTGGAAATAACAAAACAGACAAACTAAGTTATAAAGAAGTCAAAGAGTGGGAAGAAGTGATGGAAATCACCTAGTCCAATCTCTTTGATCAATAGATAAGAAAATTGAGGTCCAGAGAAGTTACATTCCCACCCAGACAGACCTAGTAAGAAGCAGGATGACTTTAAGGCAAGTGGCAGTGACTTTGCTAAAGTCCCCTCCAATTAATTGCACTTGAAGTCCTGGGCATTTGAGTACTTGGGGGAAGCCTTCTGAATCCCTGTTTAGCATCAAGCTTGGACCCTGGTGTACATCCCCACTTGCTGCTGTATCTCATCACTTCGGTTTTCACACATCTCACACATGGATTACCTTTTTTGTTGTTGTTTGCGGGATTGTTACATGGGTATATTGTGTGATGCTGAGGTGATAGTAGGAGGAAGGCTGCCAGAGGGGAAAGCGCAGGATGTTGGGGAGCTCAGCAGGGGAATCTGCCCACTTCCTGCTCATTCATCAGCCAAGTAGATAGCACAGTATCCAACAGGTAGTTTTTCAACCCTTCCTCCTCTTCAGCCCCCATCTAGTAGTCCCCAGTGTCTATTGTTGCCATCTTTATGTCCATGAGTACTGATGTTTAACTCCTCCTTGTAAGTGAGAACATACAATATTTGGCTTTCTGTTCCTGCGTTAATTAACTCCAGCTGCATCTATGTTGCTACAAAGAACAAGATTTCATTCTTTTTTATGGCTGCATAGGGTTTCCTGGTGTATTTGTACCACCTTTTCTTTATCCAATCCACTGTGGATGGGCATTTAGGATGATTCCAATCCTTTGCCATTGTAAATAGTGTCACAATGAATATACAAGTGCATGTGTCTTTTTAGTAGAATGATTTATTTTCTTTTGGAAATATATCCAGTAATGGGATTGCTGGATCAAATTGTAGTTGTTTTAAGTTCTTTGAGAAACCTCCAAACTGCTTTCCACAGTAGCTGAACTAGTTTACATTCCTACCAAGAGCCTATACGTGTTCCCTTTTCTCCACAGCCTTGCCATCTGCCATCATCCATTGTTTTTTGACCTTAATCATAGCCATTCTGACTGATGTGAGATGGCATCCCGTTCTGGTTTTGATTTGCATTTCTCTGATGGTTAGTGATGTGAAGCATTTTTTCATATGTTTATTGGCCACTTGTATGTCTTTTGAGAAGTGTCTGTTCATGTCTTTTACTTTTTAATGGCGTTATTTGTTGTTTGTTCAATTGTTTAATTACCTTATAGGATATTAGACCTTTGTCAGATGCATAGCTTGCAAATATTTCCTCCCATTCTGTAGGTTGTCTGTTTACTTTGTTAATAGTTACTGTTGTTATGCAGAACCTCTTTAGTTTAATTTGTAACTAATGTATCAATTTTAATTAACATATCAATTTTTTTCATTGTGATTGCTTTTGAGGACTTAGTCACGAATTCTGTCCCAAGGCCAATGTCCAGAATGGTGTTTCCTAGGTATTTCTTTTGCAATTCTTATAGTTCAATGTCTTACATTTAAAACTTTAATCCATCTTGAGTGCATATTTGTATATGGTGAAAAGATGGGGTCCAGTTTCATTCTGCATACGGCTAGCCTGCCATCCCAGCATCATTTATTGAATAGGGAGTCTTTTCCCATTGCCTGTTTTTTGTCAGCATTGTTTAAGATTAGATGGCTGTAGGTATGCCGCTTTATTTCTGGGTTCTCTATTCTGTTCCATTGTTCTGTGTGTCTGTTTTTGTACCAATACCATGCTATTTTGGTTACTGTAGCCTTATAGCATAGTTTGAAGTCTGGTAGCGTGATGACTCCAGCTTTGTTCTTTTTGCTTAGGTTTGTTTTGGCTATTCAGGCTTTTTTGTTTCCCTATAAATTTTAGAAGAGACACTGGTAGTCTGATAAGAATAGCATTGAATCAGTAGATTGCTTTGGGCAGTATGGCCTTTTTTATTTTTTTTATTTTTTTTGAGACAGAGTCTTACTCTGTCACCCAGGCTGGAGTGCAGTGGTGTGATCTCCGCTCACTGCAAGCTCCACCTTCTGGGTTCATGCCATTCTCCTGCCTCAGCCTCCCATGTAGCTGGGACTACAGGTGCCCGCCACCTCATCTGGCTAATTTTTTGTATTTTTAGTAGAGATGGGGTTTCACCGTGTTAGCCAGGGTGTTCTTGATCTCATGACCTTGTGATCCGCTGGCCTTGGCCTCCCAAAGTGCTGGGATTATGGGCGTGAGCCACCATGCCTGGCCCAGTATGGTCATTTTAACAGTATTGATTCTTCCAATCCATGAGAATGGAATGCTTTTCCATTTGTTTGTGTCATCTCTGATTTCTTTTTTTTTTTTTTTTTTTTTTTTTGAGACGGAGTCTCGCTCTGTCGCCCAGGCTGGAGTGCAGTGGCGCAGTCTCGGCTCACTGCAAGCTCCGCCTCCCAGGTTCACGCCATTCTCCTGCCTCAGCCTCTCCCAGTAGCTGGGACTACAGGCGCCCGCCACCACGCCCGGCTAATTTTTTGTATTTTTAGTAGAGACGGGGTTTCACTGTGGTCTCGATCTCCTGACCTCATGATCCGCCCGCCTCGGCCTCCCAAAGTGCTGGGATTACAAGCATGAGCCACCGCGCCCGGCCCTCTGATTTCTTTCAGTAGTGTTTTGCAGTTTTCCTTATAGAGATCTTTCACCTCCTTGGTTAGATGTATTCCTAGGGATTTAATGTTTTGTGGCTATTGTAAATGGGATTGCATTCTTGATTTGGCTCTCAGCTTGAACGTTATTGATATATAAAAATGCTACTGATTTTTGTGCATTTATTTTGTATCCTGAAACTTTACTGAAGTCATTTATCACTTCCGGGGGCCCTTTTGGAAGAGTCTTCAGAGTTTTCTAGGTGTAGAATCATATCATCAGTGAAGAGAGATAGTTTGATTTATTCTTTTCCTGTTTGAATACATTTTCTTTCTTTCTCTTGCCTGATTGCTCTGGCTAGGACTTCCAGAAGATGGTTTTTAAATAGAAGCCTCTGAACATACCTGGTCTTCATGAATTCCTCTTTGGAACTGGGAAAGAGATCCCTGTGGCTACTAAAAAGGGGGGAAGGTTCTTATACACCATTAATTATGAAGCAAAAGATTTATTTGCTTAAAATGTCATTTAAAGATACTTAAACTGCATGCAAACTTTGTTTACTGTACAGAGTTCTGGATGTATTTATCAAATAGAAAAACCACCCTTGACTTGGTTGTTCACCTGTTTTGTGATTTCCCTTGAAAAGAGAAATGAATTGTCATAGCTATTGATATTTTACTAGGTAATGTTCTGTTACACTGAAAGGGATGTTTTTAAAAAAAATTATTTGGAAACAAGTTTTCAAGTAGGGGGACAGTTGCTTACATAATATCTTGTATATTCACATCCTAAAACTTTTCATTTATGAGTATGGGATGTGTATATATGGCTTAGCCCCAAGTTAACTGTGCTGATTAACAAGTACTTATAAAAATAGCTAAAATAGAAAATTAATGATCAGTTGTACTAGAGGAACATCATAGAAGAGAAAAATCCAACTCTTTATATTAAAAATGAATACAATAAGAAAATTGCAAAAGAGACCAAAATGAACGTGTTTTGTAAATTGTTACAGGAGCAAAAACTTCTCAACTAGTTTTCAACATACTTTAGACTTTAAATGTTGTTTGGACAGTTTTGTCTTCAACTTGGACCAATTATAGATTGTTACAGGCTTCCTAGGATTTAGCATTCCTATTTTCTCTATCAAAGTTTTTTTAGAAGCATCCCAACTCTTCTCTTTGTTGATAAATAAGCCTTTCCTGCCATCTTCATTTTAACTTGCTAAAACCCTAGATACAAAGGTCCTGCCTCATTTTTCCCACACAGCCCCTGTTTGGGAATTTGAGATTCTGTGTCATGCTGGTTTTTGTTTCAGAATTGCTTGAAATTGAGTTCTCTTAGCCACTGGACAACTAGTGTTCAGGAGAATGTCCCAAGATTGTTTATATATACAAAATGGCAAAAGTACTGTTTTTCAAAGTGATAATTCAAGCAAAAGGCTTCTCTTTACCATCACTATTTTTTTTTGTTTTTGTTTTGTTTCCTTGTTCCTATTTCCTTGAAGCTTTGAAGGGAGGAGAAGCAGAAAATTTCGTTTTTGTTTTTTAAAAATCAGAACTACTTAATGCTTTTTGCCACAGCATATTTCCTTGTCTGTTGGAGCCGTTAGGAAGATTACCTATGTCCTAATCGTCAACCTGAGAAGATTTTTGACTCTTGTGTCTACTGTTGATTGTTTTCTTGAGTTCTCAAAGACCTGTGGCCAGGTATTTTAAAAAGTCGTCTGTTTCTTTCTAGTTGCATCAACTTGCGCACTGGTGTCTAACTATATGTGGTATTTGGAACTTATAATTCTTATTGAGCAGCCATTGCCTATATTTTCTCAGCTCCTCACTGATTTCTTTATATGAGCTCAGCTGACAAGCAAATACAGCTAGTTGGTTGCCCTCTCTTCATACTGGACCATCAACAACAGTGTTCTAACTCATCCTTGATGGTCTGTGAGATGTAGACTATTACACAAGATTCAAGTTACTCGTAAGCAACTTTTAGATAGAGTTGGTCCTGTTAGGAGGAGACTCTTAATGCCACCTTCGGTATCTTGAAAGCGGGTCCCCTCCCCGAGGCTCTTAATTCTTTGAAAACTTGATGCTATTTCAGCTGAAAAATTAGCAAGACTGTTAAAAAAAGAAGTTGAAGGGAGCTGTTTAAGAAGCTGAAAAGTAATTGCAAACCACATTGGATAATTGTGACTTTCATTTGTTGTTCTGTATCAGTTGAATTTTTGTGCTCTTTTCCCTGTGTACGTGGTGGTTCTATTTTTCTCCAATAAAACTTTTATTTACAAAAAAAAAGAGTCAGAAGAATTTGGAATCTGTTCATAGGGGTTTTTTAAATGGAGGTCTGATCTAATTAAAAATGACTTCTGAGATGATATCAACAAGTACACTAAAATCTATTGAGGGGTTGATCACAGAAATGCTATATGTTTCTTTTAGTTAAAACATGTGGGAGAACTCTTCATTAGAGATGAATCCAACCTAAAAAACACAGAAGGAAGGATAAAATTAGAAAAATCATCATTTTTGCAGCCATTCAGGTAGGACCACAGATTCAGGCAAGGATCATCAATTAACTTTAAAACTACTGGGTAAATTATTTGGGAAAGTAATATTCACAGGATCTTAAAGTACCATGCCATCTTTTTATTAACTGCATATGAAAAACAGAACTCCAACAATGGAGAGACCTAGCAGATACACCCTTACAAAATGTGGACCATACATGTGATGCAATGGCACATATATAACATCACCTATGTAACTTTCTTGCCAAAAACACATAACTGGAATCTAATTGTCAAAAAAAATTCTAACAAAACCAGACTGAGCAACATTTTACATAACAAGGGGACAGGACTTTTAAAAACTGTCAGTGTATTAAAGTGAAACAAACTAAAAAAAACTGTTCGTGATGAAGGAGGACTAACAAAACAAGATAACCAAATTAAAAGCTTGTTCCTTGACTGGACTACAGGAAGTCCACCAAAAAAAAAGTTGTAAGAGATATTTTAGTATAACCGGGGAAATGTAGTTGTAAGATATTAGATAATATTAATGTATTGATAATAATTCCTTGAGTGTGGATGTTATTATTATTATGTAGGAGAAAGTCCTTGTTTTTGGGAATTATATACTGAAGTACTTAGGTGGTAAATGTGACAGATTAGATTACATAGGTAGACAGATGATAAATAAATGCAGATAAATGTGTAGATTAAAATGTAGATGTATACACATTTCCATATATTATATGTATACTATATACCTACACACACATATATTCATTCTAGAAAGATATTATGCTACATAATAGTTGCTATAGATTTTCTAATACTCCTGGTAATGTGGGAGTGGGGAGATACCATATAATTGAATACATGATATTTCTTTTCTTTCCTTGTTTTTTTTTTTTTTTGAGACAGGGCCTTGCTTTGTCATCCAGGCTGGAGTACAGTGGTACGAACATAGCTCACAGCAGCCTCAACCTCTCGGGCACCAGCAATCCTCTCACTTCAGCCTCCCAAGTAGCTGGGACTACAGGCACATGCCACTATGCCCAGCTAATTTTTTTATTTTTTGTAGAGATAGGGTTTCACTATGTTGCTCAGGCTGGCCTCCAGCTCCTGGGTGCAAATGATCCTTCCACTTTGGCCTCCCAAATTGCTGGCCTTTTCTTTAGCAAAACATTAATACTTATACAAAGTATGATAAATAAGGAAAATAAATACATTCACTCCATGCAAGTAAAGGTTTAGCCAAATGAAATTATACCCACCTTAAATTGTTTTTAACTATTCAGGCTTTTAGTATTGCATAATTGAGAATGAGATATTTCTAACCCTGTATTACAGAAAATTAAAAAATTAGATATGTGTTCTGTAGCACGGTAGCCATGAATGATCCATGGTTATTTGTATTTAAATTTAAAGTAATGAAAAGTAAATAAAATTTTAAATTCATTTCCTCAGTTGCATTCACTACACTTCCGGTGCTCAATAGGTACCTGTGGCTAGTGGATTCCATAGGGCACAATACGACATTCAGAATTCCCTCTTCCCTATAAGATGGCAGTAGTGATTTCAATCTTATCAAACTAAAATCCTTCTTCCTCTCAAAGTTAAATTTTCATTATTTTATTTCTTTATAATGGCAATATGTACTCGCTTCAAGTGGAATAGAGCAGTTTGCAGAATAGCAACTAAAAAGTCTCAATAAACACAGAAACCATGTGTTAGAAGGCACTGGAAAAGCTGCTGAGACAAAAATGACTCAGGGTTGCAGGCATGGGGGAACCTCAGAGAGGTCAGCTGATGGCTACAGTCAATTTTTGACTGTGTTTCATGTTTATTGTGGCACTATTCACAATAGCAAAGACTTGGAACCAACCCAAATGTCTATCAATGATAGACTGGATTAAGAAAATGTGACACATATACACCATGGAATACTATGCAACCATAAAAAAGGATGACTTCATGTCCTTTGCAGGGACATGGATGAAGCTGGAAACCATCATTCTCAGCAAACTATCACAAGATCAGAAAACCAAACACCGCATGTTCTCACTCATAAGTGGAATTTGAACAATAAGGACACAGGGAGGGGAACATCACACACCAGGGCCTGTGGGGGATGGGGGGCTAGGGGAGGGATAACATTAGGAGAAATACCTAATGTAGGTGACAGGTTGATGGGTGCAGCAAACCACCATGGCACGTGTATACTTATGTAACAAAACTGCACATTCTGCACATGTATCCCAGCACTTAAAGTATAATTTAAAAAATTGAAAAAAAAAATTTTTTGACTTTGTTGATATCTAATTCTGAATGAAGGTAGAAGGTGTTGCATAATTCTGTCTGTCTACCATGGGAGGGATGAACCCTTTCTGGAAAAAGATGAACTTCATCTGACATTCTGCATTTTTTCATATGTCATAACTGGCACTTAACCAAAATTTATGAGTCACTCCAAAGACAGAACTAAGTGAGCACAAAAAGAATAGAGAAGGGAGAAAAGATTATAAAAACAACCACAATACGGAACATTATCTTCCTTATTTTATGAAGCCAACATTTCCTCAATATCAGAAATCTGACAAGAAAATTTTGAGGAAGAAAAATTGCAAACCAATGTCTCTTGTAAATATAAGTTCAAACATCCTGAAAAAACATAGCAAATAAAACCCAGCTCTGTATGTCTCTGTGTGTGCATTTGTGTGTATTTTAACTACATTTTAACTAAATATTTAACTAATATTTAACTAATATAGGCAGGACAAAATATATGGCCATACCAATTGATGCAGAGACTCCATTTGATCAAATTGTATACACATTCAAGACCAAAAAAAATCATCAAAAGTAGAAGGCAACCTTCTCTAATCTGATTTTTTAATTACAAAAATATACATAAAACATCATTCTCACTGGTGAGACGTTAAACCTCCACCCATCCTGAACATCATATATGAAACAAGGATGCCCACCATCATGATTTATTCAACACTGTCCTGGAAATCCTAACCAGTGAAATAAAGCAATAAAGAGAAAATTGAGTTATAAGAATTGAAAAATAAGAAATAAAATAAATATTAAAAGATCACAGAATACATAGAAATCACAAATAAATTTACAAACAAAAATTTAACAATGCTAAGTAAATTTGCTTGATGTAAGGTCATCAAAATAATAAAGTCAATTATATTTCCATGCACGAGAAACAAAGAAATGGAAAAGGCATTTTTTTAAGTATATTATTTAAAAGCGGTGGCACACATCTCTAATCCCAGCTACTCAGGAGGATGAAGTGGAGGATTGCTTGAGCCCAGAAGATCAATCTGTGCAACATAGAAAGACTCTGTTTTGAAAATATATTTTTAATATTATATATATTTCATATTATATATATTTATATATTATATACACAACTTACAATTACATCAAAATATCATTTCAGAAAAAAATGTAATACATGAGAAAGCCACTGAACTGAAGACAAAACATTACTGACAAAATAGAAGAAAGCTCAAATAAATAAAGAGCATAATCATATCCATGAACTGAAAGATTCAACCTGTCAGGACATCAATTCTTTCTAAATTGATTTAAAGATTTAATGTCACCATGATAAAAATCCCAGCACAGTGTTTTGGGAAATTGACAAAATGATACTTTAAACACTTATTTGGAAGTGTAAACACCTGAGAATAGCCACAAAAAAAATATTAAAGAAGCAGAACAAATTTGGAAGACATACACTGCTAGATACCGAGACCTGTTATAAATCTTCATAGGCCCAAACTGGAATGGAAACAGCAGAGTCCAGAAAGCTGCCCCAAGTATGAATTTTACACTTCTGTCATCATGTGTTGTTAGAGGATTGGGACCATACTATGAATTTGGGGACTTGAAGAGCATGGAGATGTAGTGTAGGAGAAACAAGCTTACCTTGGGGATGAGGTAGTTCCTGAATTTAACATCACAGGTCACTGCATGGGGCAGGTTGGTGGGGATGAGGTCAGTGTATCTCTGGATCTCGTGCACCACAGCATCTCTGTAGGGCATGTGACTCCTGTCCTGCATACAGGGGCTCCGGTTTCTGCCAACTACACAATCTCTTCCTGGACTTTAGCTGATAAGACACAAGTAAGAAATGATGGAAAAGGAGAAAAATGGTACATTTGTTGTAGCAATTCAGGTTACAAGAAGCATAAGGAAGGGGTCCCAACGTCATTATAAACTTATAGGACTGAAAGTACACCTAGACTTAGGGAAGAAATTACTACATTATAGATACATCTAACTCTCCTACAAGCTAAGTATTAAGATAAATCTGTAACCACCTACACATTAGCATACAAGATAATCAGTACAAATATAAATGATAAAATGCTTCAAAATATAAATATTTAGTACATTATAAACTCAAGAAATTACTGTTCTTGAAGAAAGAAGAAAATCAAATTAATGTTGTATCAGAATAATATATAATGTTTTAAAACTTTAATTCTACTAACAGATCTATATGTATGGATGGATTTGTGTATTGTGTGCATATGTTTATTTGAAACTTGAAATGATATTCTCTCTCATCCTCACACTCCACAAAGGTGACTATGCTGAAACATTCTAGAAGTTTCTTCTGAAGCTTATATTCATATTTCTAAATAATGACTCTCTTTTTATTTTTTAATTTATCTTTAGAAAACTTCTAAAACTTCATGGTAAGAAAGATGAGGACTTATATCTCCATCATCACCCCATAACAAATAGACACACACCCACAAACAGAAACATGCACACACATTCACACTTGCCCCCACTCTAGTTTCCTCAATGTATTTATATCACATTTTTATTAGATTAATACTCATGTTCACATCATTATTATTTCATAAACATTGACCACAAGTGGGACAGCTGTAATTATGTCTCCTTTTTGTATATTCTTGGACTTTTGTGTCTATTTCAATTCTAATTTTCATATGCCAATTTAGAATTATTGCAAATGCTCAGAAATGTTTCAAACTCTTACTAATAATTTTCTAAACACTAAAAATAATCAAATAATCAATCAACTTCTCTTTGCCCTTAATGTCTTCCCTCACACCTCCATGATCCACCTGGTCCATTCTAAAGCATTTGTTTTCTAGGCCTGGTATCCAGCAGCCTCCCTGACACTTCCATCCTCCTACATGAGATCTCCTGATCCCTGCAGCCCATGACTTCCTCTGAATTGGTTTCAGACATTTGGACGGAAAATATTCTCTAGTATCTTTCTAAGAAAATAAACACAAAGGGCAAAAATTTTTTGCCAAATGCAGGTCTGAAAATATTCTTTATCTATAAATACACAAGATGACAGCTGCTCTTGAGAATTCTAATACCATTCTGATTCCTGATCCTTCATAGGTGACCTAATTTATCTCTGAATGTTTTTATGACTTTCTCTTTAACTCTGATGTTCTAAAATTCCCCATGGCCTGGTGTCTTGGATGAATATTTTCCATTTCATTCACTTTGCTGGACATTTGGTAAGAATTTTCTATCTAAATGGTGAAAAATGGAGGTCTTTCCACTGGTGCTACTTGTCCTCTGGAGTTTACACCTGGCTGCTGAATTTTAGGAACAAGATGGAGAAAGGCGCTAAAGGCCTTAGAATTCAAGTGGACTCTTACTTAACCCCTCACTCTTTCCCTGTCTCTGTCTGTTGTCCATGAGTGAGCCTCTTAGGTTCAGTTTCTCTAGAGAGTGAACCTCCCTTTTCTGTGGGGAAAAACAATTAGTTGACAAATGGAGTTGTGGAGGGAACCTAGGCAGGGAGAATTTTCTGTTTTCTGCCTCATTCTCCCTCTATGTTCTTTGGGTCTTAGTTCTTTTGAATACTCAGCCTTATGGGACTATAGCAACATAAATTCTTATGACCCTTAGGTTGCAACTTCAATCTCTCTGCCAAATTGGTTATCATCCTTCTATCTGCTCTCTGTGTCTGAGAAGTTTGTTAAAGATTTGATGGTTATACTCCAACTTTAACAGGAGTAATTCTCATTTGTAATAGATTTATCATCATTTCAGTGTGATTCTGACCCCAGAAAAACAAGTGTCTGGCTAATATGCTATGCAGAGCCAGAATCTGCTCATAGATAAATACAAAAGTTGAAGAAAAAAAAAAGTTGCTTGGAAAAGATAAAACTATTGACCCTAAGAAAAAATATTGACAAGTACCATTTTTCTAGATGCAGATTTTGATAATCATAAAATTCCTCAGGCACATTTTCTGCTTAAATATCATACACCTTTATTATACACCTAAGTGTTTAAAATACTTCCCAGAATATACAGATTTTCTCAGTCTATCTCATGACATTTCTAGAATATCCGCTATGCACTTCAATAAATAGTATTTCCCAAAGAATCAAAAATAGAACTACCCTTTGATTCAGCAATCCCACTACTGGGTATCTATCCAAAATAAAATAAATCATTTTATCAAAAAGACATCTGCATTCATATGTTTACTGCAGCACTATACACCAAGGCAAATTCATAAAATCAACCTAAGCATCCATCAACAGACGATTGGATTAAAAATGTTATGTGTGGGATTTAAAAATCTGCATCTAGTATTCTATGGTGTGTCACACACACACACACCATGCACTACTACTCAGCCATGTAAAAGAATGAAATCGTGTCTTTTGTGGCAACATGGAACTGGAGGCCATTATCCTAAGTGCAAAGGCTCAAAATAGAAAGTCAAAAACCACATGTTCTCACTTATAAATGGGAGCTAAACAATGGGTACACAGAGACATACAGAGTGGAATAATAGACACTGGAGATTCCAAAAGGTGGAAAGGTGGGAGGGAGGTGAGGGATGAAATGCTACCTATTGGGAAAAATGTACACTGTTCAGGTAAAGGGTACATTAAAAGCCCAGACTTCGCCACTAGGGAATATATTCATGAACACAATTGCACTTGTACCCCTAAGTCTATAAAAATAGAAATTTACCAAAACATTAAAAAATGGCATCAAACCAACCACAAAAGAATTGCCAATAATAAAAATAAAAAGAGTTTCTGTCTTTACTATCCCAGCATTAAAACACTACGTTATCAGAATAAGAGAAGATCTATAAGAACATACCTAGCTGGGCACAGTGGCACATGCCTGTAATCCAAGCACTTTGGGAGGCCAAGGTGGGCAGATCATTTGAGGTCAGGAGTTCAAGACTAGCCTGACCAACATGGTGAAACCCTGTCTCTACTAAAAATACAAAATAATTAGCCAGGTGTGGTGGGTACACCTGTAATCCCAGCTACTCAGGAGGCTGAGGCAGGAGAATCACTTGAACCCAGGAGGTGGAGGTTGCAGTGAGCCAAGATTGCACTACTGCACTCCAGCCTGGGTGACACAGTGAGACTCTGTCTCAAAAAAAAAAAAAAAAAGCATATCTATTATTCAAAGTGGTCTGTTCTGCTGGAAAATGGAATTTTGTAGACATGGCTTTTAGTGAAATAAAATTTCTACTCATTTCAAAAAAGAAACTGCAACAAAGTGGTCTGTTCTTTAGAAAGCCAACATACAATCCTAGGCCAGTTCATCATGCCTGTGCCTGCTACAAATCCTTTCCCATGAAATCTAGACATTTATTAAAAGTATTTAGTCACTAAAATCCAGGGCTTTATTACTTTTGCTACTGATCACACTGTCTTCACCTCTCTCAGTCCCTCTTCCCTATTGTGTAAATTTGTCTCATTCTTAGCCCTTCATCATATTTAGACAACTTAGAGCCAATGGCACAGAAATTTCAATAATGAAGCTTCTCTAAGAGAAACAAGATGGAGGAAAATAGCAGTGTCTTCCCAACATCTTTTCTGAAAATCATCCTGCTCACCTATGGTATCATCATACCTGTGACCTCTGGGTACTTCAGCAGGAGCAGGAGTCCAAATCTTAGGGTGGTGCTCGTTGTCTCTGTTCCAGCCCCAAACATATCAGTTACAGTGGCTATCAAGCTTTCAATAGCAAATTCAGACTGTTGATTGTGCTTTTCCTAAAAATTATTTCATAATTTAATTATTTGGTAGTTTGCCAGCATATTAAATTACAAAAAATCCAAAATATATCAGGTTGTTCTAAAGATAAGGAAATTTGGAAACTACAGAGTGCAGTATTAAAACTACAACAATTGCACAGTGTGGCAGAGAATGTAAAATAGTTCATTTCCCATTCCTGCTTATCTATTGCTTGTCTAAAAGTTCTATTTCTGAATATCTTTCGGAGCTGTGTTGGCCATGAAACATATTTCTTGTCTATGACATATAAGCAGTACCTGTTGATGGCACTTTCTCTCCTTTTTACTCAAAACACATATATGAAGGTAGAGGTGGTATAGATATCACCTCGGAACATGAGTATTTAAGAATCATAACAAGCCCATCTGTGGTGGCTCATGCCTGTAATCCCAACACTTTGGGATGCCAAGGCAGGAGGATCACTTGAGTTCTGGAGTTTGAAACCAGCCTGGGCAACAAGTGAGACACCCTGTCTCTAAAAAAAAATTAAAAAATTGGCCAGGCATGGTGGCTTATGCCTGTAATCCCAGCACTTTGGGAGGCCAAGACAGGCAGGTCACCTGAGGTCAGGAGTTTGAGACCAGCCTGGGCAACATGGTGAAATCTCGTCTCTACTAAAAACACAAAAATTAGCAGGGCGTGATGGCATGCGCCTGTAATCTCAGCTACTCGGGAGGCTGAGGCATAAGAATCACTTGAACCCAGGAGATGGAGGTTGCAGTGAGCCGAGATCGCACCACTGCACTCTATCCTGGGTGACAGAGTGAAACTCCTCTCAAAAAAAATAAATTAAAAATAAAAAAATTAACCAGGTGAATGGCACATATCTGTGGTCCCAGCTACATGGGAGGCTGACACAGAGAAACATATGAGCCCAGGAGGTCAAGGCTGCAGTGAAGCATGTTCATGCCACTGCACTCCAGCTTGGATGACAAAGAGAGATCCTGTCTCAAAAAAAAAACAATCAAGATGAAGGTTCATGTTGTAAGTATGGGGATCAAAAATGGCAGGCACCTAGTTCTAGGATGCTTCAGAGCTACAGTACTAGTTCTGCACTGCCCAACATGACACCCTGTATGTGAAATAAATGAACACATTATTTGTTTAAGCCATGTTAATTGTTTTTTTCTTATTTGTATATATACAATCTTAATTGATAGAAATAGAAATAAGTAAATTAGAGACATAAATACATTATAAGCAAGAATCAAGGGTTTGCAATTCTCAGTGTCACAATAGTGACATTGCAGAATAGGAGGCTCCAGTCTCTTCTTCCACCCAAGTATACACCAAATAAATATCTATTCACAGATCAATTCCCTCTGAGAGAAAGTCAGAAACAAGTTGAGAGACTTCTATGTACAGGGCAACAAAGAAAATATCCACATAGACTGGGAAGAAAAAGCTACAGCACCAACCTCACCCAGGCACTGTGCCATACAATTGAGAATGAATCCCCAACATCCAGCTTCTCCCTGTGGAAAGGAGGGTTTAGACCGTTCATTAACACCCTAACTCTAAGGTTCCGCACAGCTATCCACTTAACTTACCAACTCTGGAAGCAGAGAGGACTAAGTATACAGGAGTCTCTCTCTAGACCACCGGAAAAAGTACCAGTATTATATTAGTGCACAAGCACTTCCAGAGGTTTAATCCTCTGGGATCAGGGCAGAGAAAGGGATGAAACTCAAAAGTCCAAGTTTCTGCCTGGATGAGACTTGTTAGCATGTCCTGCAAATTGCTGCTCCTGACAGTGGAGCTAATAACTAGCCTCAACACAAGTCCATATATGACAAGTGCATGGCTAACCTCATATTCAATAGTGGAAAGTTGAAGGATTTTCACATAAGATCAGGAAAAAGATATGGATGCCCACTCTCAGTACTTCAATTCAACACAGTATGAGAAGTACTAGCCAGAGCATTGAGACAAGAAAAATAAATGAAAGACACCCAAAGAAGAAAAGAAGTAAAATTGTCTCTGTTTGCTGATGGCATGATCTTACATACAGAAAACCTTAAACACATCACCAAAAAACTCAGAACTGATAATCAAATTCAGTAAAGTTGCAGGATATAAAATCAACACACAAAAATTGATAGTGTTTCAATACACTAACAACAAAGGATATGAAAAAGAAATTTGAAAGACAATTCCATTTACAATAGCATCAAAGAAATAAAGTATTTAGGAGTAAATTTAACCAAAAAAGTGAAAGTCACCAAAAAATATAAAATATTAATTAAAAAAATGAAGAAGACACAAATAAAAAAGAGATACCATATACATGGATTGGAAGAGTTGATATTGTTAAAATGTCCATACTATCTAAAGCAATTTACGGTTTCATTGAAATTCCTATCAAAATTCCAATGTTATCTCTCATAGATACAAGAAAAGTCATCCCCAAAAAATTCATATAGAACCACAAAAATACCCAAATATCCAAGGCAATAATTAGTAGAAAAAACAAAGCTGGAGGCATCACATTACCTGATTTCAAGCTATACTACAAATTAATAGTAATTAAAACAGCATGGTACTGGCATAAAAATGGACCCATCAACCAACAGAATATAATAGACAGCTGGAAAAGAACCCATGCAACTACAATTGATTTTAGACAAAGGTACCAAGAATATGGAAAGGTACCAAGAATATGCCATAGAAAGAGACTACTAATTTAAGTCTCTTAAATAAATGGTGAGAAAACTGGATATCCATATGCCAAAGAATAAAATTGAACACTTATCTCACACCATATACTCAGGCAACTCAACATGGATTAAAGACTTAAAAATAACACCAGAAACAGTAAACTACTAGAAGAGAATATTGAGGAAAAACTACAGGACATTGATCTGGGTGATAATTGTTTAGATTTTACCCCCAAAATCAGAGGCAGCAAAAGCAAAGATAGATAAATGGGATTATGTCAAAATAAAAAGCCTCAGCACAGCAAAGGACACAACAGAGTGAAGAAATAACTTACGGATTAGGAGAAGTATTTGTAACCCCTATATCTGATAAAGGATTAATACCCAAAATATACAAGAGGGCTGGGAGCAATGCCTCACACCTGTAATCCCATCACCTTGGGAGACCAGGGGAGGTGGATAACCTGAGGTCAGGAGTTCGAGACCAGCCTGGCCAACATGGTGAAATGCCCATCTCTACTAAAAATATAAAAATTAGCTCGGTGTGGTGGTTCATGCCTCTAATCCCAGCTACTTGAGAAGCTGAGGTAGGAGAATTTCTTGAAACAAGGAGGCAGAGGCTGCAGTGAGCCGAGATTGCACCACTGCACTCCACTCCACCCTGGGCAACAGAGTGAGACTCTGTCACAAAAAAAAAAAAAACAAAAAACTGTATATTAGCCAAATAAAAGGCAGCAGAAACCACTGCAAACTTAAATGTCCCTGTCTGACAGCTTTGAAGAGAGTAGTGGTTCTCCCAGCATGCAGCTGGAGATCTGAGAACAGACAGACTGCCTCCTTAAGTGGGTCCCTGACCCCTGAGTAGCCTAACTGGGAGGCACCCCCCAGTAAGTGCAGGCTGACACCTCACACGGCTGGGTACCCCTCAGAGACTAAGCTTCCAGAGGAACAATCAGGCAGCAACATTTGCTGTTCAGCAATATTCGCTGTTCTGCAGCCTCTGCTGCTGATACCCAGGCAAACAGGGTCTGCAGTGGACCTCCAGCAAACTCCAGCAGACCTGCATCTGAGGGTCCTGACTGTTAGAAGGAAAACTAACAGACAGAAAGGACATCCACACCAAAACCCCATCTGTACGTCACCATCATCAAAGACCAAAGGTAGATAAAACTACAAAGATGGGGAAAAAACAGAGCAGAAAAGCTGAAAATTCTAAAAATCAGAGAGGTGACAGTGTGCTGGCAGTCCTTAGACCCCTCGCTCACTCTCGGCGCCTCCTCTGCCTGGGCTCCCACTTTGGGGGCACTTGAGGAGCCCTTCAGCCCACCGCTGCACTGTGGGAGCCCCTTTCTGGGCTGGCCAAGGTGGGAGCCAGCTCCCTCAGCTTGCAGGGAGTGTGGAGGGAGAGGCGCAAGTGGGAACTGGGGCTGCACGTGGCGCTTGCGGGCTGGCTGGAGTTCTGGGTGAGTGTGGGCTTGGTGGGCCCCTCACTCAGAGCAGCCAGCAGGCCCTGCCAGCCCCAGGCAATGAGGGGCTTAGCACCCAGGCCAGCAGCTGCGGAAGGTGTACTGGGTCCCTCAGCAGTGCCAACCCACCAGCACTGCACTTGATTTCTCACAAGGCCTTAGCTGCCTTCCCACAGGGCAGGGCTTGGGACCTGCAGCCAGCCATGCCTGAGCCTCCCACCCCCTCCATGGGCTCCTGTGAGGCCTGAGCCTCCCCAACGAGCACCACCCCCGCTCCACGGCGCCCAGTCCCATCAACCACCCAAGGGCTGAGAAGTGCGAGCGCATGGCGCAGGACTGGCAGGCAGCTCCACCTGCAGCCCCAGTGCAGGATCCACTGGGTGAAGCCAGCTGGGCTCCTGAGTCTGGTGGAGATGTGGAGAACATTTATGTCTAGCTCAGGGATTGTAAACACACCAATCAGCACCCTGTGTCTAGCTCGAGGTTTGTGAATGTACCAATCGACATTCTGTATCTAGCTACTCTGGTGGAGATGTGGAGAACCTTTATGTCTAGCTCAGGGATTGTAAA